>NW_020954737.1:18333456-18422865 GCF_900497805.2 Vombatus ursinus | reverse complement strand
TTACATTTTAAGTTCTAAACTGCCTCCTTCCCTCCCCACCCTGCACTAGAGAAGGCTACCATTTGAAGCAGATTTATAAATATATGTAAAACCATACGATGCATACTTCTTTTCAATTCTTTCTTAGGGGGTAGATCGTTTTTTCCTTTATTGGTCCTTTATGGTTGATTTGAATATTTATAGTACTCCGAATAACTTGGTTGTTCACAATTATTGTTTGAACAATATTTTCTGTTACTGTATACAATGTTCTCTTGGTTCTGTTCACTTCACTTTTCATTATTTCATGCAAGTCTTTCCGTTTTTTTTTTAAATCAACCAGTTCATCATTTCTTTTTCTTTCTTTCTTTTTCTTTTTTTTTCCTGGTGAGGTAATTGGGGTTAAGTGACGTGCCTAAGGTCACACAGCTAGTGTCAAGTGTCTGAGGTCAGATTTGAACTCAGGTCCTCCTGACTGCAAGGCAGGTGCTCTATCCACTGAGCCACCTAGCTGCCCCCAGCTCATCATTTCTTATAGCACAGTAGTATTCCATCACAATTTGTTCAGCTATTCCTCAGTTGATGAGCATCCCCACAATTTCCTGTTCTTTGCCACCACAAAGACAGCCACTATAAATGTTTTAGAACATATAGGTTCTTTTCCTTTTTCCTGATCACTTTGGGAGATAGACCTAATAGTGGTATTGCTGGGTTAAAGGGGATATACACTTTTGTAACTCTTTGGAGCAGTCTTTCAGATTGCTCTCCAAAATGACTCCAAAATGTAACCAAAATGATCAGTTCACAATTCCACCAACAGTGTATTAGTGTCCCAATTTTTCTACGTCCCTTCCACCATTTGTCATTTCCCCTTTCTATCATTTTAGCCAGTCTGAGAGATGTGAGATATCTCAAAGCTGTTTTAATTTGCATTTCGTTAATGAATAATGATTTAGAACATTTTTTTCATATGTCTATATATAGTTTTTATTTCTTCATTGAAAAACTGCCTGTTCATATTCTTTTACCATTTATCAATTGGGGAATGACTCATATTCTCATACATTTGACAAAGTTCTCTATGTATTTGAGATATGAGACCTTTATCTGAGAAACTGTAAATTCCACCCCCTCCCATTTTCTGCTTGCAGGGTTTTGTTAGTGATATATAGAAATGCTGATGATTTATGCAGGTTTATTTTATTTCTTGCTCCTTTGCTAAAATTATTGTTTCAACTAACTTTTCTTTTGCTTGAATCTCTAGGATTTTCCAAGTATATAATTATATCATCTGCAAAAACGGATAGTTTTAAGTACCTCCTTGCCCATTCTGATTCCTTCGATTTCTTTTTTCTTCTCTTATTGCTATTGCTAGCATTTATAATACAATATTGAATAATATTGGGCTAATGGGCATCCTTGTTTCACTCCTGATCTTGTTGGGAAGGCTTCTAGCTCAGCTCCATTACAAATAATGCTTGCTGATGGTTTTAGGTAGATGCTTCTTATCATTCAAGGAAAAATCCATTTATACCTTTGCTTTTGAATGTTTTTTTTTAATAGGAGTGAGTGTTGTATTTTATCAAAAGCCTTTTCTGTATCTATTGATATATTCACATAATTTTTGTTACTTTTGTTGTTGATATAATCAATTCAGTTAATAGTTTTCCTTATGTTAAACCATCCCTACATTCCTTGTATAAATTCCACTTGGTCACCATGTATAATCTTTGTGATGATATATTATTGTAGTCTCTTGGCTAGTATTTTTTTTAAAGAATTTTTGCATCCATATTCATTAATGAAATCGGTCTATAATTTTGTTTCTCTGTTTTTGCTCTTCCTAGTTTAGTTATCTGTACCATATTTGTCTCATAAAAGGAGTTTGGTGTAGGACTCCTCCTTTGCCTATTATTCAAAACAATTTATTTAATATTGGAATTAGTTAATCTTTAAATGTTTGTTAGAATTCACTTGTAAATCCATCTGGTCCTGATGTTTTTTTTTCTTAAGAAGCTCATTTATGACCTGTTCAATTTCTTTTTCTAAAATAGGTTTATTTTGGTATTCTATTTCCTTTCTATTCCAACTTTCTATAAACTTTTCAGCTTAGGTTATATGTCACCTTCTCCATGAAGCCTTCCCTAATTTCTTCAAGTGACATTGATCTCTTATTATCTGTGTTGGGTATCTGGGGTGGTCAGGGAGGGCTAGCACCTCTTGTGTGAGAGTTTCCTGAGCCCTTTTCAGGGCTGATCATCCATCTTTGGTGTCCACCTGTCACCTAGCTCTCACCTGTAGCTCTAAGAAGCTGTAGCATGCTCAGTTGCCACATCCCAGTAAAACTGACTTGGCAGACTGGCTAAACCAGGTTGAGGGTAACTGACAGGCCTCAAACCTGTTTTATCCCAAGCAGGTGAAGCCATTCCCCAGTGGAATGTGATGATGAGAACAATTTGTTCTGACCACCATGAAGGAGGAGGAAGCAGGATTTGTGGAGTGCTTAGGGCTTGGTCAGATGTAGAAGATTCTAAGACCATCCACTATATCCCAGGTCATTGCCACTTTAATGACTCTGGAAGACAGATTGAGGCTGATGACTTTGTGCAATTCTGCCTTACTTAAATCTAATTCACTTACAATTCAAGATATCATGCATGGTCATTGGTCCTCTTCAAAAATAAAGGACGAACAACAACATTATCTATGTTATTGTCATAATCTGGCACTTGTACACTCTACCTTGCATTGTTCTCTATTTCATTTGTTAGTTTTAATTTCCTAACAAGGTTTGCATCAACTCTTGAACAGGGACTGTGCCTTCTACTTCTTTTGTTTCTTCTGCAACACTAAGCTGGGCACATAGTATGTTTCAGTAAAATGCCATTGAATTATTACAAAAAAGCCAGGTATGGCTGTCTGGAATCCAGCTGTGTAACAAGTACCTTTTCATTCTTGGCATGAAGGACATTTTCAGAAAGAGATTTTGTCATCTTTTTTTTTAAATATAAATTTCCTGATGTTATAAGGTTCCTGAATCGTATGTCTTATACCTCTTATATTATATCATATTATGAACTTATTATAATATTATTCCAGCTTGAAAAGTTGGAAGTAACTCAAATTCTTGCAAACCAAATCAAATATAAAATGTACTGAGTTCACTATTTAAAATGAATTTTGTTGCAAATAATTTTCTAAAGGACTACTTAATCTTTTTTGTGTTATGAATCCCTTTGGCATTCTGGTGAACCATAATTCTACTGTGATTTGTAGTATATGAAGGAAATACTAAATTTTAGTTAAAGGTCAGTGAAAATAAAGATGTAATTTTTTTTCTATCCAAGTGCATGGTCCCCCTGAAATCTATCCATGGATCCTAACCATGAACACTGGGTTAAGAAATCTTGTTCTAAAGGGAATGATAAATCCTTTGCTAATTAAAAAAGAATTGCTGGATGTGGTGTTTGTTTGTAGTTCCCATTACTGGATTGAGCTCATGTGTAGAGCTAAAAGCTTATCAGGTGTCCTCATTAACCATGGCACCAATATTGTGAGCCACATCGGGGAGGGGCAGAGCAAGTTAAAGCTTCTATTCTGATCAGTGGTATCAAGTCCTTAAGTGGTTGCTGCACTTCCAACTTGGGCAAGGTAGGGAGACCCAGTGAAAGAAAAACAACTATTTTCTAAACTTGGGCTTTTTGTTTTTCTTTTTTTAAGGCAATTGGGGTTAAGTGACTTGCCCAAGGTCACACAGCTAGTAAGTGTCAAGTGTTTGGTCTGAGGCTGGACTTGAACTCAGGTCCTCCTGACTTTAGGGCTGGTGCTTTATCCACTGTGCCACCTCGCTGCCCCCTAAACTTAGGCTTTTCAAAATGCTCTAAATCACTATTGATTAGAGAAACGCAAATCAAAACAACTCTGAGGTACCACATCACACCTATTAGACTGGCCAACATAACAAAACAGGAAAATGATAAATGCTGGAGAAGATGTGGGAAAATTGGAACACTAATGCATTGTTGGTGGAGTTGTGAACTGATCCAACCGTTCTGGAGAGCAGTGTGGAACTATGTTCAAAGGACTATAAAAATGTGCATACCCTTTGACCCAGCAATACCACTTCTAGGTCTATATCCCAAAGAGATCCTACAAATGAGAAAAGGACCTACATGTACAAAAATATTTATAGCAGCTCTTTTTGTGGTGGCAAAGAATTGGAAATTGAAGAGATGCCTATCAATTGGGGAATGGCTGAACAAGTTGTGGTATAAGAATGTAACGGAATACTATTGTGCTATAAGAAATGATGAGCAGTCAGACTTCAGAAAAACCTGGAAAGATTTGAATGAACTGATGCTGAGTGAAGTGAGCAGAACCAGGAGAACATTGTACACAGTAAATGTCACAATGTGTGATGACTAACTTTGATAGACTCATGTTTTCCTAGTAATGCAAGAATCTAAGACAACTTCAAAGGACTCACGATGGAAAATGCTGTCCACATCCAGAAAAAGAGCTATGGAGTCTTAATGCAGATCAAAACATATTATTTGCTCTTTCTCTCTTTTTTCTTTTTTTCTTTTTGGTTTGTTTCTTCTTTTTTTGTGGTTTCTCCCATTGGTTCTAATTCTTCTTTAACAACATGACTAATGTGAAAATAGGTTCAATATGAATGTATATGAATGTATAGGTAGAGCCTATATCAAATTGCATGCTGTCTTGGGGTGGGGGAGGGGAGAGATGGGGAGAAAATTTGGAACTCAGAATCTTGTGGAAGTGAATGGTGAAAACTAAAAATAAATAAATTAAAAAAATAAACTTGGCTTTTCATAGATTTGATTTGCTTAAAGAAACTTTTATAATTGTGGGTCTCCTAGCTCTTCCCTGCCTCCATCTCCGCTCCCAGGATTGAAATTTTGCCTCAATCTATTCTTTGCTACCCTTTAAAGTAAAAGATGGTATGGGGCCTGGAAGGGGAGCAGTTCAGCATTATTACAAAACCCTTATAGGCTATAAAAGCCAAAGTGGAGTCATGGTAGATGCTCAATATTTGTTCCCTGATGTGCTGTTGAATGGAATTGATCCATGTGAAGTATCAGGGGTGATTTTGTGACTGGATGTGTCTGGAAGTTTTAATGGCTGGCACATAAAATTTTTAATGGTGAAGATTATTACAAAACATAGTCATAGTAGTGACTATTGCAGTTATGATTTAAAGTTCCAATTAAAAGGAAGGAAAAGAATGCTATTAATGGGATAAACAAAATAAAAGGTTGTCCTATGCATTAATGAGATATGAGATGAGCCTGTACCCACTTTCCCTTCCCATCCAAATTCTTAGGTATCCTTTAGTCCTGTTTTCCATGGTCATTTCCTATCTGAGAACTCAGGTGTGGATATTATTGTTGTTAGTAATGATAATGATGATAAGATAGGCACTAGACCTCTGATCTCACTAGCATCTTCCTAGATGAGGAAACTCATTCTACTAATGTAGGTAGGGTTCTCCTCGGCAACTTAGTCTTAGCTCCTGAGAGTACTGTGACTTGTCCAGCCAGTATGCGTCAGAGGTATACTTGAACGCAGGTCTTTTGACTTCATGGTCAGCTTCTATACAATGCTGCCACTTGGGAATGATAATGATAAATAGATAATTATAACAATTTAAATACTTGTCTTTATCATTGACAAGTGACCTCTCATACATAATCTTAAAACCCTGTTAGGAAGGGCAGATATTAGTCTTTACAGATAGGGAAACTGAGGCTTAGAGAAATAAGTGACCTGACTAAAGTTACAAAGCTGGTATGTGGTGGAGGCAATGCTTGAACAAGGTTTTCTGACTCTGAATCTAGGGCTCTGGGGAAATCTGTGAAGTCAGAGAAGTTTGTCTTTTGGGGCTCCCAACAACCTCAATTATCTGCTCTGTGTAAGCCACCCAGTCCACCTTACCCTGGTCCTGACACTCTTTCATTCCCTTTTACCAAAAACTTATTGTGTTCCCTTTCCCTGGGGCTACTTTTAGAGGGGAGGGGAAAAAAAGAATATATCTCTAGTTCTTCTGTATTCTCCCCCCTCCAATTTAGCCTAGTGCTGAGCACATAGTAAGAAGACAGTAAATTCTTTTTTCAAATTTCCTTAAGCTGAGATTGTGGCTCTTTTGAGTTCAAAATCTGGACTTTCCTGATGATAAACAACTGCATGTTAGAGTTACTGGCTTGGTTGGTAATATAAAAGCTATTGTTGTTGTTATCGTGTGTTGAGAAGCAGCATGAAGTCATGTAAGGAACTCAGTTCCAATGATCTGTTAGCCATCTCTTTCTGGATGCACCTCTAGCACCTAAAATGCAAAATATCTAAAATCGAATTCACCCCAAAAGTTTTTCTTACTCCCAATTTCCTATTCCTGTGGTTTGTATCACCATATTCCTAGTAACTCCAGCTTAAAATCTCAGAAATAATCTTTGACTTCTTCTTTTCTCCAAGTTCTTGTTAGTTTTGCCTAGGATTCATCTCTCGAATACTGCCCCTCTCTATACTCATGCTGTTACCAGTCTAGGCCATCCCCTTATCATCTAGACCATTATAATAATCTTATAAGTGTTTCCATACCTTTAAGCCACTCTCCTCTCCAGTTCATTCTTTTATATCTGCCAAAATAATTTTCTTAATGTTTATGTCACACACCTGTTCAAAAACCTCTAGCTGACTACTATTTCATCTAGGATAAAATACAAATTCTTCAGCCTGGCATTTCAAATCCTCTGTAATCTGGCTCTGACTTGCTTTTCCAGTATGTCATGTTACCCTCCTTCATACCCTCTTTTTTCTGGTTGAACTGAACTGCTCCATGTTGCCCAACTTGGTTTTGTTTTCTCCTCCCTCAGTGCGTTTCCTCCAGGCCTCTTTCAGGCCGAAATTATGAGGTGGTGATAAGGGCATCCCCAGATCATTTTGAAGAGTCCTCAACTTATTTTGCTGAGATTACAGGAAGTGAATGGGACTTTCCCTGAAGAGTACCTTTTTAGGGAGGTAGATTTAAACCTTGGGCTTTGGCTGAGAGAACATATGGAACACTTCTTATTAGTCTGTAGCAACTGAGGCACTTTAAATCCATGGCAACAGGGGAAAGACACTTGGTGGCACTCCTCTCTTTCCTCTGTCTATAAAAGTGAACTCTGAAATAGTTTAGACCCTTTCTTTCTCAAGCTTTCTCTCTTGGATTTCTAGATTGGGGTTCAGGAAAAGAAAGGAGGGGGAAGGGAATATACATTTACATAGCACCTACTATGTGCCAGCTGGCTCTGCTAAGCACTTTATAAATGTTTTCTCATTTGTTCTTCACAATGAAGAGGATCAAATGAGCTTAAGGTTGAGGAAACTGAGGTTAAGTGATTTGCCCATACTCACAGAGCTAATTAGTATCTGAGGTTAGATTTGAACACATGTCTTCCTGACTTCAGGTCCAGGGCTCTGTCTGTTGTACCACCTAAATGCCTCAAAGGAATGTGGAATCTGGAGGATTTTTCCTCCTTTTCTCCAGGATCAGAAAATGGAGATTTGTAGGACACACAGGGCAAACAGCTTGTCCTTGTCCAGGTGAGACTGAGAGGGATGTTCCTAGATCTCTTTTTTTGTTTCCTTTTCTGAGCACAGGTCAGAGAGCAGAGATCCTGATATAGCCTTACTCGTGCCTAAGGATTGTTTTCTCAACTCCCATTCACATTCATGAGTTGAGTTATCCAGAATAAGGCTACATCTCCACCTCAGGGTTTTGGAGGTACTCTGAGAGGTCAGATTGATTTACTAATGCTGTTGGCTTTAGCACCTAAATTGGTGTGTTTTCCCCACTATCAGTCATCAGTTACAGCTAGTAGCTCCCTCATATCACTGATACCCTCCAGTGATAAGAGCATCAATATCCTCTAGCCAAATAACATCAGTTAGCAAAGGTATATTTGCTAAGACGATATAGCAAGAATCAAAGTATAAGCCATTCTCCCCAAGGCTAGCTATTTTATAACACCTTAGTCCCTGGGGAGAGGATCTTCAAATATAAAGCAATGTCTATAAGGCATTTGCCCCACCAAATTCACTTCTGAATGTGGCAGAGCCGATAAGGTTGCTGCAGAAAATGGTGTCTCAGTTGCCAGTCAGATTTATTGCTACTCCTGGGTTCATGCAGGTTACCCTTTGGGACTGTTCTGGCTGCAAACACTAGTTTGAACTCAACTGGGGCACTTTTTTCTACTATATGAGGCAACTGCAGTTAAGTGACTTGCCCAGAGTCATACAGCTAGTAAGTATCAAGTGTCTGGTCCAAGACCAGATTTGAACTCAGGTCCTCCTGACTCCAGGGCCAGTGCTCTATCCACTGCACCACCTAGCTGCCCCTCAACTGGGCTACTTTTGAGCATATTTGTCCATGGTCCTGAATTCTGGATAGCTCTTTAGAGACTAAGTTCTAATTTACATGAAGGATATGCATATATCAGCTATATCTCTATATCCCTATAAGCAAATATACATAAATAACCAGTAAAACAAAGTAACCAATAATGACTTTAGTAGGACTAACTGGAATTCAGATATCATACCATTATTTATTTCTCTCTGAGTTTTAAGCCAAACTTGTAGCTATGTATTGGGCTTCTCTAAGTTTCTTCCTCAATTGAGAGATGTATTACCTGTGGATGTCTGTGGTCTCTCCGTACTCAGATTCCAGAGCACAAGCCAATAGGCAAGAGTGGCTCTTGCTCAAACATCAGAAGCTATGATGGAAAGCCCTCGGCCTCATTCCAGGTGGAGTTGTGTGTGTGCCAGGGATGCCTCATGTAGACCACCTAGATTTCAGTTCTGGTCTCAGTGTCCCTAACATCTGACCCTGACAGTAGTGTGAGATTGAAATGTTCAGGTTGCACGGTATACTTCTAGACTTCTTGATGCCAGCCAAAGTTAACATCTCATTGAACAGTATGCTCTCAAAATCTCTGCCTTAGTCAAGATTGATCCTGGCAGGAAGTCCATATGTAGAAAAGTACTTTTCCCATAATACTTTAGCAATCATATGAGCTTTCTGGTTCCTGATTGGGTATGTCTGTATGTATGTTGTGAAAAGGTAATCATCAAAATATGATTTATGCACCAGTTTTTTTTCTGTTGTTGTTACTGAGTTGTTTCAGTGTTGTCCAAGTCTTCTTGATCACATTTGGGGTTTTCTTGGCAAAGATACTGAAGTGGTTTGCCATTTCCTTCTCCAGTTCATTTTACAGATGAAGAAGATGAGGTGAACAGGGTTAAGGAACTTGCCCAGGGTCATACAGCTAGTAAGTGTCTGAGGTCAGATTTGAATTCAGTCAGGTCCTTCTGACTTCAGGGCTGATATTCTATCCACTGCTACCTAGCTACTCCCAGCACCAGTTTGTAGTGCTTTTTTTGGCATACAATTAGGTCAGTTATGTAGCAAAGTAGATTAGAGCATTGGGGCTGGAGTCAGGAAGACCTGAGTTCAAATCTGTCCTCAGATACTTACTAGTTTTGTGACTCTGGGCAAGTCATTTAACCCTCTTTGCATTGGTTTCCTCATCTATAAAAAGAGCTGCAGAAGGAAATGGTAGAGCACTCCAATATCTTTGCCAAGGAAACCCCAAATGGCATCACTAAGAGTTGGACACAACTCAACAATAACAACAACAACAACAACAACAATTAGACTTACTGCTTCCTGAACAGTTCTAACTTCTGCCATTGTTTAAACAGTAGTGTACCTTCTGAGGACTAGAACTAGAACTTTCTAGCATAATTTCTGTGCTTTTTTATTTGTATCACTTCTCATAGACCTTCATTACCTACCTGCTATTGTTGCCAATCATCTATCTTCATCTTCAGGCATCTTCTAGGTGGTACAGTGGATTCTAGAGCACTTAGCCTGACTCAAATACTTACTAGCTGTATGACCCTGGGCAAGTCACTTTAACTTCTGCGTGCCTCAGTTTTCTCAAATCTAAAATGGGGATCGTAATAGCGCCTACATCTCAAGATTGTTGTGAGGACCAAGTGCCTGGCTAAGGTATCTAGGTGTTTGATAAATGCTTCTTCCCTTCCCGTTTCAGACAATGAAGGCAGAGAAGGTTGTTTCAATGGCACAGAGTTCACAACCACTGATGGCATAATAGTCTGATGGATGTCCTAAGCTCTTAGCTGCACTATCATTTATGTGTATCCCAGATACCTGGATATTGTGAGAAATGATTCATTAGGACTCCCACTATATTCCAATGAGTATTAATCAGTTTGATATTTTACTTAAATCACATAGGGATAATTAGATGAGAGAGATTCTTTTAATAGGTCTCAAACTTTAATGTAATCTTCACTACTTGTTTATCAAGTTATGAGGCTCAATTGTGCAATCACAAGAATGTTGATAAAGATATCTCCATCCTGTTTTGCTCAAACCCAGCATAGGTGGGATGCCTTGATTCTTTGGAGAGGCCCCCAACTTGTATTTGTACTTTCAGACCACTCTCTCTTGTCCAACATGAGCAGGTGGCCATCTTATGACCATTTAGTCAGTGGAGATGCCCTGTGCTTCACTTAATGTGAGACCCTCTTGCTGATATACCATTTTTTGGCTGATACATTGTTTTTGACCCTCAAGAGCCAGGTCTATCAACCAATGAGATTCTGTATTTTACCATGCATCTTTTGCATATTTGGTTATCAAACCCTATAAAAGTAAGGTCCTGGGGACCAGGAGGATCTCATATCATGAGGAAGATCTGAGGCTCACTTCATTAGAGGGGTCCATGGACCCTTTAATAAAGTGCCATTGGCTCAGAGCTCTGCTTCAGTTTCTTTTATTGTAGGCTGGACAATTTAAAACTCCACAATGTCACATGTGACCTTCATTCCTTCCTTAGGTATAACCATAGCTTCAGCATCATGGGGCTTTTGGTACAGGGTATTTACATTAATCTTTCTGATCTGGCAATGTATGTTGAATTCATGGTTGGCTAGATGGCCACTACCCATCTCTGGCAAGCATCATTTATTGTGGCACTGGTCACAATAGGTCAGTGAATTGTTTTAAATTTACACTTGGCATTTTCTTCCATATGCATAGCCTTTGAATAGTCTCAGTAAAAACCTGAGGAAAAGCTTCCTAAAAAAGCTAAGAACTCCAGCTTGTGTAGGAGATAATGAGTCTCACTGCCACTCAGTACTCTGGTGGCAAAATGCAACTCAGTATTCTGGTGGCAAAATTCTGGTGACTATAATTCTTCTTGGTACAGGACTTCCCCCAATCTGTCCAGTCTGACACGTTTTTTAGATCTGCATAAGTCAATACTTGCAGGTATGTGAAGCAGTTGACTAGATCTTTGGAAGCTCTTTCATGTCTGTCCATCCATCAATCTCCAAAGGGCTTTGTAGGATTTAAGGCAAACTGACTTTTCTAGTCCTTCTGCTTTTGGTTCTCTTCCGTCACATAAGCATAAATGAGGTCATCTAACCCACTGGTTTAGGTGATTAATCAATAGAAGCATAATAATTAAAAACATTGTTATTTATTTTTAACATTCATTTAAAAAAAGAATTTTGAGTTCCACATTCTTTCTCTTCCTCCACCCCACCACACCCATTGAGAAGGCAAACAATATGGTATCAATTATACACGTAAAATAATTCAAAATATATTTCCATATTAGCCATGTTGCAAAAAAAGCAAGAAAAAATAAAGTGAATAAAATTATACTTCAATTTGCACTTAGAGTTCATCAATTCTATCTTTGGAGATGGATAGCATTCTTTCATCATGAATCTTTTGGAAGTGTCTTGGATCATTGATGTGATAAGAGTAGCCAAGTCTTTCACTGATCATCATTACAATACTGTTATTGCTGTGTAGAATGATCTCCTGGTTCTGCTTACTTCACTGCCTAAGTTCATATAGGTCTTCCCATGTTTTTCTGAAAGCATCCACCTCATCATTTTTTATAGCTCAATAGTATTCAATCACAATCATATACCACAACTTGTTCAGCCATTTGCCAATTGATTGGTACCCCCTTAATTTCCAATTCTTTGCCACCACAAAAAGAAAGAAGCATAATTCTTCTTCTTCTTATTTTTTTAGGTAATTGGGGTTAAGTGACTTGCCCAGGGTCAGAGAAGCATAATTCTTAACAAATTTGTGATAACTTTCAGATTGTAGGAAAATCCTCATATCTTGAAGGATTTGACCATGTCAGAAATACTTTTACTTTCTTAGAGCTAGTGCTTACACCTTATTGAAAGCCCAAGACCATTTTCCTCTAGTCAATGCAACATTTCTACCAGTCTCTCTTCATATTCTTCTTCCAGGATCCTTCTAAATAAAACGAGATAACTTGGATATACCAACACTTCCAGGTAATTTGTGTCTCTAGTTATTTTCTTCATTAGATTTGGAATGTGGCATGTGCCCCTGAGATGTTTGGGGCTTATGTTCAAACTGATAAAAATATAGATGTAAACTGTCTTCCTTTGCCATAGAATTCTGATAATAACTACTGCATAAATATTGTCTTGTAGACAATTTAGAACATTTTAAACTCTTGGCACCATGTTGGTTCTTTTGTTCAAAGTTTGAAGATGTTCATATTTGTATCTTTTTATTCAATACTACCACTAAAAGTGATGCATATAGGCTACTGGACTCTGTGATGATGCCATTGATTAACACATCTTTGAGGTGGTTTCTGAGGTCATCTGTTACAGATAAAGGAATCTTCCTAAGTTGTTCCTGGAAAGGTTGGAAATCAGTGAACTAGATCCTATGCATTGCTGCTTAGGCATATTCCACATCCCACTCACAAAATGAGAACATACTAGTCTTCTTGCTTAGTTTGGACATTAATAAATCCTTCTATTCTTCTGTTACTAGAGAATCATCATTTGGGATCCATGTTTTTGATGTTGAAGAGCCGGTATTCTTGTGATATTCATTGTTACTATTTGTTTATGCTCCTATAGGTCCCTGTAGAAATTGCATGAATGGTCAAAGTATGTAGGTTTTGGGGGTGAATTTATCCAACCTGAATATGACCATTTTCTTGGTAATTGTAACAGAAAATAGATCTGCAATTCTGACCATACAGATCAGAGCAGTGTTGGAAGGTCAGGTAGCCTGTGATTATATAATAAAAATGTCTGCAAAGCATAGAGAGTCAATTCAATAATGATGAGACTCCAAAAGAAGAGTTTGCTGCATGTAACCATTCTACTATTTAGCACAATGGAGAAAAGCTAACTGAGATAATAATTAAAGTGGACACTAGGGTATGGAGACCAATATGCTTAGGAGCAGTGGCACCCATAGATAAAGATATAGTCAGACCTGTGGTGTTATTTGCATATCCTGCCTTCATAGTCCCCATTTGCTAGTGCTATTACCTCTTCAGATAGCAGCATTTTGTTGACAGTTCCATGTTTTGCCATATTATCTGTGGTCTTTAGGCCTCAAGTCTGCATTTTAAGTGTGGGTTACTTGCCTTGTTTCCATGGACCACATAAGAGAGGATGCTCCAGCTAGTTGAGGTTCAGTCTTCCTGGTGGCAGATGCTCTTTACAGCTGAACACTTGTTGGGTATCTTGTATACTATGCTTATCAATTAGAATTTTGGTGGCAATCATTGTATCTCAAGAAAAGCAAGGGCTGCACACATGTCTGGGCTGTATGCCATACTTCTCACTTGCTGCAGTATGACTATATCTTTATCCTTAGGTGCCACTGCTCCTATGTGTATCAGTCTCTGTATTTTAGTGTCCACTTTAATTATTATCTCACTTGGCTTTTCTATATTGTGCTAAATACCAAATGGCTAAATGTAGCAGGTACTTCTTTTGGAGTCTCACAATCATTGCATTGAATCACTAAGCTTTGCAGACATTTTATCATATGACAGGCTTCCTGGCCTTCCAACACTGGTTCAGTCTGTATGCTTCTCTCCCAAGACTTTCCAGCAACATATCCATCTTGTTCAGTTGAAGTTTGCCAGTTTTACAGTGCATGGGTCACAAGAATAGTACAAACTTCCTGTGGTTTCTCCAAGGGAGCATAGTTCAATGCCTGTAAATTCAAATTGGGCTTATAATACTCCACAGCAACAACAACAACAAAAAAATTAAAAACTTAATATTTTATTTTCCCCCAATTACATGGAAAAACAATTTTAACATTCTTTTTTCTTCTCCAAATTTTGAGTTTCAAATTCTCTCCTTCCCTTCCTCCCTCCTTTACTGAGAAGGCAAGCAATTCAGCACAGTAACCTATGTTACTACACGTAGTTATGCAAAACACATTTCCATGTAAGTCATGAGTAGCAGGAATTTTTAAACCTTTCCTTGTGTCAAAGATTCTTTTGGCAATTTGGTGAAGGCTATGGACCTCTTTTCAGAATAATGTTTTTTAAATGCATAAAAGAAAGTACACAGGATTGGGTCTAGTCTGTTCCGATTCCCAGGAGCGGGAGGGACAATGGCTGAGCTTTGGACAGGGCTCGGGGACAGTGACAACGATCAGAAAGCGGCTCAGGCCAGGAAGAGATGGCGTGAGGAGAAGTGGGAGGATGAGGATGAGGAGAATGCCCAGCTCTTGCTGGAGGCTCTGAGGGTTCTGGACAGATTAAAAAACATAGCCTGCCCCTTCCTTGAGGGTCTGTATATTACTAGACCGAGGACAATGAAACAGTTCCTGTGTACACCCTCAATTTGCCGTTTACTTATTCTGGAATGGTTATTTGCAAGACTGTATCCTTCCTTTGGGGTTTCATTTGCAACTGTGCCGGGCTCTGGAGCTAAAGGGAAAATAACAGAGATGACCAGAATTGGCCATGAACTGCTGTTGTTTGGGCCAGATGATCAGGATCTCATTAAAGGCTCTACTGGTGTGAAGGTGCAGCTTTATTTCTTTAACTAGTTATTGGATCTGGTCGCCAGTCTGGGTCCTGAATATGCCACCAGTTTCTTCAGCGTGGAGAACTTCTACAAGTTAGTGAAGGACAATGAGATGCTGCTGAAGAACGTCTTCACTTCCCATGTCCACAAGGAGATCCTAGATCCCAAGTTGAGTCCCTTGCCTCTGGACATAGAGCCCTCTCATGGGATAAAGGAAAACCTGCATAGAATGCCACTAGAGGCAAAGAAGACGAAGGTGGAAGAGCTTTCCAAAAAACTGACTAAGCTCACTGAAATGCTGCAGGCACACAAGGAAGAGGTCCTCAGTCGCCAGGACAGTGTCAACAGACAGTTTTTGCCAAATCCCGCAGGGCGCCCTGATCAGTGATCTCCCCACCGTGGGAGAATCTCTAGTCAACGTAGTGGCACCTTGGGCTTGACTCTCTCAGATTTCCATCAACTGGTGATTGCTTTTATACACATTTTTGAGGATGAACTTCATGAGCACTTTAACCACCCTGACCCCAACAACAACTCATGTGGTCCATTCTTTCAGTCTGTACATGAGACTCTGACCTTCTGCAACCAGGAGCTGAAAGCTATCAAAGAAGTCATGGATATCTTTGTGAATGTGGAGGATATAGCAGAGCTGCCACAATGGGAGAAAGCCTACTTGGGTGAAGGCAACTACATGGTGACCTTGGTTGAAAAATTGAAAGAGTTAAAATGGAAACATGAGCTTTTCAAAGATAGTCCTTGGACACCTGTTGAACATATGAGAAAAAGCTGATTGTCCGTTCCCTGGTTTGCCAGATCCTTAGGACTTGGCTGCCACTGGTGTTTGGGAAATGAGGGGGAAGTCTTATGTCCTGAGACAAGTTTCTGTTTGCTTTTTTAAAAGTAATTTTTGTTTTTTGTTAATATGAACTTGATAAGCACCAACAGAGGCCAAACAGAAAAAAGAGGATTGTACATGAAACCACAAATCTAATCATGTACACCTTACTTTTTAAGGAGCATATAATAAAATTATCACCTTAAAGAAAAAAAAAGAAAATACATAGAATAAAAGTAGACAAATTATATTGAAATCTTGTTAGCAAATTATTTTTTAAAAAGTTCATAGACCGTAGGTTAAGAACACATTCTCTACAGAGATATACCCACGCCTAATCTTTCCCATAAACATTACTTTCTTATCCAATTCTGGGGATCTAGCTTCAGTCCAACCCACAGGTGAAATTCTTCTTTTTGTCTTGGGGGGGGTCTAGCTTCATCCCTCCTCTCAGTTAAGCTATCTTTTTCCTGACTTTACTCTCCCTAACCCCCTTGTTTTTCAGCCCCTTTTACTAGGCTTTTCTTTTTTTGGTGAGGCAATTGGGGTTAAGTGACTTGCCCAGGGTCACACAGCTAGTAAGTGTCAAGTGTCTGAGGTCAGATTTGAACTCGGGTCCTCCTGACTCTAAGGCCAGAGCTTTATCCATTGCACCATCTTGCTAGGCTTTTATTTTATTGACTAACTCTTCTCTAGTGGAGGAGAAAACTGTAGATCGATTTCCAAGTATCGACTCCTACTGTCAAGTATGCGGTATTTTTGAATAATCCAGTAGATTAAATAATTCACAGAGTAGTAAATAGTTGTAATAATAAGTGGAGCACTTACCCCACAGGGTTGTTAATATCTGGAGCACTTACCCCATAAGGTTGTAGGGAGGCTTGTTTGGGATAATGAGTCTCAGTGAGAAAACACAAAATGCTGTGCAAACCTTAAAGCACCTCATAAATATAAATTTTTGTTATCATTTCCTCCCCACTCAATTCACTCAGGGATGCTAAGTAACTTTCCTCCTCCTCCCCTTGATCACACACATACCATAAGGCTTTTCCTTCAGTCCATCTGTGCATGTAGAATCATGTTGGATTGGAAGGGTTGGAAGGGTCCTTAGCAGCCATCTGATCATAGAATCATATAGAGCTGGAAGGAAATTTAGAGATTATCTAATCCAGGCCTCTTATTTTTAAGATAAGGAAATCTGAGACCCAGGGAGTTTATATGACTTGCCTAAGGTCACACAAGGATTGAATCCATACCTTCTGCCTTCAGATTCAATACTAGTCTAACCTCATGTCAGAGCAAGAATTCTGTTGTTTTTATTTCATTTTTTAACATTCATTTTAAATTCTGAGTTTCAAATTCTCTCTCCCTCCACTTCTCTCATACCCATTGAAAAGGCAAGCAATATGATACCCATTATACATGTGAAATCATGTAAACACATTTCCATATTAGCCAAAGAATTCTTTCTATCTCATACTCAACAAGTGGTCATCTAGTCTTGCTTAAAGTTATCTAATGAAATCTCTCTGAAAGAGCCTGCTCTACTTTGGGATAACTCTAATTGTAAACACATTTTTATTTGGCTTTACAAGGCTAGATTGGCCTCTTAGCACCTTCTACCCATTGCTCCTAGTTATGACTTCTGGGACCAAGTAGAGCAAGTCAAATCTCAATTCCAGATAATGGCCATTCAAATACTTGAAGGCAGCTTTCATGCCCTCCCTAAGTTTTCTCTTCTCGTGGTCAAACATCCCCAGTTCCTTCAAAGAATTCTCATATGGCCTAATATTTCAGGCCCTGGATCATCTTGGTTACCCTCCTCTGGACACTCCAGTTTATCAATCAATAAACATTTCTAGAATGACTACTGTGTGCCATGAATTGTGCTAAGTGCTGGGGTTACAAAAAGAGGTGAAAGATAGTCAAGGAACTCACAATATAAGGGGGAGACAACAAATAAACAAAGATGTTCAAATTATATACAGGATAAATAGGAAACAATTAAGAGTGGGAAGGTGCTAGAACTGAGAATGATTGGGGAAAGTTTCCAATAGAAAGTGAGATTTTAGTTGGAACTTAAAGGAAGCCAGGAAAGTCACTAGGCAGAGATGAGAAGGGAGAGCATTCTAAGCATGGGATTCAGCCAAAGAAAATGCCTGGAGTTGAGTCTTATTCATGGTACAGCCAGAAGACCAATGTAACTGGATGGAACAATGCATGGTGGTTCGTAAGGAATAAGAAGACTGAAAAGGTAGGAGGGGACTAGGTTACGAAGGGCTTTGAATGCCAAACAGAGCATTTTGTATTTGATCCTGGAAGCAACAGGGAGCCACTGGAGTTTATTGAGTGTGTATTGTAGGGGTGACACGGTTGCACATGCACTTTATTTTTGTGTATCTATCTATCTATCTATTTATTTATTTTTTGGATGGGCAATGGGGGTTAAGTGACTTGCCCAAGGTCACACAGCTAGTAAGTGTTATGTGTTATGTGTCTGAGGCCTTGAACTCAGGTCCTCTTGAATCCAGGGCTGGTGCTCTATCTATTGTGCCACCTAGCTGCCCCCCACATGCACTTTAGGAAGACCACTTTGGCAGCTGAATGAAAAATGGATTGGAGTGGAGAGAAACTTGAGGCAGGCTATTGCAATAATCAAGGCGTGAAGTGATGAGGGCTTGTATTAGAGTGGTGGTATTAATAATGTCATACCTAAAAAGTAGTGCAGATTTGAACACAGCATTGCAAATGTGGTCCAACCAGGGTGAAGTATAGCAGATCTATTCCCTCTTTATTCCCGGACGCTTTGCCTCTTTTACTGCTATTTCAAAATGGCTTTTTTTTTTTTTTGGCTTCCATCTTGCACTATTGATTCATACTGAGCTCACAATGCACCCTCTCCCTCATTCTGCTCCCCTTCCCACTCCCCCCTTCCTCTTTTTCTCCCTTAATATACATAGATCTCTAGACTTTAGGAAAGTGAGAACTAATTCCTTATTACAAAAAAGTCAGGAAGCCCTATTCTTTAAACTGTTATAGTTAGTTGATTTTCAATTTATTTAATTTGCTTGCCCCCTGGTGGTGGATATTAGGACATACAAATTTCATTCAAGCCTTTGGGCCTTGGAATTACAACACCATCTAGATAGAAATTCTTATTCCAGAAGTTCTCAAAGTGTGGTCCATGGATCCCTGAGGATCTCTGAGACTCTTTCAGGGTATCCAAGAGGCCAATACAATTTTCATAATTATACTAAGACTTTATTTGCTTATTAAAATACTCCTTTTTCCAACTACGGATCTGTGTGATGTCCATATTTTCTTCATATACTTTAACCAAAACAATTTGTCACAATAGAACGAGTCTAGCTGTATTCTATTAAGACAGGCATTGAAGAGATTTGCAAAAGTAAAACAATGCCACTCTTTTTTACTGGATTTTTTTTTTGCTTTGGAAAATACAGTTATTTTTCATAAAATATGTTTTTTATGTTATCATATAATGGAGTTATTATTGTTATTTTTAAATGAATTAAATAAGCATTCAAAAATATTTCAGTTTTAATTTCTAATACAGTAAATGTTGAATAGACATTATGCACATGAATGAAAGCTCTTTGGTGTGCTTGATAATTTTTAATAATGTAAAGGGGTCCTAAGACCAAAGAGTTTGAGAGCTGCAGCCCTCTAGCAGAGAGTTATGCAAGCCCTGTTCAAATACCTTCAGTGATTAGTAGCTCATTATTCAGTGAAGGAATCTATTCCACTGAGGGATAGCTTTATTTGTTAGACACTAATAGCAGTGTGGTATACTGAAAAGGACATTCCATTTGGAATCAGAGGACCTGGTACTTGTTACTAGTATGACCTTGGGCAAATTGCTTCACCTCTGTGGGGCCTCAGTTTCCTCATCTGTAAAATGGGGTTTGGGGGCTTAAACTAGTGTTGTCGCACTCAAACAGAAACATAGAAACAGATCAAAGTGGGCCACAGATTGACTTATCTATTATCTAAATTAACACTATGTTGTTTTATTCAAATCCTGAGTTAAAATTTGGCCTCAGACATTTACTAGCTGTGTGACCTTAGGCAAGTCACTTAACCCTGTTTGCCTCAGTTTCCTCATCTGTAAAATGAGCTGGAGAAGGAAATGGCAAACTACTCCAGTATCTTTGCCAAGAAAACCCCAAATGGGGTCACAAAGAGTGGGGCAAGATTGAAAAATGATTGAAAATGTTTTGTAGGAGGCAGGTAGGTGGCTCAGTGGATAGAGCATTGGGCCTGGAGTCACGAAAACCTGAGTTCAAATGTGGTCTCAGGTACTTACTAGTTGTGTAACCCTGGGCAAGTCATTTAACCTCTGTTTGCCTTAATCCACTAGAGAAGGAAATGGCAAACTACTCCAGTATCTTTGCCAAGAAAATCCCATGGACAGAATGTTCCATGGGGTCCTGAAGAGTCAGACATGACTCAACAACTATGTTGTTTTGTATTTTTATTTATTTTGTTAAACATTTTCCAATGACATTTTAATCTGGTTTAGGCAGCTCTCAGGAATTTTGTTGTGGGCTGAGAGTTAGACCCCTCTGATTATCTCTAAGGTACTTTGAGTTCTAACTTTTTGATACTGTGAAGTTTCTGCTCATGTTGAAAGAAAATCTGCCTGTAACTTCCTCTTCATATTCTGCTGTTTCTAAAGCAACAACTGAGAATGTCTGTTCCTTTTTCCACATGACCACCTTTCAGGTACCTTTTTTTTTTTTCCTGAATAGTTCTTTTCCAAAAACAATTTTATTTTATTTTCAATTCATGGAACAAAACAAGCTTTCTGTAACAGTACAATAAAAAAGATAATTGCACATGAAACTACAAATCTACCATGTACAACTTGCTATTCCTTCCAAATATACAACAAAGTTATCATGTGAATTTCTTTTTTTTTCTTTTTTCTCCCTTCCCACCCTACTCTGCCCTAGAGATACCTACCATTAGACAGACACACACACATATATGTATGTATATTTATACAGACATATGTAAAATTATTCTATCCATACTTCTATTTATCAGTTCTTTCTCTGGATACAGATAGCATCTTTCTTCATACAACTTTTGTTTTTAATTTGTGTATTTATAATAGTCAAAATGACTTAGTCAAAGCCACTCAAAGATGTTCTTAAAACAATATTGCTGTTACTGTATGTAATGTTCCCTTGGTTCTGCCCACTTTCCTCTTCATTATTTTGTGCAAGTCTTTCCATGACTTTCTAAGATGAACTCATCATTTCTTATAGCACTGTAGTATTCCATCACAACCATACACCACAACTTGTTCAGCCATTCCCCAACTGATGGGGATCCCTGCAATTTTCAGTTCTTTTATACCACAAAGAGTTGCTATAAACATCTCATTCACATTCAAAATTGTGATTACTATTTGCGAATTTCCCTCTAATTTTTATTCACTATTTTCTCTCAGTATCTCTTTTTACCCTATCCCTGTTGCCTTATCTTCTCCCCCTCCCACCCCCTACCTCACCCACCCCTCCAAGAGTCTCCCTCCATTTCCACCCCATCAATCCACATCACCCTGACCTAGTTTTCTCATCTCTCTCTCTACATGTTTAGAAGACTTCCATGCCCTTCCAGATGTACACATTGTTTCCTCTTCAACCCAGATGAGAATAAGGTTCCAATATTATCATTCCTCCATTCCCACCTGCTTCCTCTCCCTCCTCATTTTTATAATATAATTGCTCCCTTGTACCTTTTCTTACCCAATTTTGGTTTTTATAATCACCCCATCATACACAACTCCTTCTTTCAAACAACATTAGCAATAATTACAGTTAAGAATACTGATAACATTTTCATATATGTAATAAGTAAACAGTTTGACTTTTTTAAATTACAAGGCTGATTGTGTCGATCTCTTACTCAATAAATTCTAGTGGTTTCATTTGCTCCTAGCCTAAAATATCCCCAACTTGGCATTAAAAACCTTTCACAACCTGGCCCCAATCTTCCTGGCCAAACTACATCCTTGCTGTTCTTTGTACGTGTCTCTCACGTGTAGATCTTTGTACTGTCTCTCTCTTTAGGCCTGGAACACTCTTTCTCCTCATTTCTGCTTCTTAGAATCCCTTATTTCCTAAAAGGTTCAGCTTAAGCACCCTCTTCTACCTGAAGCCTTTTTTGATTACCTTCCCCCACCTAAAACCTACCCTCCCTCCTAAAATTTCCTTGTATTTATTTGGTATCTAATCTGTATATAATTAGGTACATGTTGTCTCACCCAGGAGAATGTAAGTTGTTTGAAGGCGGGCACAATTTTTTTTTCTTTATACTAGTGCCTAATATAGTTCCTGGATTAATATAGTAGATGCTTAATAACTGTTTGTAGATTGTTTGGTTGAAAACAGCTAGTTACATCTCATTCATGCTAAACACCCTCAATCCCTTCAATTATTCCTCATACATTTTCTAGTCCCCTCACCATCCTTGTCTTCCTTATCCAGATGTACCCCAATATGCCAATGTCCCTCAAACACAATAGTCTAGATGTGGGTTGAAAAATGTAGAGGGAAGTGGGAATTTTTTTTTACCCTGATCTGGAGACACTGTATTTCTATTAATGCAGCATAAGCTTTTATAGCAGTCACATCACAGTGTCAGCTCACATTGACCTTGTGGTTTGTTAATTTGCTTTAGCTCTTCTTTACATGAAATCAGACAGAAATGTAGACATATAGAATGTTACAGTTGAAAGAGACAGTAGAGATCATCTTGCTTGACCATTTTATTTTACAGATGAAATTGAAGAAGAGGAGGTAGAATGCTTTGACTTGACTCCTGTGACAGGGGATCAAAACCTAGGTCTCTCTCTTTTTTAAATAATATTTTATTTCCCCCCAAATTACATGAAAGACAATTTTTAACATTTATTTTTCTAACATTTTGAGTTCCAAATTTTCTCCCTCTTCTTCTTTCCTCCCTTAGATGATAAGCAATTTGATATAGGTTATACATGTGCAATCATGCAAAATATATTTCCGTATTAGTCATGTTGTGAAAGAAGACACAGACCAAAAGAAAAAAAAAACTATGAAAAAATGAAGTGAAAAATAGTATGCTTTGATCTGCATTTGGATTCCATCAGTACTTTCTCTAGGTGTGGATAGCATTTGTCATCATGAGTCCTTTGGGATTGTCTTTGATCATTATATTGCTGAGAATAGCTAAGTCATTTACAGCTGATCATTGTACAATATTGCTGTTACTGTGTATAATGTTCTTCTGGTTCTGCTCATTTCACTTTGTATCAGTTCATGTAAGTCCTTCCACGTTTTTCTGAAATCATCCTGCTTTGTCATTTCTTGTAGCACAAGTATTGCATCACAATCATACACCACGATTTGTTCAGCTATTGATCAATTGAAGGGCATCCCCTCAAAAAACAAAGGTCTCTTAACTCTGAGTTCAGTACTCTCTTTAGCCCATCAGCTCTCCTTTATCCCTAGTTGTGTGAATGATTTAAAAAATTTAAATGATGTAATAGAAGAAAGAAGATAGGTTCAAATTCTGATTCTGTTCCTTAATAGCTGTGTGACGTTAGACATATTACTTGACCTATCTGAGTCTCAGGTTTCTCATCTGTAAATGAACAGATTGAACTAGATGACCTAAATAATCCCTTCCAGCTTGAAATACTATGACTTTATAGATATCATCCCTATTAAATTTAATCTTGTTTTAGTCCATTAAGATAATTATATATTTTGATTATAGGATCTATAGCTAAGTGAACCTTAGAACACGTCTAGTCTAATTCCCTTCCCAATTTTACATATGAAGAAATTGAGGTCTAGAGATATAAAGTGACTTTCCTAATAACATCATATGAATAATCAATAGCAGAGTTGGGGTTTGAACCCAGGTCCTCTGGCATCAAGTCTAGTGTCCCTTCCACTGTACTATAGTGACATTCAATATATGAGCTGTCCTTTCTAATCATATCATCAACAATTTGATTAGGACTATTTCAGTGACTTTATGCAAATATTGCTAAATATGTTGAACAGATAGGACAGGACAAAGCCCTATGACATTCTGCTAGATATAGGGATTCTTAACCTGGTGTCCCAGTTGAGGCTTTCAGTGGACCTCAGTTCAGATTTTTTGTTGGGACAAAATGATATAAAACATTTAACACAAGGAAATTTACTTTTCCCTAACACAGCAAGGATATGCCTCAAGGATCCAGTGGCTCTTAGTTTCTCTGGGTGCTCCCCTTCCCTAACTTGTTTCCATATAAAAATGAGTCTGGTCAGTAGTCCAAAGTGACTTGATTGGGCTTCAAAAATTCACAGAGAGGCTCAGACATTTTATGCCCTTAGATACCCAGGAGACTCTGTCAGGAAAGCTGGGGTTAATCAAGGCCTGTGAGCAGCTTTGTCCTGGGCCTGTCCCATGGTCCTAGGGTAGGGGTTGGGGAAAGAAGCTTCATTAGGGAATCCAGGGTCAATTGCCTGGGTTAATAGGTTCTGAGGGCAGCTTTGTCTTTTTTCCTTTCTTCTTTTTCTTGTGAGGAAATTGAGGTTAAATGACTTGCCTGGGTCACTCAGCTAAAGTCAAGTGTCTGAGGCTGGATTTGAACTCAGGACCTCCAGGGTCGGTGCTCTATCCACTGCGCCACCTACCTGCCCCTGCTTTGTCTTTTTTTTAGGTAAAGTTTCTTCATGTTGTTGATGGGAAGAAAGTTACCTTAGGGAAACATTGGTCCTATTATGCCTGTGGTCCATGAACTTGCTTTGTAGTCCTGTGTATTTTATTTTATACATTTACAAACATCATTCTGAGAAGGTGTCTATTGGTTTCACTAGACAGCCAAAGGAATTCATGATAAAAAAAAATGCCTGCCCTAGACACCCTCCTTTGGGCTTTCCCTCTCATTTTAGGTAGTTATATAATCATAGAGCAATATTCTTCTGGACAGTTGCTCATTGGTAGGTACTCAACTGCCACAGTGGTCCCAGGGTACTTATGTAGCAGACCAGTATGGATGGGCATCTGTAAAAGTAGCCATCAAGTGTCAGGTCTTCTGAAAACAAAAACAAAAACAATGGCAGGCAAACTCCATTCTTACTCTTCCTTGATCTGCTATTGTTTCCCATCATTCCTTCTACCACTGATTATCCCGTGAATAGATTTTTTTTTTTTGTCTAGGCAATGGGGTTAAGTGACTTACCCAGAGTCACACAGCTACTTAAGTGTCAAGTGTCTGAGGCTGGATTTAAACTCAGGTCCTCCTGACCACAGGATTGGTGCCTATTCACTGTGCCACCTAGCTGCCCCCCAAAATTTGGTTTGATATGCTTTGTATTTACCTGTCCAAGGAGCACCTTGTTTTCAGACAGTCATGGAGTATGCATATGTAGAGACAAAACTGTATTAAGGCTCTACCTCATGTTGGAGTTCAGAGGCAGAGCAGGGAAAAAAAAGAAGAAAAAAGGAAAAAAAAAGCCTGGCTGTATGCCAATAAGTGCCCTGTTAGAAGCTTTTAAAAAACAACATAAAAGTAGTTAAGTTAATCTTCTACAAAGCTTCTTAATGATTAAACTGTTTTGTTCTTTTTCCATCCTTGGGGAAAAATCAGTGTGAGAAATGATATCATCCTTCTAAATCTCCCACAACTTTCAGTAAACATTTGTTGGATTGAAATGTCTTGAATTGGGCCTCAAAATCAGGGTAGAATTTCCCACAAAATCACTTACTAGAAGCACTGTTACAATTTTTATTTAAAACAAAGCTAAATTTTTCTTACTCTTTTCTTTTTTCTGATTTGTTCTTATTGTGAATAACCATTCCCCTATAGAATATCTCCGGAGTCAAAAACAAACAGTAATAACAACAATAGTGGAACATAACACATTTTTTCTCTGTATCTCAGATGATATTTCTTACACAAAGAGGCTGAAAAGAAGACTTTTGCAGCAAAGGAAACAGCAGTAAATGGTCTGTTTATAATAGATGTTGCTATAGATGCAGAGTTTCCAATAAATGCTTGAGGGCTAATAATAACTGACATTTATATAGTGCTTTAAAATATGAAAAGTATTTAATGCTCTTCATCTCATTTGAGACTCACAACTTTATCAAGTAGCTAACACAGGTATTACTGCCCCAATTTTACAGATGAGTAGATTGAACTAGTGTCAGAGGCAAGGCTTGAATTCAGGTCTTCCTGGTTTCAGATACACTGTGCCATGCTACCTCAATGATTCTAAGACAACTCGTGTCAGAGTTTTCTTTCCCTGCTTTATCTCTTACTCTTTGGAAAGGTGATTCCTCTCCTTTAGACAGGTCCATTTTTTTTTTTATTACTTTCTGCTACTTGCCTGCTACTGAAGTGCCTCAGAGAAACTGAGACCTGGTAAAGATTTTAGCTTGAAAAGGTCAAGGTCTCCCGCTGCATCTGGGGTCATCTCCATTCGCCCTGATCTATGTCTTGCCATTGGACTCAGATGCTCCTTGAGGAGAGAGTGAGGCTGATGATTTTGCACAGCTCTGCCTCATTGAAATCCAATTCACTTGCAAGTCAATACATCATCTTCCTGATGTCATTGGTCTTCTTTGAGAACAAAGGACAAACAACAACAAAATGGCCCTCTACAGAGAGTCTTCACCAACTCCTCTGAATTTCAGTGCTTTTTTCCTGTTAATTATTTCCTATTTAATTGATATATAGCTTACTTTGTTTATATTTGTTTGTATGTTGTCTCCTCTATTGGATTGTAAGCTCCTTGAGGCCAGGAACTGTCTTTTGCCTCTTTTTGCATCCCCAGAGCTTAGCATAGAGCCCTGCACATAGTCAGTAATTAACAAATTGATTAATTAGGTTGGTGGTGGCATTCCAGGACCTGGGTTGAGTTATGAGTTATGGGTTAAAAGATGGATTTCAGTGTAGGGGTGTGTTTCTGTACATAGGCATCAGATTCCCACAGTGCTTAAGGGCAGAAAGAGCCTGAGTTATTAGAGGGAGTTTTGTACCATACCTCCCAAAAACCTATGTATGGAATCTGAAGTATGGCAATATCATCCAGCAATACTCTAATGGGGTAGCTGCAGTTTAAAAAGATTGGGGAGTTTTGTGAAAAGGTTATCTTAATAAAGATGAGAGAGAAGAGGAAAAGTGGCATTCAGAAACAGACCATGTTAATGTTAATATACCTTGCACAAGAGGTTGCCACTTAGGGTAAAAGATCAGTGGCTGATACTGTTGTTGCAGTTCCTTATCACCTCTTAATTTGACAGACACATTCAACTTCTTTTCTTTTATCTAATCAACACTTTAGCTATAACCCACCTAAACTCCCTGCATCAACATGTTCCACCAATTTGCCCCATCCACAAATCTCCTCTACCAATTTACCCATCAGTTTGTCCCCTTTACTTTTTTTTTACTTGCCTTGACATCTTCTTTCTTTTTCCTTTTTCTTTGAGTCATTCTTTTTAGATACTTACTCCATGTTCCTTCATCTCCTTCAACTTTTCTTTCTTCCAGTTTTCCTTAATTTCTTCCAGTTTTTTTCTTCCATGTCTGAAGTCTCTGACCTTTCTCACAAGTTCAAATTCCTCCAAATCTTCTACATCATTCCCTTTTTTCTAGCTCAAATCCTCACATTTCTTTTTCTTCTTCCACAACATTCTCCCATAGAATCCAGAAGATTAAAAAAAGTTTTTTTTAAGTTCATCAACCCTAATCAATCTGTTATCTATTCTTTTGTTCACCCTCCTTCTGATCCACTATGTTGCTGTACTTCTGGACGTTCTTAATGTGATCTGCTTCTCGGATACACAGATACATGGTATTCATCTATTCAAATCCACAACTCTGAGCCCCAACTAGAGTATCTCTTTATGCCATAACAAGCTAAATACACAAGAATTCAAAGCAAAAGGCATTTAATGAGCTGGATTAGCAGGTATATGTCTCCCTCTCTGTATTGGAGACATCGAGGGATTAATTTGAATCTGAAATTAAAACATCCAGGAGATAAAATGGGTCAGGCAGTCATTTGAGAATGGGTGCAGAGAGTATTCAATACACAATCCAATGCCTTTTGCTATGTATATTTCAAGCACAGGCTGGTTTTCCTCTTGAAAGAGAAGGTAAAGGGATCTGAGGAATGTTTCTCCACACCTGAAGATATCAGGAACAATGAAATGTTCCTAAAAGAAGGGAATAAACATTTGTTTAGCACCTACTATGTGCCAGATACTTTGCTAAATGCTTTATAAATATTATCTAATTTTATCCTTACAACAAACTGTGAGGTAGGTTCTATTATTGTCCCTATTTTACAGTTAAGGAAACTGAGGCAGACAGAGGTTAATTGACTTGCCCATACCATATAGTTAGTAAGTTGGATTTGAACTTAAGTCTTCCTGATCTCAGGCCCAGGACTCTGTGCCACTGTGCTACCTAACTACTTTTAAAAGAAAAACAAATGGGGCCTAAATGGGGGAAAATGATATGAAGTAGAGGAAGGGAATTTTGACCCTTGTCATGAGGCTGGAGAATAGAAAAATATCACATGGAAGAGAAGTGAAAGAAAAACGGCAACTGTACTATTGGAGCTAAAAAAACAAATTAGTGGATCTTTCTGCAGAGGAAAGAACTCCCTTATCCTCCCTAGAGTGCTGTAGCCGAATCATAGAAATTATAAATTGAAAGATTGCCCAGTAGGGGTCAGAGAAACAAATGAAGAGTAATGGTGGTTGATGATTCTTTGCTTAGGGGTACCAAGATCTTTGTTGAAGTGATAATGACAATAGAGAGATGTATTGTTTTCCTAAAGCATATATCCAAGATATAACCAAAAATGTCCCATCGCTAACCAAAATGGATGATTGTTACTCACTTCCAGTTATTCATATAGGCACAAATGACACTGCCAGAAGGAGAATAATATGTATTACCACAGATTATAAAGAGTTGGACAAGAAGCTGAAGACTGGAGGAACACAGGTAATGTTGCCGTCTTTTGAAGACAAGTGCTGCAGAAGAGACATTGTTTGTTAAGTAAACAGATGGCTAAGAAGATGCCTGACAATGAGATTTGGACACCTGGATCACAGCTTAAAATATTGGGATGATAGATTCCTGGCTAGAGATGGTGTACACTCAAAGCTTGGCAAAACTTTACCTGTTGTAAATCTAACCAAAAGGGCTTTAGGATGGTGGAAGGAGAAAACTGCCTTTTTATATTTACTAAGCCAGATATCATAGAAAGAAGCTATAGTGAAGGAAGAAGTTAAATCAAGTCAACAAGCATTTATGGAGGTACTTACTATATGCCAGCCTCTGTGCTAAACATGGAAGATACAAAGAAAGGCAAAAAGAAGAGCACCTGAGACATCCTTGAGTCTAAAGAAGACAAACATCCAAGAAAGGATCCAGGAGTAAAATGCATTTCAGTCAAATGATTACAAGTTTAGGCAAAAAGCAAGAGATGTTAATGCAAGTAAGCAATTTTGACTTCATAGGTATTATTGAGGCTTGGCAGGATGAAACATCGCCAGAATATGGCTCTGAATGAGTGTACCTTATTAAAAGACAAGATAGAGGGGGCAGCTAGGTGGCATAGTGGATAGAGCACCGGCTCTGGATTAGGGAGGACCTGAATTCAAATCTGGCCTCAGACACATAACACTTACTAGTTGTGTGACCCTGGGCGGCAAGTCACTTAACCTCATTGCCTAGCCAAAAAAAAAAAAAAAAAAAAAGACAAAATAGACTATGGGAATAGCCAATGTTGGGCAGCAAGGTGGCAGAGTAGATAGAGTACTGAGCCTGGAGTAAGGAAGATCTGAGTTCAAATCCAGCCTTAGACATTTATTAGCTGTGTGACCCTGGACAAGTCAATTAACTGCTCTTTGCCTCAGTTTCCTCATTTGTAAAGTGGCGTTAATAATAGCACCTACCTCCCAGAGTTGCTGTGAGGATCAAATGAGATAATAATTGTACAGTGCTTAGTGCACTACCTGGCAAATAGTAAGTGCTACATAAATATTAGCTACTATTAATGTTGTATATACTATGGAAAGAGTTGTTGGTGGAGCTGTGAATTAGTACAACTATTCTCAAAAGCAATTTGAGATTATGCAGATAAAGTGGCTAAAATGTTCATTCCCTTTTACTCAAAGATTCACTGCTAGGCATCTCCTCCAAGGAGGTTATTCACAAAAAGAAAGTACCCACATATGCCAAAATATTTATAGTTTTACTTTTTGTGGTAACAAACAATTGGAAACAAAGCAGATACCAATCATCTGGGGAATTGCTAAATAAACTTTGGTACACCAATGTGACAAACTATGACTGTGCTATAAGATATGATGAACAAGATTAGTATAGAAAAGCAAGGAAAGACTTATATGAACTGATGAAAAGTTAAGTAAACAGAGTCAGAAAAATAGTATGCATCATTTTTACAACAATTTAAACGAAAGAACAGTAATCACAAGGCAATCAAAACTGAATGTTATGAAATCAAAATGACCAAAGCAACCCAAGTTTCTGGCTAAGCCTGGGACATATGCATACTGCTGCTTAGATGGCTGGGGGTGGGTGGAGAAGATGATGACCCAAGACTTTGGACCTGGGTGAGGAGCAGAGTTGCTCTGACAGAAGAGAGCACACTGGGCTCTCTTAGGAACAACTCCAGACACAGAAAGAGGAAAGAGAAAGACTTTGGAATCTGCAAACATATAAGAGAATCTGGGTCCTTAACATTCCCTTGATGGAAATCTTGCCTCCCTAGAGATATCTGGGTATTTCCCCTTGAGTGAGATCAGAGCCTCTCTCTTAGTTTGAGTTGAGATGACATATCTCACTCCCAGTGGGAGAGCTCATTCACTCTGTGTATGTTCTGGTATATTTTAATCTGCATAACTTTGATTTTTGTTTGCTATTTGCTTGGATTAATGGATTTCCTTGCTATTCATTATTTGTGATAATCTTTAATATAACCTTGTTTGATGTGAAGGAGCCAAGATTAAGTGGGTGGGAAGGGGTCACTTGGGGGACCTCCCACCCCCTTGAGAATGATCGGGTAATGATTTTTGTTCTGAGTCAAAATTGTCTCCCTTGGCCAGCAATATATTTAGGTGAGCAAGAGTTATCTGTTGATGTCTCTTTCAAACTACATTTAGACAACCCAGGTGAACATATACATCTTATATGGGCCCACTCTTTTATAGATGACTCCGAGCTGGAAGAGATAATTAGTACACTGAACAACAGGGACAGGACCCAAAAAGATCTTGATAAGTTAGAGCACTTTGCTGTTGTTGTTGTTTAGTCGTTTTCAGTCATGTAAAACTCTTTGTGACCCTGTTTTTTGAGTTTTGGCAAAAATACTGGAGTAGTTTGCCATTTCCTTCTCCAGCTCATTTTACAGATGAATAAACTGAGACAAACAGGGTTAAATAACTTGCCCAGTGTCACACAGCTAGTAAAGTGTCTGAGGTCATATTTGAACTCGGGTCTTCCTGACTCCAGGCCCAGCACTCTGTCCACTGTATCACCTGGCTGACCTAATAAGATTAAATTACATTGGGATAAATGTAATGTCTTACATTTGGATTAAAAAAATGAATTTCACAAATTCAAGATGCGGAAGGCATGGTTGGACATTAGTTTGTCTGAAAAAGATCTGGGTGTTTTAGTGAAATGTAAACTCAGTATGAGTAAGCAGTGCTATGTGTTAGCCAAAATAGTTAATATAAACTTGGTCTGCATTTAGAGAGGCACCGTCTCTAGGCACAATGAGGTGATAGCTTTGTATTCTGCCCAGGTCACAGGATTGTAGACCTAGAGGGTGAAGAGAACTCAGAGGTCATCTATTCCAAGCCTCTCAATTTTTAAGTTAGTACACTGAGGTCTAAGAATATTTAGCGATTTACCCAACAAGTGAGGGAGTATGAACAAGACCTTTCCTATATAGAGAGTACTTAATCTATGTACCTGTTGCTTCTCCTGATTGAATGTAAAATTCTTGAGAGTAGCAACAGTTTCATTTTGTCTACGCATTTTCAGTGCTTTAACACAGTGCCTGGCACATAGCAGACACTTAGAAAGGCTTGTTCAATTGAACTCATTTGGAGTAGGTAAAATACATTATGAAACTTTGATTAGGAGAATAAAACCTTCAGGATGGTTTGGAGGTGGGGTGGAGGAATGGAGTAAAAGAATCAGCTGGGAGTTTGTGTCAGTAATTGAAATGGAAGACAATAAGGCCCTGAACTAGGGTGATAATGTTGACAATAGAGGGCAAAGGGATGAGCCCTTGAGACATTTCAAAGAAAGAATTTTCAAGATTTGGTGACAGATTAGCTGAAGTTAAGGTAATTCTATTTTCAGAACCAATTGGGGAAACATGGTCTGAAAAAGGATGTTCTTTTTGTAAAGGTTTGCTAAAAGAACCCTTTTAAGTTGGGACTATTCCAGAAAATCTAGGCTGTGTGGCTGCCATCTTTACATAGGGAAATATTCGGGCAATGGATGATGAAGTGTAATTGTAGCAGGAAAAATAACGTTGGTTAAGGAGGAGCAATTTGGTTGTTTGCTCTAGGTACAGAAGGAAAAGGAGGCAGAGGAGTCAAGGAGGGGTCAGGAAGGAGAGTTAGTTTGGAAGGAAGATGAGCTTATTTTTTGAACATCCTGAATTTGAGGTGATGGCAAGACATCCAAATGGAGATGTCCTGTGTTTATTTGAAGATTCAGTATAGAAGTTCAGAAGGTTCAGAATTTGAGAGTCAGACCCATGGAATTGTTGAATCCATGAGAATATATGAATGTTGGACTTGAAGTCAGGAAGACTTTAGTTCAAACCTCACCTCAGATACTTACTAGTTGCATGACTCTGGGTAAGTCACTTAATCCCTCTCAGTTTCAGTTTCCTCAAGGGAGCAGTAACAATCTGGAGAGGAAATGTCTTATCTCAAAGGAATGAGTCTCCAATAATTGGAATTTTAGGACCTCACGACAGGACAGGTGAGACCAAGAGTAGCCCCACACTTGACTAAGGCAAAGGTGAGCCCTGCCTGGAGGTCTCTAGGAATAGGACATTTCTGAATGATGAGTTGAAGACTTTCACTGGGGAGAAGCAGTATGAATCTTTTTCTGAGCTTCTTTTCAGAGCTAACCATAATCCAGATGTTCCCTCTGGTCTCTTCCCTCAGACTATTTTTAAAATGGAAGTCTAACTTTTCTCATGAAGGGTTCCCCAATTTAAGCCTAATCTGAGCATTGGAATATTTTCCTGGCACAGTTATTGCTAAAGAATTCCATTGTTGTAGGTTGCAATACTATGCTAGTCTGACCATATGGCTCCTAGATTCAGTGTGATTCCTGTTGTGTCTATAATAAAATACAAATGTCATAGTCCCGTGTTTCGGGTCTTCTGCACTATGATATGTTAGTATATCTTTTCAGACTTATTCCTCCTCATTTTCCCTCCAACCCAGTCCTAGGGAACCTGACTTGTTTTCCCTAAACTCGATATTCTGCCTCACACCTCGTTATATGCACCAGCTAGTCCTCGTGCCTAGAATGCACTCTCTCTCCATCCCCACCTTTCAGAATCCTTATCTGGTTCAGCTCAAATTATTCTCATTTGAGACTGCGTCTCTAATCCCCTGCTTTTAATGTTCTCTTGCTCTTCAAAATAGAATCTTAGACCTAGAGCAAGAAGGGAGTTCAGAGGCCATCTAGTACAATTTCATTTTTACCAATGGGGAAACTGAGGCCTAGGTAAGTAAAGTGACTTGTTCAAGGTGACTAATAAGCATCAGATTTGAACCCTGGTTCTCTGTCTCCAGAGTCAGTGCTCATTCAATCATACATTATGTGTGTATGTGTTGTATTTTCCCAACAAAATTCAAGCCTTCTAAGGGCAGAGATAATTTTTTTTTTTGTCTTTATATCCCCACCACCCAACCGAGTGTCTTGCATTGAATGGCAGGTATTGAATGTTTACTGAATTGAATTAGTGTAGCCTGTAAATGACTGCAATTTGCCTTATGGGTCCAGCAGGTGGCAATGTAAGATTGAGAGCGAAAATTCCTCTGCATTGCAATTTCTGTTCCAAGTTAGAGAAGACACATTGAACAGAGCTGGCTTTCCAAGTTAACAGAGTGGGCAAGCACCTTCATGTAATTTCAGGGTTTGTGGGAAGGACTCTGCCTTCCCTTATATATTTTCCGCACTTCCTACTGGCTTACTTGATGAAGTAGACTTTACTGAAAAAAAGCTAACATTTACTATTTAAAGTAGAATTTAAATACATCAAAAAAGGCAAGACAAAAGTGGTTATCCCATATACAAAGAGGTCTCAGTTTTTAAACCATTAGACATTTTTATAGAAATAATTTTCTTATTTGATAGGATGTGGCTATTCATTGCTTTTATTATTGACCGTAACATTTACTATTTAAAGTAAAATTTGAATGTATTAAAAAGGCAAGACAAAAAAGATTACCCATACAAAAAGAGGTTTCAGTTTTTCAATCACTGTGTATTTTGATGGAAAGAATTTTCTTATTTGAAAGGATTTGGTTATATATTGTTTTTACTATTTACTATTATTCATTTCCCCTCAGTTATGCTGCTTGGTTTTGACTCCACCACTGTTATCCCACTCTCTAAAACAATTAGTTTGAACTCCCATTAATAAAGTACTTTCACTACATGAAAAATCTTTTGTTTTAGAGGACATAAATTACCATAACCCCACAATTAAAATATGTTTTTTGCTGCCCACTTGTTCTCCCAGTCCAAAATCTCATCACCAGATAGGTCTTCATCATGGAGATTTCATCAGCTTTGGTACTCACACCTCATCAGGACCCTCCGTTGCCTTTGTCCCTCTCATTGGAGGGCTGAACTAGAGATACAAAAACTCTCAAAGCCCCCATTTAAAGAGGGTGCAGATGCCCAACGAACTCTTTATTTCCCACCACCTACACTGCTTGGTATGGACTTCATCATCATCATCAACATCACCACCACCACCACTCCATCTCCTCTTCCCTCGTTCCCTTTTCTGCTTTCTTTTCAGCCCTTACTTTCCTTCACCCATTAGATTGTAAGCTACTTGAGGACAGGGACTGTTTTTTGTTTTCTTATTTGTATCCACAGTGCTTAGCACAGTGTCTGGCACATAATAGGCACTTAGTAAATGTTAATTGCATTGCATGTATTATCACAGACATATGTGACAAAAACTAATCTATTTCCAAAGTGTTTTTCTTCATTGAAAATAATTCTTTTGGAATAGCTGGGTGGAACAATGGATAGAGCACCGACCCTAGAGTCAGGAGGCCCTGAGTTCAAATCCAGCCTCAGATATTTACTAGCTATGTGACCCTGCACGTCACTCAACTCTGATTGACTCCTACTAATAATAATTTTTAATAAGCTACAACAGTCAAGTGAAGGACCTAAACTCCTGGCAGAGCTACAGCTTGGATGGGGAGATGAGGGATTTGACCAGGTGTTTAAATTTAGAGGCTGCTGATGGAACTTACGCTTTTTCATCATGTAGAAACAAGTAAGCATGCAGTTCAAACATTAGTTAACACAGGAAGCTACCAGATTGCATTTTCTCCCTGAATACCATGACCAAGCCCAGGTGAGTTCTTCCCTGGTCCAGCACTGGCTTGCTCCCTGCCCCAGTGGAAGTCTCTCCAGGAGGGGCTTTCAAATATCCCAGGGTCTCTTTCTCTTCAGAGGAGTCATGGATCCTAGTGTCTGAAGTCACTCCCTTAGGTTTTTGCCAACTCCAAATGAATTAGTATTAAAAATTTTAAGAGATACTTTTCTTGCTACTTGTTCTAGGAAGTATTTTGTGGTATTTACTCTGAGTAGCAGAAATTCTTAGTTACGGCTTTTACATTTGGAAAATCTTCCTAAGATCTCAGCAAACTGGAGATACTTCACCTTCTTTGTGGTGGCAACTCAGTGGTAGGTGACAGACATTTATTTGTCAACCCTCTTTCTAGTCTTTCATTCAGAATAACACCTCTGAGACCAAACACCATTTTATTGAGGAGAAAATTGGCCTGCTTTGATTCCTTAGGTCCTCTGAACCCACTCAAGTTACATTACAAGAATGAAAGAGAAGGGATAGAGTGAACATAATAAAATATATTTTAATTTCAAGGTTACAATAATTTATGTCCTCTCAAAAAGATTTTTCATAGTGTGAAAGTACTTTACTAATGGCAGTACAGACTAATTGTTTCATAGGGCTGCTGAGAGATGTTAGGCACTGTTTTTGTAGTTCTCAAAATAAGTGAAAAAATTTACACCCAGCTCTCTATCTATAATGGTCCTTTCTAAAACACTGAGTGAACTCTGAGATCTACTGGAAAGAACATTGTATTAGGGGTCATAAAGATTCAATTCTGTAGTACTACTGTCTCTGTTACTAACTCTGTGACTTTGAATAAATCATTTTACTTCCTTGGGTCTCAGTTTCCTGATCTGTAAAATAAAAATGTTGGACTATATAATTCAAAAGGTCCCTCCAAGTCCCAAATCCTGTGGTCTTTGGGTCTCAGTTTCTTCATCTGTAAAATGAGAGCACTGGATTAGATGATCTCTAGAGTCCCTGATATTTCTAAAATCCTGCCAAATCTTATATATAAACACCTGGGTGAAAACTAAGAGCAGCAGTAAAACCAGCATATTAAAAAAAATCCAGATGTTTGAAATCCTCTAAGCCAAATAACTTAATGACTAAATGAGTTTTGATTTTTCCCCTGTAATTTTATTTTCACTGATGACTGATGACTGATTCTCAGTCTTTTTGGTGGTGCAACAGTCTGTTATTCTTGACTTTGGCCTCATTTCCCTATCTATATTCCTTGTTCCCCTCCCCCTTACAAAAAATTGTAAAACAAATTTATTTCAGGTGAAATTGAGTGAAAATTTATTCCTTTTGACAGAAAAATCAGGGATTGACAATCACAGATGTAGACACTGAAAAAGAATGAGATTATATGACACACAGTTAGAATCTCCTTTAAAAAATCCTTATCGATTAAACCTATCCCATTCTAAGCAATCTTCTACTGTGCTCTCCATCACTGCTTAGAGATAGATGCCTGTGACCTAGGGCAGTGGCTTTCTAATTAGGGGCTGTGGGGGGAGCTGTTACAAGTTCCCAGTAGGATCTGTGGTAAGGGCTCCATGGCTTGACCCGAAGGTTGAGATGGGATGTGGACCCTTAGCAAACTTAAGCATTAGCCAGGGAGAAGGGAGAATGATGCATATGCTTGGAGACTGGAAGTGAGGGGACCATCAGTAGTGAGTGAACTTCAGGGCCCTTTGCTAATGGCCTTTTCCCATTCTATCCCATATCACCTCATGCCTGTATTTTTTGTAATATACTCCTAAATGGTCTCCCTTTTCCCAGTCTTTTCTCCATTTTACATTTCTCCATCTTACAAATGTCTATTAAATCTATCTTCCTAAAGCACCACTTTCATGATGGTACTCCATTGTACAAAAAATTTTAATGACTCCCCACAAAATAAAGCCAAATCTCCTTGGCTTGACATTTAAGGTCTCCCACAGTCTGACACTAATTTCTAATCTGGTCTCCTTTTATTTCCCTGCAGACACTCTCTGTTCTAGTTGGAGTGATGTACTACTTTCTTCTTTTTCTTTTAATTAATTTATTTTTAGTTTTCAACATTCACTTCCATAAGATTTTGATTTTTAAATTTTCTTCCCTTCCCTCCACACTTCCCTCCCCAAGATGATGTGCAGTCTGATATAGGCTCTACATATACTTTCCTATTAAACATATTTTCACATTAGTCATGTTGTAAAGAAGAATTAGAACCAATAGGAGGAACCACAAAAATAAGAAGAGAAAAAAAGAGCAAATAGTATGCTTTGATTCGCATTCCAACTCCATAGGTCTTTCTCCGGATGTGGATAGCATTTTCCATCATTTGACTTTTGGAGATGTCTTAGATCTTTGCATTGCTGAGAAGAGCTAAGTCTATCAAAGTTAGTCATCACACAATGTGGCTGTTACTGTGTACAATGTTCTCCTAGTTCTGCTCACTTCACTCAATATCAGTCCATACAAGTCTTTCCAGGTTTTTCTGAACACCATTTTTTAAAAATTAATTTATTTTGATTTATCAACAATCACTTCCATATGCTTTTGAGTTTAAAATTTTTCTCCCCCTTTCTCCCCACCACCCTCCTCAAAACGGTACACAATGTGATATAGGCTATACATATACATTCCTATTAAACATATTTTCACATTACTGATGTTGTAAATAAGAATTAGAACCAATAGGAGGAAACACCAGAAAGAGGAAACAAAACTCAACAGAAGAGAAAAAAAATAGCAAATAGTATGCTTCAATCTGCATTTAAATTCCATAGTTCTTTCTTTGGATGTGGATGGCATTTTCCATCATGAGGCCTTTAGAGATGTCTTAGATCCTTGTATTGCTGGGAAGGGTTATGTTTATCAATATTAGTCATCGCACAATGTGGCTGTTATTGTGTACAACATTCTCATGGTTCTGCTCACTTCACTTAGCATCAGAACATACAAGTCTTTCCAGGTTTTTCCGAACACCATTTTCTTAATATACAGAACACTTTCCCATCTCTGGACTTCAACTTACGGTATTCTACATGTTACCCTCCCTACTCCTTATCATTTAAAAAATCTTGCCTTTTCTCCAAGATTTGGTTCAAATCCCACTTTCTTTGTGAAGTTCTCCCTGACTACCCTATTCTGAAATGATCTCTCTTTGCTTTGAATTCTTGTAACTCTTATGGTCTATACTTTTAAGGTGGCAATCAATCACACACTGTACCTTACGATATCTATTATTATGTTGTTTCAAACTGTTATTAAAATCTTGTGTTTATGTCTGTCTTGTCTTTCTCCTAATTAAACTCAAATCCACAAGGGCAGGAACTGTGTGTCATGTGTCTTTGCATTCCTTCTAGTGTTCTCCATGCTGCAAGCACTCAGTAAAAACTAGATAGATGGATTTTATAAAAAAAATCCAGATGTCAAGAAGGATGAATATTGTTGTATTAGCCTATAGTTATAATGTATTAGCCATCATCAGCTATGGGTGTCCTCTGACTGCCCTGTAACAAAAGAATCAAAGGATTTACCTGAAGTCTTCCTTTTGTACAAGTGGCAACTTTATTTGTTGGCATTGTGATATGGAAGAAGCATTGGTCCAAGCAATGGATCTAGGTTTGAGACTTGTCTCCACCACTGATTTTTTTGTGTGATCTTGATGAAGTTGTTGAGTTTTTCCATATCTCAATTTCCTTCTCTGTAAAATGGGAATAATAGAGCTTATCTTGTCAATCTCACAAAATTGTTGTGAAGCTCATATAAGATAATAGTGCCCCAAAGAGCACCTTGCGACATATAAAACTTTGCACCAAATGTGCTGGTTTATTCTTACGCTTCCTAGCCAGGCTGTGGAAGAAGTTTGCTGATGAGGAGAAAGGTCAAGTCACTAAGGGCACCATTGCTCAGGTCCAGAGGATGTTTCCCCCAGCCCTGGCAGCAGCGGTTAACTAGGCATGCTCAGCATCTGTGATTATCAAGCTCAATTCTATTATCTCATTACCCATGACATTTCCTGTCCTTGACACACTCCACCTTGGAAATTGGGAGTGCCAAGAAGCAAACCTCTTTTGGATGATTGTCAAAAATGGTTATTTTCTTTTTTTTCTTCCTTTTTTTAACTTGTTCCTGCTCTGAGAGTTTCTTCTTTATTACCAACATCACATGGAGAGTGTGGGCACAGCAGGCTTTTATCTGAAACTATTAAAAGAAAAAAGCAACTGCTTTTCACTGATCCATTTTCCTCCTATTTCCCCTGTGAACTGGCTTGGATAATGAAATGAAAATAGTCTGATTGAGCTTCTGGCTGGTAGAATACATCCTGTCAAGAGGAGTTTGGCCAGTTGTCACCCATTGTTTTCTTCAGGTCCCATCTTATAATTCCTCTGAGATACCTTCCTTGACTAACCCCGTATCACACTTATCCTTCCTTTCTGTTTTCTTAGCACTTGGGAATCCACTATATTCTACATTGTTATGGACTTGCTTTGTCTTCAGTGTTCTTTTATGTATGTGTAGGGAGGACAGGGTCTATGTTGGGCTTGGACCAGAAGTTTTATTTGTATAAGAGAACTTTTGGTATAGAAATTCCTTCCATCAATGCATATGGACAACTTGTCCATAACTTATACTCTTAGTTTCCTGGTGTTTTGACAGGTTAAATGACTTACCCATGGTTACACAGCTAATATGCATCAGAAGTAGGACTTGACCTCAGATCTTCTTGACTTCCATGACTATCCATTATGCCAGACTACCTCTTAGTAGCCTTATTACTGGGAGGGAAGTAAAACAAAGGTCCCAGCTCCAAAAGCCTCTTCCAGTCTTGTTCTTGAAGTGAGATTTCCATATACTATTAATAGGATGATGGGCAGATTTTTTTCCTCCACAAATCAGATAGCCGACTAAGATCAAGAGTAGTAGCCATGCAGAAATAAAGTAGTTCAAAAGAGGGATTTATTGTCTGAGGGCTTTAATGGCTGATTTTGGCCTTGGTCTGAATCAAAACAGCTAAGAAAGCCCCTGAGACTATGAGCTAAAAGAGTTGATAGCTTCTTTCCCTAAAAGAAGCGAATATCACAGCATGTAAAAACTGGAAAATGGAAGGAGAAATCAGAGAGGGATCAATAGAAGGAAGCCCAGCTGTGGAGGACCAAGAGATAGCAATGGAGAACAGAGAATAGCCTAGAAGTGTAGCCCAGAAGCCCAAGCACATAGGTCTGTAGTTCAATGCCAACATCTGTCCAGCAGTTGACATCTGTGGCTCTGCATGGGAACAGGAAGTGACTATGTCAGAGATATAGAGGTACTCCAAAATAGAAGCTGCTGTAGGAGAATGAGTTGTCCTCGTTATACATGTACCTTATGCAGATGCCCTCTCACATACATGTTCCGAATGTATGCACTCCTCTTCAACATTTGTCCTGTGGCCATACTTTTTTTTGGGCTAGGCAATGGGGTTAAGTGACTTGCCCAGGATCACACAGCTAGTAAGCGTTATGTGTCTGAGGCTGGATTTGAACTCAGATCCTCCTGAATCCAGGGCCAGTGCTCTATCCACTGTACCACCTAGCTGCCCCAGCCAGATGTTTTTCAAGTGTGTTCCCACTCCTATCATTGGCATGAGAATCTGTGGGAGAATGTGTCTTTATGGGCATGGGTATTGGGCAGGGTATTACTTTTCCTCATGGTTTATTTTTCTATGCTATTTTATTAAATGCATGGAACTAGTTATTTTCTGGTTGATCTGATAAAAGAAACATTTAAGGCTTGTGAATTGTGATTTTTGAATAGATATTGACCCCAAATGTACCTTGAACTGAGGTAGCTTTCAGCTCTTTGGTGAGCAGAGCCCTGGGACACATTTGTGAAGGCTTGTTTCCCTGCTCGGAGTGTCAGCTATTCAAGACTAGAAAGTGTCTTCTTTTTTCTTTGGTAATCTTTAAAATAGTGTCTCTGACAACCTGCTTGATAAATGCTTGGTGATTTTTTTGAGCGTAGACTGATGAGGCATGGTGGTCTGCTCCATTAACTGGGGATAAGCACCAACCTTATTAGAAATTCCTCAATTATAATCTGGTAGATGTATCCTGAAGGAGTAGGCTGATATCACAGTGATGGTCATTGGTTGAGAACTCCCTGAGAGAGATCCTGGAAAATGTAGTCAGAAGGCAGAGACTAGAGTCACATTGGAACAAAGCTGAAGTTTTCAGATGCTCTGGATCAAATTGCCCCAGGCAAATTAGCATGTAGGGATAGCTGGAGCTGAGTGATAGAGTTCAATGGGGAATAGAATAGCCCACATTCATATATCGCTCTGTAATTTCCAAAACACTTTTGTAACAAAAGCTCTGAGACAGTTAGTACAAGTATTTCCATCTCTATGTTACAGGTAAGAAAGCTGAGGTTCAGAGGTGACTTGAGTTGCTCCAGATTCCATAGATAGTAAATGGCAGGACCAAGACTTAAACTCAGACATTCTGACTCTTAAGGAAAAAGCAATGAGCAATATGCCACAGATAGAGGGGACATATGCTGAAAATGGAGTTCAAAATGATACAGGCAAAAAAATATTCCCACTGAGTTTTTGTGATAAGTAATTGATGCTGAATGACACTAGCACAACATAGAGATCTCAGAGGTTAAAACTTTAGTTGTATTACGTGTAAGTATAAGTTCAGAGCTCAGAAAAAATAACTCTGAGCCTGGGGTTTGAACAAAGCATATATAGTTTTCATTTATGTCACAGAGACAGAGAAATATACATACATGTGTATGCATATATATTTAAATCAAATACTCATGTCAAAGAGGAGGCAACCTCTCACATCTTTCAAGGCCAGAGAGATTCAACAAACTAAGTTTGGCATTTATAGATAAACTAAGGCAAGTTATACACTAAAGTGAGGCTTGTAAGATTTACACTACAAGGTTACATCTAGAAATTTTACCATGGGCTAGTTGAGAGAGAGATTTGCTTGCCAAAAGATTGGGTCAGAGCTGGTCAGGGTCCTTTCACAACCCAAATAAAGAAAGTTAAATTACTTGAGAAGCTTTGACTAAAATTTCAGGTGTAATAAATTCCTTTATATTTCCTTTTGACTTTTTATCTCAGGAATGTCTGAGGACCTTCACTTAGTTTTAATACCCCATGGGACAAGTTTCAGCCACAGCCAAATAACCTTATAAATAGGAAAGGACAGCTATGAACCCTGAAATAATAATGACTGATAAAAATAATACAAAAACTCATATGATAAAAGTTAATAGATATTTAAGCAGAATATTGATAAGCTGTAAAGTGTTCAGAGGAGGGCAGCTAGGATAGTGAAGGGCTCTGAGTTTGTGCCATATGAGGCATGTTTGAAAGAACCAGGCATGTTTAACTTAGAGAAAAGATTGGGGTGGGCAGGTTTTTTTTTTTATCAGTTTTGCCCCACCAGTTCTCCCATACTGAGTGATTTGGTCCAATTCTTACAGCAATCTGCAGACTGACTGGCTTGATACCACCTGTTACCCTCACCTTAACTCCAGCCCTTATTAGCTCATAGAAATGAATGACATATTTTTCCCCAAAACAATCATTTGGATACTATGTCTATATCAACTTGACAAAGTGAAATGGAGAAATGAGTAATTATATTATGAATTGGATCAATGTAGGCATTTATAATGATAATGATGATGATGATGATAATGATGAAGATAATGATAGCCTCTATTTACCAAGCACTTTAAGGTTTACAAAGCATTTTGTACATGTTATACTGATCTTCTCTATTTTTGCAATAGATTTTAGGGCTAGAATTATTCAGCTAATTAAGACTCCACTTGGCGCCTCATCATACATTTATAGAAGAAGTTAGTACTCTAGAAAGCAATATGCCTCATTTAAGAATCCATAGATTTTAACATGCTTTTCTATCACTCTTAAGAATGCTTTTTATTTGTATAATTGTCCTTGGTCTGAAAGAAGATTCTTAGCTCTGACCTCTTTCTTCCCACAGTTAAAAGAATTGTAAACAAGCCCTTTAGCTGCTGAAAACAGAGCTTCAATGATGATTGGGGTGATATGACTAATTGCACCCCAGTAACTAGATAGGGTAAATTGAGAAATCGTTGGAGTTTGCTAACTGTCACAGGATTAACTGAGAGTAGTTTGGTTTTTTTTTTTGGGAGAAATTGATCTAGAGCTGATAGGGACCCTAGAGATAAATGAGTACAATGTACTCTCTCTTCCCACCTTCTTTCTTAAAGATGAGGAAGCTAGGAGTCAGGAATTTGAAGTAAACTGACCAAAGTCACAAAGATCTTAGATTTGACTCCAAATTCAGTGCTCCTTCTAGCATACCACACTGCCTCAGGCTGGGGAGTAGGAAGGACATCAGAGTTGCAGTGAAGCTTCAAGGATCCTGGTTATAAATAGGGTCACTGTCATTAGCTCTTATATTCACTAGGCATGAGTTGAGTTCAAAAGGAGATAATGCTATTTTCACTGAGAGATATAAAGACCTATCCTTCAGGGAACCTCTCTGTGAATGTACAGAAACAGTTGCTACGTAAGCTGAGGAGAGAAGACTGTATGGGGCATATTGGTATGGGCATAATGGACCTCATTTCTAGACCTCTGAGCCATGAGCTATGTGGGAGGAACTGTGACCACTGGCCAGGCCAAGTGAGGTCCTCTTAGCTTTTTCCTACTAGTAACTAGGGCTTTAATCTACAATAGTTGTCTTCACTTCCTTTCCTCTCACTCTCTTAACTTTCTATAGTCTGGCTTCCAACTTCATCATTCAACTGAATTTGCTGTCTCCAAAGTTACTAATGGTCTCTTAATTGCCAAATCTACTGGCCTTTGCTTAATTCTCATCATTCTTGACCCCTCTGTAGCCTCAGACATTGTCGATGACTCTCTCCTCCTTGATACTCTCTTCTTTCGAGGTTTTCCGGATGCCATTCTTGCCTGGTTGTCTTACTTATCTGGCCCCTCCTTTACAATCTTCTTTGATGGATTTTTTCAAGTCACACCTGTTAAGCATAGGTACCACACAGGGCTCTGTCCTGGGCTGTCTTCTCTTTACCCTTTTAATATTTTACTATTTCACTTGGTGATCTCATCACCAGGTTTCAGTGATCATTTCTATCCTGATGAGTCTCAAATCTACTTATGCTGCCCAATCTCTCTACTGACCTCTAGTTGACTCTCCAACTGTCTTTTAGATATCTTGAAATGGATATCCTGTAGACATCATACACTAAACTCATCATCTTCCCTTTCTTCCCAAATTTCTCCTTACAAACTTCCCTGTTACTATTGAGGGCACCGCCATCATCTAAGTCCCCCAGACTTGCAATCTTGGTGTCATCCTGAACTCCTTGCTGTTTCTCACCTCCCATATCCACTCTGTTGCCAAGGTCTGTTGATTTTACCTTCATAAAATCTCTAGCATATACCCCCTTCTCTCTTCTGATACTACCACTACCCTGGTCAAGGTCCTTATTCCCTCACACCTGGACTATTGACTACTGGTCGATTTGCTTTCCACAAGTCCCTTCCTCCTACAATCCATCCTCTCAGATGCCAATGTTCTTCTTAAAGTATAGGTCTGATCATGTCATCATCTCTGTCCCACCTTCCCCCCTCAACTTAATAAACACAACTGTTAGAACTTACATTGTGCTAGGCTGTGCTAAATATTTTATGTTATCTATATTATGCTATGTGTTTTATGTTATCTCATGGTGTTTTATCCTCAGAATAATCCTGTGAGGTAGGTGCTATTTATTATGATATCCATTTTATAGTTGAGGAAACTGAAGTAGACTGAAGTTAAGTGACTTACTCAGGGTCACAAAACTTGTAAGTATCTGATGTTGGATTTGAATGCACGTTTTCCTAACTTCAGGCCCAGTGCTCTATCCACTGCATCACCTAGCTGACTCAAAAACCCTACGTTAAATTTCTGCTATGCTTTATAAAAATGGAGCTAGATCCTATTTTGCTGAGCTCCTCTCCTCCTTCGTAGGGTGCTCAGCATCAATTATCTGGCTCTATAAGACACTCCATCTCCCAACTTTAGGCATTTTCACTGGCTAAAATGCTCCCCTTCCTCATCTCTACCTCTTGGCTTCCCTGGCTTCCATCAAGCTCCAGCAAAAATCTCACTTCTACAGGAAACCTTTTCTGATTCTCTTTTCTGATTTTATTGCCTTCCCTCTGAGATAATCTCTAATTTATCCTGTATAAAGCTTATTTTTATGTAAGTTGTTTGCACGGGACCTTAGCCTTTCTTTGTACCCCTAATACTGTTTAATACATTTTCATTGATTGACTGACTGAAAAGAATATGGTAGAGCCTCCTTATCCTCCCATGAGGTGAGAACTTAAAATCAAAGACTCCAGCTGAGACCAGAAACTAGAAGCAGACAGAAACTGCAGGCTCACTTGCCTGCAGGGGCAGTGCCTTGCTGTTGACTGTCAGTGGTCAGGAGAGGCCAATGGAGAACAGACTTAGCAGGAGCAGTGTGATGGCATCCCCAGAAGACATTAGCAGTCCTATGGTGTTGGCAGAGTAAGTTATCCTTCCATGTGTGTGCCCTGGCTTTACTTGTCTCTATGTGTGGGCACCTCCACACGTGTACCTTTGCCATATGTCTCACATGTCTTACCCAGTTATATTCACTCTTCCACATGGAATTGTTTGTCCTATATTTTATGGAGAAAATATTTTATTGCTCCTTTTCTTGTTGTCCTAGTTTATTAAAATATACTTTAGCTAGATGATGTAGTGGATTGAGCACTGTGCTCGAAATCAGGAAGACGCATCTTCATGAGTTCAAATCCAGTCTCAGACACTTATTAGCTGTGTGACACTGGACAAGTCACTAAACCCTATTTGCCTCTGTTTCTTCATCTGTAAAATGATCTGGAGAAGGAAATGGCAAGCCACTTCAGTATCTTTGTCAAGAAAACTCCAAAATGGGGTCACAAAGAATTGGACAGGACTGAAACGATGCAACAACAACAGTTTGCGTTAGAAAGGGCAAGCATTATTATCCTTATTTCATAGTTGAGGAAACTGAAGCTCCCAAACATGGGGCCATGGCCATGAAATGACTCACCCAACATCACACAGCTAGTTGGTAACAGAGCCTTTTATCTCTTCACCTAGTGTTCTTTCCATGTCACCACCTATATGACTAGAAGAGATATTACAACACAGCAAAAAAAAGGCCCAGGACTGGAGCATTGTAAATTACCTAACTTCCTGGTGACAGTAAGAGGAGGTGCTCAGATGTGGCCTAGGTGCTGCAAATGTCAATTCATCTTTTTTCCAGTTTTTCCAGTTGCTAGATTTCCTTTGGAAAATTTTATAAGAAATTCCCTGAGTTCAATGGACTGTGACAGTCTTGTGAGCCATTCTGTCTTTCCTTCTCTTTAATTGTCCTTGTCTACAGCCAAAAAGTCTTTGAGGGCCTTTCCTCCTCTAAGTGATCACATGGTGAATTCTTCCTTTTTGACAGATGCTGAATATTCAAAGGAGCTAAATTTACTGAATAGGTCTTTGAACTTGCCTTCCTTTGGAAGTTGCTTTTCCCTCTTATTTGTTCAAGCTCTAAGATTATAAACTCTCTACAAATTACTTTCTTTCCTGTTGATAAAGAAGCAGTGTGGAGATAACAAATTTTTGGTTAATGGAGTAGAACCCTCTTGGATGACATACAGTAGCATTGAGGAACAATGGGTCTGGGGATGTATGTTTACAGTATTTTCTGGGGGAAAGACCTAGAAATGGCTGTAGTATCAATAAGGCAAATTATTTTTTAAATTTAATTTTTATTTTAAATTAGCTAAAATTTATTTTCTATTCACCCTCTCTCCAGCCCCCCTGATTGAAAAAGAAAAAAACAAAACAAAACCCAGAAACAAATATGCATCAATAAGCAAAACAAGTTTCTGTATTGTAGGAAGAAAAGTTAGGAAATTTATTAACCAAATCCTGCATTCCACAGTTAAATACAAAAGATTATGGATTATATACCACATTTCTCCTTTTCTTTGCCATAAATAATATATAAGGGCAATATTTTTTTTTCTCCTATCTACCACAGAGGAATGCTTTTCACTGAGATCTCTGCTTTCTGAGATCATATGTAGCATTTAATGTTTGTGGCAATTATCTTAATATGTGTGACATAATAGAAGAAGCAAATTAACTAGTAGTCTGGGCACCTTGGTTTTAGTCCTGGCTTAGGAAGCAGTTAAATGGATATATGCACTTGCTACTTAACACTGTGTCTTGGTATAGTGGAAAGCATGCTGTAGGTGTAGTCAGAAATATTTGAATTCAAATTTTGCCTCAGACACTTTTCTATCTATGTGACTCTGGGCAAGTCACTTAATTCAGCCTCAGCTATCTGCCTGTAAAATGGAGATAACAATACAACATCGTTGTGAGGATTAAATGAGCTCATAGAGATAAAACACTTTGCACAACCTAAAGTGTCATTTAAATGTTAGTTATTTTCTATAAAATGAGAAGATTGGACCAGATGACTTCTGAGGTACCTCCTAGCTCTAATACCACAATTCTATGACTTCTAAGCTTCATTGTCTTTACCTATAAAATAAGGCAGTTGGAGAAAATGATTCTAATGGCTCCTTTCACCTTTGACATTGTGGATACTATGATACATGGTCTTATGTTGTTTCTGAATTTGTTTCATGAGCCTATGGCTTATTTCTCCAACTAGACTGTAAATACCCTGAAAATGGCAACCCTGTGTTTTCAATCAATCAATAAATTATTATGTACCTATTCTGTGTTAGGTACTGGAGATGCAAAGAAGAAAACCACATACTTGACAAATTTCTGGTCTGCCCTCAATAGGAAAGGATGACAATATATACCCACATAAATATAGACAGAATATGTGCAAAATAAATACAAGATGATTTCTAGGGAGGCACAAGCAGTTGGGAAATGGGGAGATCAGGAAAGGCTTCATGTAGGAAGGGTCATTTGGATTGAGCTTTGAAGGAAGCTGGGGATTCATAGAACCAAAGATGAGAAAGGAATGTGTTCTAGGTGTGGGCACAGATTGTGCAGAAGTATGGAGACTGGACATAGAATGCCATGTGAGGAGGAACACGTCCAGTTTAGCTCTACCTTAGAATATGGGAAGTAATATATAACAATCTTAGAAAGGTAGATTGGAACTAGGCTGTGGAGGGCTTTAAATGTCCTTTTTCATGTGTCCCCTTATACTAAAGCACTCAGCACAGAGCTGAGTACATTGGAAGTTGTGCAGTTTACTTGTTGAATTGAATTAAATATTAAAAAATCAATTTATCAACAGCATAGTAGGATGAAGTCATTAAAGGTGAAAGCAAAGTCATGTACTTGGATTTAAAAAATCACTTTCACAAATATAGGATGGCTTTCACAGATTAGAGAGAATCCACCTGGAACTTTAGAAACTTCTGACAGGGATGATAGCACCCCCTTGGCAGACTTCTAGTCTGATAGGTACAAAAAAGGCAGCATGTTGGAAGATGATGGAGAAGGTTTTATACAGACAGCAGGTTCCTCAGTGTAATTATGACTGAATCCTCTCAGGGGACTCCTGGTTTGGTGGAGGCTATGCCAGCTATGGGTAGTTAGGTGGTGCAGTGGATAGAGCACTGGTCCTGGAGTCAGGAAGACCTGTATGCAAATCAAGCCTTAGACACTTCCTAGCTGTGTGATCCTGGGCAAGCCACTTAACCCTGTTTGCTTCAGTTTCCTCATCTGTAAAATGAGCTGAAGAAGGAAATGGAATATACAGGCAATGGGATATAGAAATCTATCCTGCCCTACAGGAAAATAGAAGGGGAAGAGGGTAAGAGAAGGGAGGGTGATAGAAGAGAGGGCAGATTAGGGGAAAGGATTTTCAGAATGCACTGTGTCTTAGGGTGGGGGGAGGGGTGAGATGGGAAGAAAATTTGGAACTCAAAATCTTGTGGAAGTGAATGTTGAAAACTAATAATAAACAAATTAATAAATTTATCTAAATAAAAAGAAGGAAATGGAAAACTACTCTAGTATTTCTGCCAAGAAAATGCCAAAAGGGGCAAAGAGTCAGAGATAACTGAAAAATGACTAAACAACATGCCAGGTTAGGGAGGTAATTTGTTAGGTTATGAGCTCCTTGGTGGGAAGGGATGGTGATTGAACCTGTGATTTCATTGGTCCAGGGAACTCCTTCATGAGGAAATCCCCTCAATACAGGTTAGCATTCTTAGACCCAGCCTGGGCTTGCAGAGACTTGGGGAAGATAGCTTTCTTGGGGCTTTTTAAGGCAGCGTGTTCATGTTCCTAGAAGAAAAGCTATTAACTAGTTCCCCTGACATTTTCCTCTTTCTTGGAATCGGGGGGGGGGTAAACCTCTGATGAAGCAGAGAAACCTCTTTGTAGTATTCTATTTCTTCTTCCCATCCTCTAACTAGGTAAGTCTCATGATGCCCCTTGACTGGGCAGAGTTCTTCATTGTGGTGCCCCCCCCAGGGCTATTCTGCTTGGTCACTGGCCTATGCACAGTACCGTTTTTCTGCCCCAGAATCCCTCATCAAAACTCATTCTCTTATGTCCCACTATTTCAGGGAGATATCCCATGTGATATCTGATAATCTACATCAGAATAAGGTCAATAATTGATCATTTAGCAATGTGTTACTCCTCCTAGGGTTATTACATATTGACAGGCCTAGTCTCTTAATCCTGAGGAGAGATGCTTTAATGGTGCAATTTCAGGTATTGTGGTGGGAAAGATTTTTGGGGGTGGCAGAGTGAGACCCTATCACATCACAGCACGGATAGGGAACTCTCTTTTCTACCTGTGAATAATCTCAGCTATACTCAGAGATGTGGAATTGGGATATTAGAGGGACAGGAGAGGGGGGGCAGATTTCTAACTTTGAGACAATGATTATACACCTAAATAAGGGAAGTTCAATTCTTCTAAAGTATATAGAGAGTTTATATGGAGAAACTAACAAAGCTGTTAGCAGATACTGCTCCAATGTCCAGAGGTCAAAGCATCTACCACTTATTAACAAGAAGATGTATTGTGATAACCCAAGTATTATGAAAGTCCAAAGGTGAAAGCCAGAAAATTCTTGGGTCATCAATAAGTAGCTGGGAGGTGAATATACTGATTCAGGGTGAATGGACACAGCCAAAGTTGGGTACTTAGGAATCCTACTACAGTAAAGACTTGAAGTTTGGGTCAATGAATTTTGTACTTTGGACTTGCAAGAGTTGCTAGTTCAGAAGCTTATGTTTTCACATCCAATTTTATGTGCTTTACTCATGTCATCAGTGCTACTGTATGGGGAAATGCACAGTCTTTTCCTCCCCACGTCTCTTTAGACTTCAGGCACATGTGTCATTTACCAGCTGTGTGACACTGGGTAAATGGAATCATCTTTCTGATAGAAAAAATGAGAAAGGTGATTAAATGGTCTCTGAGGTTTCCTTCTGCTCTGACATCCACTAGTTTTCTGATTCTATGATCATAGATGGAGACTCAGATTAGGATCATACATTTAGAGCTGGCAGGAACCTTAGAAGTTATCTAATCCAACTAACTCATTTTATATATGAAGACACTGAAGCCCAGAGAGGGTGAGTGATTTCTCTGAGGTTGCACAGTTGGAAATTGACAGAGCTAGGATTTGCATTCTTATCTCTTGACTCCAAATCCAGCACAATTTCCATTGAACCATCCTTCCAGTTTGTAGGACACCTACCATGTGAGCTGCTGCAGCTATCACTTCAGAGGCCTTGTCTACTTTTAACAGAGACTGTTCTTTTCTTTGTCTCTCTTGGGGAATTCATACTCCCTCCTCCACCATTTCATCCCCTACCTTTTGTTTTTCCAAATAGTTGAATTACTTTCTATTTGAAACCATCCTATTGGGCATTGGAATCCAAAAAAATCACAGTGGAATACAATAGGGTAAAAATTTCAGGGGCAGGTAGGTGGCACAGTGGATAAAGCACTGGCCCTGAAGTCAGGAGGACCTGAGTTCAAATCGGGCCTCAGACCAAACACTTGACACTTACTAGCTGTGTGACCCTGGGCAAGTGACTTAACCCCAATTGCCTCACCAAAAAAAAAATTCAGTTATTCATATTAACATGTAACATGGTATACTGCAGTAGTGTCAGATGAACAGAAATAGATCCCTGCCAGTGGCATGTTGGCTTAGAAAACCACAGATTAACATTATCTATGTTGTATTTTATTTTTATTTATTTTGTTAAACATTCTCCTATTACTTCTTTATCTGATTCCTATAGTACTTGGGGATTTTACTGGGTGATACCTCTGGTGATAGAAGGTTGGACTTGGAGTCCTATGTTAAAATTCTGTCTCGGACACTTATTAGCTGTGTGTCCATAGGTAAGTCAATAAAGCTCTCTGAGCCTCATCTGTAAAATAAGGATAATAATACCTGTAAATCTTTTTGCATAGGGTTGTGAAGCTCCAATGAGAATCTAAAATGATTTGTAAACTTTAATGCCCATTATCATTTTCTCCTTCATTCAGCAAACATTTAACTGACCACTCACTGCTAGGAAAGATAAGATAAATAAGGTGTATGAATCATCTCAATCAGACTTGAGGGCAGAGCTATTATCTTCTTTTTTCTGTTTGCTTGTGAATTGAACTGACCCAAATAAAAGTTATATTTAGGCACAATTCTATAATCCAAAAATCATTCCTAGGATAATAACAATAATAATAACAACCAAATAAAGGAGTCTAGAATCTTCGAGTTTGAAGGGATGTTGGCAGTCATTCCATCCAGCCTCACAACGTAGGGAGCTGTTCTGCACTTCCTGAGAAACAGTTGTTTATTTTCTACTTAAATGGTTCTCATGATGGGAGCTCATGACTTCATGAAGTAGCCCATTTTATTGTTGGACAATTCTATTCATTATGAAGTTCTTCCTTGTGTTGAGCTGAATCTACCAAAAATCATGTTTGGCTATAGAATGTGGTTTGACTTCTTATTAAATGTGTGTCCTAGCAATTTCTTTAAAACATCAGCCTGGTAAAGGCTAGGAGGAGCAAAGGGAACTTTACAGTTTCCCCACCCTAACCTTATACTAATTTCTTCTTTGCTACCGTCTCTCTTTTAGAGGAGAGATCTCTCTTTCAGACTATAACAAGGTTTGTTTTTTCTCACATATGTCCAAGAATGGGATAAATTAATATCAGAATTTTAAGTTGGAAAGCAAAGTAACTAGAAGGTAGTATGTCAACAAAATAAGTATAAATACTTCTAAGTGTCAAGGAACTCAAAGGGAGCATTTGCTCCAGGTAAGCCAAGAGATAAGAAATTAAGAATTGATTAAAAAATTATATTCCCTTGTCTCTCCACCTATCCCCAATTAGGGAAGAAGTGTGTTGTATAGAGGCAGCTAGATAGTAAAGTGGATACAGTGTTAGACTAGGAACTAGGCAGACCTGAATTCAAATCCTGCTTCAGATACATACTAGCTAAATGAATTGGGGCAAATTACTCCATAAATTACCTCTTTCAATCTCAGCTTCCTTATCTATTAAATGGGAATAATAATAGCTCTTACCTCACGCAGTTGTAATAATCATGTACAGGATTACATGTACAAGTAAAATAATATACATGAAGTTCTTTGCAAACCTCAAAGAATGTATAAATAGTAGATATTACTATGTATAATATTATAGGTGTTGGCTATAAGAAATCAATATTTGCTTGGCAGTTGACCTAACAGCTTCAAAAGAAACAAGGCTTGCTAACTATCTCTGATACATACATACATATATACACATACATATATATGTAGCTAGGTGGTACAGTGGTAGAGTGTTGGATCTGTAATCGAGAAGACCTGGATTCAAATCTTGCCTCACACACTTACTTGCAATGTGATTCTAGGTGATTCTTTGAGCCTCAATTTCTTTATCTTATTGATATTAATAGAACCTACCTACCAGGGTTATTGTGAGGATAAAATGAGTTAAAATTTGCTTTGCAAACCTTAAAGTACTACACAAATGCTACTTATTGTTTTTATTGGTATTGGTGAAAATGTTTCTATATCCAAGGAAAGGGTATGGGGTAGACATCAAATGAATCTGATAATCTTAGTAAAGTTCTATAAACTACAGAGCTAAAATAAAAGCTGAATGATATTGGTTTGATTAATTGCAAAACATTACCATTTAAGATGCTTAAAAAAAAGAGAGAGAACCTTAACATTTCTCAAGCATGTGGCAGGGTCTGGATGTGCTTTACTTAGCAGATACTTTTATTCAATTCATCAGCAAATAACAAATGACAACAGAACAACTGACATTTATATATCTTTAAAACTTGTGGAACTACTTATATGCATTATTTTATTTCAGCCCTAAAACAGCCCTCTGGAGAGGCAACCTGACATGGTTGATGGTGAGCTGCCCTAGAAGCCAGTAAAACTGGGGTTGAAGTCCCTTCTCCATCCAATGTAGGCTGCTTATAGGAACCTGGGCAAATCACCTAACTCTTTGGTGGTCTAGGGCTAGGCAGCTCTATGAGCATTTTACATTTTTTTAAAAATTATTTTTTTAACATTCTTTTTTTATATTTCGAGTTCCAAACTCTCTCCCTCCCTCTAGCCCTTCCATCAACCCATTGAGAAAGCAAGTAATATGATACTGATCATACATGTAAAGTCATGCAAAACTTTTCCTTATTAGCCATCAACAAGCATTTATCAAACACTTACTATGTACCAGGCACTGTGCTAAGCACTGGGTATATGAATACAAGAAAAAAGAAAGACAACCCTTGCCTTCAAGGAGCTTACATTCTGATGGGAGATGACAATATGTAAAAGGGAACTGAAAAGGAGGAGGAAAGTACCTGTGCTAGGGCATGGGGGTGAAATCTGATCAGTCAGAAGCAGAGCTGGAAGAGAAATGTAGGATGGCTTATTTGGGTTCTTCCTCAAAATATGGGTTTTGAGAGGAATTCAGCAATGAGAGAAGGGGGCCAATAAGGTGGAAGGATGTTCCTGGTTGAGAAGGCCATGGGGACTGAGGGAAGTTCTAAAATGAGAAGGCAGCTGAGACATGGGGGTGAATACCACAGAGTCAGAAGCATTGCTGGGAGAGGAATGATGAGGTGGGAGGGCGTGTCAGGCATGAGCAGGAGCCAGTACAAAGGCAGAGAGGCAGGAGACAGGGCATTGTTTGGAAAGAAAAGCAGTCATGGCATTTTGACTGGGTTGTAAAGAGCATGGAGTGTAAGAAGACAGGAAAGAAAGGAAGGGGACCAGACTGTAGAGGACACTTGATGCTAAACTCGAAGTCTGGCTGTACTAGTGTGTTAGGGAAGGGGAATAAAAATCCTGGAAAGGTAAGGAGTTAATTAGTAGTAAATTTCAACTATGTGGTAAAACCCTGGTTTTCCAAAATGTTCGATGAGTAAGTCATTCTGAATGGTTGAAGGTTTATCCCCTTAAACTCTAAAGCTTAAGAAAATCTACTAATAGAAATCTTTCTAAAATGTTTTATACACTTCCCCTGCCTTCTTAAATACTCATTACTGAATATGGCAACCTTTTCTTTGGTGACTCAGGGAATCCTTATGGACATCAATTATTGTAATGTATAATTACATTGATGCCCTCAGGGGTTGCTGAAGTCTATAGTGATATGGTTTAGAGCAATGGAAACAGAGCCCATTAAACTGTTACCTAAGGAACCCTATGGGCCACACATTGACTTAGAAAACCATATATGAACATCATCTATGTTCTATTGTACTTTTAAATTTTGTCAAATATTTCTCAATTGCATTTTAGTCTGGTTCCATTGCACTAGGGAGTGTTGTTCTTGTGCACCTTGTGGGTATATGTCTGACACCTCTGATGTAGTGGTTAGAACTGTCTGATGTACAGTCAGGAAGCTCTGGGTCTGCATCCCATCTTGGACACTTATTAGCTGTATGACCATGGGCAAATCATCTATCCTTATTGAGCTTTAGGCTCCTCATCTGTTAAAGGAGGCTGTTGGACTTCTAAAGTCCCTTTCAGATCTCATCTAATTTCTATCTGGCTTTTTTCCCCCTGACACCTTTCCACTGTTAGGTTGTTAGTTATAACTTCTTGCTGTTGTCAGCATGCCTGTCTGTATCTGATCCTCTTTCCTACGTTCTACTTTACTGCTTATAATCTGTTATGGGTCTGGAAATCAGACAACCAAACCTGTTAGAATTGTGTGAAAATAAGAGTAAATGGATTTTGAAACTCTCCCTTATGTGTATAATTCGTGGGTTTTATGATATCTGTTTTGGCTGCACAGAGGCCTTTTAAATTTTTTCCCTGTGTTCTGGGTAGGTAAGGATGCTGGATCACTGGATTCTGGATAGATGACATGTTAATGTTACTTAAACTTAAAATCTGCTTTATTTTAGGATTTTACTTAAATACTCTACAATTTGACACAATTTATAATTTTAATTTTAAGGGCATGATTTTCTTTAAAATTTTTTATTTGTTTTTTTAGTACAATATTATTTTTGAAATTCCTTATGTTAATGTTATTGAAAGATCAATAAGATCGTTAAGCATAGTTTCCCATTGACTTAAGCAGTAGGGCTTCTTTGTATCTCAGAAGCCTAGTTGTACCAGCATTGGGAGAGTGGGGCAGATATTTGCCATGCAGGAAGAGTACAACAGGAGGGTTCTAAAGTTGTTAAGTACAAGCTGCAAGATTCTAAGATTAATTGTGCTTCACTCTCTGGTGAGATTAGTGTATTATAAATCATAGAGGCATATCCCATCAATCTGGAGCCAGGATGCAGGGTACATGATAACCCCTAACTCAGCAAAAACCACCTTTCCATCTATTACTGCTTCTCTCTTGAAATAAACCACACGTTCTTCAGACAGGGATAGGGCAATGGACTGCATTTTAAACACGTCTATTAAATATCATTCCCTGAGAAAAATAGCTTCTGTATCTCAGTTTATTCAACAACTTTCACTCACTATTTGCTGAGAGTTGTGCGCCCAGCCCTGTGCTAAGGTGCTGTCAGGGAAATAAGATGTTGACCTTGCCCTTGAGAAGCTTACAATCTAATTTTAATCGAAGAGATAAGAATAAGATGTGATGAAATTAAATGATATTCCAACATTGTATATGACTATATGATCGAGTTTCAAAATGAGTGGAATAGATTCTAAGGGCCATAGGCATTGAGAAAGGAAGAAATCAATGTTCATTGGAGTAGTAAAGGAAGGCTTTGTAGAGGCAGTTCAATTTGGGATGTAACTTGAAATGTGGATGTAGAATATAGATTTAGGTGGAGAGAAGGATTCATAGAATCATCAAATCTTAGAGTGAGAAGGCAGAGGGTACCTTAGAGGCCATCTAGATCTTTACAATGCTTTTGACATTACAGGGTGGAGGGGAATAACAACAACAAAATAGATATAGATACATGGGAGATTGGAAAAAGAAAACAGATGGCTAATAAAATGGAAGAGTTTAAATAACTGGTCTCTATGTCCACCCAGCTTGGATGATGTGACCTCCAACATCACCCCCTCCCCCCAGTTGCTTGTATATGCAATGTTCAACACAAGGAGAACATCAAAGCAAGAGAATGATATTAACACAATTAGTGCAAAAGTGAAAAATCCAAGGGGCACAAAATGGATGACCCCTAAATATATGTTTTAAAAAGTTGTTTTGTTTTTACACCTAGTTTTCTCCTTCTTAAACCTTTCTCTCTCACAGTGCCTCTTGGCAAAGACTTTTTTTTTTTAAAAAAAGAAAAAAAGGAAGAGAAAAAAATGTCATGTTAAATGACTATAAAAATATAAATAACCTTAAGAATGGTTGTATTCATGGTCCAGTATAATGGACAGACAGCCTGACTTGGAGTCAGGAAAACTTGGGTTTAAATCCCATCTCTGACATATAAAATTTTGTGACCAAGTAATTTAACCTTCAAGTATTGTAGGCAACTCTCTAAGACTATGAGTTGCAGAGCAGGTACCAATCTGCATTGGTAAGTGATGTTTTTTCAATTGGATTTCCCTTTACCAATGAAATCACAGATCTAATAAAAAGAAATCTGTAATAGCAAGGCTAGTAAGATACATAAATGGAGTAGGTGGTCAGCACTCATTTCAGTTAGAGGGCTGTCAGGCAGAACCTTTGACTGTTAAATGTCTCCCCCTTTAGCCTGTACTTGGTTGTGATGGGGGAAGGGTTCATTGTGAGATGAGAGTGAGGTACTGAAATGGAGATGGGCAGGAGCCCAAAACAAAGTTTGCTTGCTTGTAGAATCACACAATGTTATAGGTGGAGAGGAATCGGTCGGTCAGTCTTTGTCAGTTGTGTCTAACTCTTCTTGACTCATTTGGGGTTTTCTTGGCAAAGATACTGAAGTGCTTCACTATTTCCTTCTCCAGCTCATTTTACAGGTGAGGAAACTGAGGCAAACAGGGTTAAGTGACTTGCCCGGGGTCGCACTGCTACTAAGGATCTCAGGCCAGATTTGAACACAGGAAAATGATGCTTCCTGACTTCAGGTTGAGTGCTCTATCTACTGCCATCACCTAGTTCCCCAGAAGTGTCTGAGGTCATATTTGAACTCAAGAAGATTAGTCTTTTCTGATTCCAAGTTCAGTGCTCTATCCATTGTGCCTCCAGCTGCCTTAGGGAGGAACCTGAGAGATCGTCTAATTCAACCTCTTCATTTTACAGAGTAGGAAACTGAAGGCCAGAGAGGTTAAGTACTTTGCTCAAGGTCACCCATTCAGAGGCCTTCTATATGCCATACACTCTATATTTCTGTCTTTCTACCTTGAGGTTGGTCTAACCAAGTGGGAAACACTAACAAGGAGTTCGTATTATAGCAAAGCTTGTTGTATGGAAAGTGGTGTGATTAAAATCATGTTATTCCTGCATGTTATTCCAGTCATATATAATGACTGATATTTTTCTTCATTAGAAATTTCTACCATTTAATGGCTTTTTATTGCCTCTAGGATGAAACACAAATTTCTTAGCTTGCCATTTATAAGGTAATAAATAATCTGGCTCCAACCTAGATTTCTAGACTTATTACATTCTATTCCCCTCCATGAACTTTACAATTCAGTTAAGCTGGACCATGAAATATTCCATTGACCTTCCATCTCCTTCCTCTGTCCAAGTTCACAAGTTACCCCTTCCTTTCTCCTCTCCCTCCAAATGGAATTACTCTCCTCATTTCCATTTTCTTAAATCCTTATTTTTTTTTAAGACTTAGCTCAAGGACCACCTCTTCTGAAAAGTCTCCCCAGATGCCTGAGATACCTAGTCACCTTTCTGTTCTGAGATTACTTTTTATTTATATACTTATTTTGTAAATGTTATATTCCTCAGGAGAATGTAAGATTCTTGAGGGCAATGACTGTTTCTTTTGTATCTTTGTAACTCCAGCATCTAGCACAGAGCTTGGCACATAGTAGATACTTAGCAAATGTTCACTGAATAAAATTGAATTGAATTTTGGTTGATTTTGTTGGACCTGGACAATAGATTACGGATAGAAACTAGTGATTTGGAAGTTTGTGCATAGATCAGTGTGAAAAAATCAAATACAAGAATATACATTAATCTCCTGATGTGCAAAATACTGTGTCAGAAAATATATAAAGGTAATTAAAACACAGCCGTTGTTATCTCTAGGGTAGGGGGGAGGGAGGGAAGAAAAAAAATAAAATTACAGCATAACGTTGTTGTATGTTTGAAGGGAATAGTAAATTGTACATAGTAGATCTGCAGTTTCAAGTGCAACCCTCTGTTTTTCTATTCTGCTTTGTTATGGAAATGCTTGCTTTATTTCTTAGGTTCAGAATAAAGCCCTAAAGAGATTTATAATATAGTATTGGAAATGAGATAAATGCATGAATTTTAAGAATAATTTCTTTGAAAGTGAAAGTTAAATTTATTAGATACATTTATTAATTTGTAGCATTTTTTTTTACATTTTGAGTTTTAAATCCTCTCTTCCTCTAGCCCCTCCCCCATTCACTGAGAAGGCAAGCAATATGATATCAATTATATATGTGAAGTCATGAAAAATATATTTACATTTTAGCCATGTTGCAAAAAAGCAAGAAAAATAGAGAGAGTGAAAAAGTTATGCTTCTGCACTCAGAATTCATCAGTTCTCTATCTGAACATGGATAGTATTTTTCTTTCTTTTTTCAAAAAACTTAGCATTTTATTTTTCCCCAGTTACATGTAAAAACAATTTTTAACATTAGTTTTTTAAAACTTTGAGTTCCAAATTCTCTCCTTTCCTCCATCCCCCTTCCCCCACCCCCCATTGAGAAGGCAAGCAATTCGATACAGGTTATACATGTATCATCATGCAAAACATAGTGGATAATATTTTTCATCACGGATCCTTTGGAAGTGTCTTGGATCATTGTATTGATCACAGTAGCTAAGTCTTTCACAGTTGATCATCATTACAACATTGCTGTTATTGTGTATAATGTTCTCTTGGTTCTGCTCACTTCATTTTTCATTAATTCATATAAATCTTCCTAGCTTTTTTCTGAAAACATCCCTCTTGTCATTTCTTATAGCACAAACAGTATTCCATCATAATCATATACCACAACTTGTTCAACTAATCCCCAATTGATGGGCATCCCCTCAATCTCAAGTTCTTTGCCACTGCAAAAGAGATGCTATAAATATTTTTATACATGTAGGTCCTTTTCATTTTCCTTTGATCTCTTTGGGATATAAATTTAGTGGTAGTGTTGCTGGGTCAAAGGGTAAGCACAATCTTATAGCTCTTTGGGCATAGTTCCAAATTATTCTCTGCAATGATTGGTCCAGTTCACAGCTCCATCAACAGTGCATTAGTGTACTTTTTTTCCCATATGCCTTCCAGCATTTGTCATTTTCTTTTTTTCTGTTATATTAGCCAATCTGATAGGTGTGAGATGATATCTCAGAGTTGTTTTAACTTGTATTTCTGTAATCAGTGATTTATAGCATTTTTTGTGTGACCATTGATAGCTTTGACTTCTACTTTTGAAAATTATCTGTTAATATCCTTTGACCATTTATCAACTGGGGAATGTTAATAATTTTATAAATTTGGCTCAGTTCCCCATATATGTGAGAAATGAAGCCTTTATCAGAGCAACTTGCTGTAAAAATTCTCTCCCTTCTCCCCTTCTCTCTAGTTTCCTGTTTTCCTTCTAATTTTGGCTGGATTGGTTTTGTTTGAATGCCCAAATAATTATAATACAAATTAGAATGTGATAGATACATGTGTTGGAAAGTGAATTTCTAGATCTGAGGAAGGAAAGATCATTTTTACTGGGAGATGTTTGATTCCACCCTACTAAAAGAGTTGGGGTCAACACATGTGATTCATTAGGACAATTATCATTGGGCATTTAGGAAAAGAATCCTCCAGAGGAAAAGAGTGAAGATCCCTTTCAAGGTCTAGGAAAGTAAATAGAATATTGTGTCGGGTTAAGCCCAGGTTCATGGTAGTAATCACAAAGTAGGAGTCAGGAAGAGTTCGTTCACATTAATGATACGAAGCTGGGGTGCTATACATCATGAAACTCACTATAAGGGAGCAGTAGATGTAAGTGAAGGTTGTCTCACATGACTTTTCTGCCTGCAACAATGTATTTCTGTAGCTGGGTTTGCTAGTATCGTTGCCTGGGTAAGAGCAAGGAAGGCTTCATGGAGGAGACTGTATTTTAGTTGAGACTTGAAGGAAAGGTAAGAGTTCAACAGGTGGAGATGAGGAAGAATCATACCTTCTCAACCAGTACTTTGAGTGAGAATCCTAGGCTGGATAGACCATGAATCTAACTGAAGAAGACACTTCCTGCATTCTTATGCTTTCAGATCTCTGGCTAATGCTGTGCTCCTTGGGATCTGTCACACTAACAGCATCATCCTTGTCACCCTCAGTCCCTTTGTGGGAAGACGGAAAATATGCTCTTTCAGAGCCGTCATAAGCCTGAGCCATTAAGCGAAGCCAGACCTTTGTAATTGTGAAAGTTCATGATAAATATTTCATGGAGAAAGAATTAATAAAACATTAAGCAATTAAATGTTTTACTTTAGTAATTGCATCTTATTAAGGACTGCATGGAGTGTGGGAGTGAGTCCCCATTGTAATCTGCTCAGTGGAGTTATGCTCCTGTCTCTTTGTCCATCTACCCTGGAGAGGTGAAGCAACCCCAGCAACCAAGTACCAGAACAGCTGCAAGCAGAGCATCCCTGAACATTAAGCTGAGAGGTTCTTCTAGCCAGACAGATAATTCTGTGTTTCAGCATCACCATCACAAGGGTTTTGCCTCATTTGCAAAAGGAGCTTCTTTGATTATAACATTTGGATCTTATGCTGAGGCAGAACAGGTGGCTATTTAGGGGGTAGGATTTGAAGAGTGATTGTTTAGAAGAAACAATCCCATTAGCAAGTCACAGTGTCTAAAATTCTCACCATTATCCACTCATTTTGAGTTACAGCTTTTTTATAATAACTCTCCTACTTCAACACTTCTAGAGGCTGCCTATTTCTCACTACATCTAAAAGTCTTGACTTGGCTTTTGAGGGTCTACATAATCTGAACCTGCCCCTACCTAGTGAACCTTCTTTTATACTCTGCCACAGTGCAAATCCCTACACTCCAACCTCTTAAATTTCCCCCAAATATATCAGGTTCATTTGTTCTTTTTTTCCCTTGCTTTGGAATGTAGAATTTTAGAGTTTCAAAGAATCTTAGACATACCTTGTTCTCCTCCTTCATTTTATAGATGAGATAACTGAAGCTCAGGGAGACCAAGTGATTTTGCCCAAGGTCGCACAGCTAGTTAATGGCAGATCTGGGACTAGTACCCAGCTCTTCTGATTTTCAGTCTAGTTATTAAAAAAAGGTCTTATTAAGTTCACTATTATTCATGTTCTTTTATAAAAATATTGCTTTCACTTGCCAATGACTTTCTCCCAATAGAACTTTTTCTCGAGACAAGTGAGTATAGTCAAGCAAAACTGATAAACATGCTAGTCATGCCTGAAAATGTGTGTCTTTCTATACTGCTAGTGTTCCATCTCTCTCCTGAGAGCCAGAGGCATACTTTGCCAGTAGTCCTCTGAAGTCATGCTTAGTTCTTGCATTGATTAACGTTCTGAACTCTTTCAGGGTTGATTTCCTTTAAATTATTGTGGTCATTATGTAAATTATTCTCCTGGTTCTTGTCACTTCACCATGTGTCAGTTCATACAAATCTCCCTTAGTTTTTTCTGAATTCTTCACAGCCCTCACTTTTTATGGTGCAGTTATATTTTATTGCATTCATATGCCACAGTTTGTTCATATTTGTTTAGCCATTTTTCAATCAATGAACATTCACTTTGTTTCTAATTCCTTGCTACTGCAGAAAGTACTGCTATAAATATTTTTGTACATGTGGGCTCCTTCCAATTGTCTATGACCTCCTCAGAGTATATGCCAAGCTGTACAGTTGCTTCACCATACTGCCTTTTGAACTCCCTCACTCTCTGTTGTTTGAATCCCACTCATCCTTCAAAGCCCAAATAGAGTATTATCTCTTCTATAAATCCTTGGCCGACCACTTCAGCCCTCATTTGTTGCTTCCTTTTATGAGCTCTAATAGCATATATCATCTGCATTACTTCAATTCTACAAAACATCTAAGTGTTGACTATATTGTCTTGTGTCCTCCAATTATTTCCTTCATTTCAGTTTTATTGTATCCTCTTTTCTTGTGTAACTCCCTTTCCCATAGTGCCTACCATAGAAGAAACTCAATACTTGCTTCTAACTTGATTGATGGAATTTGAAATTTATGCTTAGAAAAAGACCATCTCCAAATATGGATTTTATTAAAGCCCACCTCTGATGTTTCATTGTAGTATGGAAATAACATGAGTTTTGAAAGGTTATGCCAGTAGACTGTGAGCCATGGTAAATTCTACCTACCTGTAAAAGCTCCAAGTACAGGCCTACTGGTGGACTGTATTTCTTATTACTGAGGACCAGCCTAGCTAAGTTCAAGGAAGTTTATCACCATTTGAGCCACTGGGTTTTCTGCTCTCCTTGTCTAAGATTACTTCTATTCTCTATGTATCTCCTATGTTTCTATTGATTTCCATGTTGTCTCTTTCTTTGGGATGTAAGGTGCTTGAGGGGAGGACTGGGTTTTCTCTTTCTTTGTATCCCTAGAGCTTAGAGCATAGTGCCTACTGATTGATTGCCTGGGCTAAGGATGGGAAATAGCAGCATGGAGAATTCAAATGACTTGTATTTGGCTTTTGGATTCATTGCTTGACTTTTGGAAGATGGAATGGAGGAAGAGGGCTTTAACATCCTACTTGCCTTCTTAATTTTGCCTGCCTCAGGTTGATGTCAAAATGACTTATTAACCTTTCCTGGACTTAGAACAGCAGCTGTCAGCAAGAAGTGTCTGGCAGCATCCTGTGAAGCAAAGGGAAATTGGTCTGAAATGAAACACTGATTATGGTAAATATGCCTATGCATAATTGGGAGTTGACCATATTCAATTTACCCAAGTGGAACAGATTAACACGGCTCATAGGTTCACAGGATTTAGAGCTATAAGGGACCTTAGAGATCATTTAGTCCAATCACCTCATTTCTATCCAAACACCACATAGGCAGCCAGATGGTATTTTCTGTATCCACAGAACCTTCCCTTGTATTATGTGTCAATGTGGAGTTTATGGTGTCTCAGAAGTCTTTGATAACTTTCTGTAAAGTTGATGGTGATGTAGTGGAAAAAACACTAGACGAGTTCTAGCCTTAGATCTGCCATTCACTCTGTGATTTTGGAAAAAACATTTACCAAGTCTGGGCTTCAGTTTCCTGACCTGTAAATGGAGGATACTCCAGCTCTCCCTCCAACTCTGAAATTCTAGGACTTTATGGTATTTAACAGAGAAAAATGTTAAGTTATATATTCAGGTTTTTTTAAAAAAAGTACAAGAACAGGATAGGAGAGACCTAGGTTCGCAGTAGCTTTTGAAGAAAAAAAAAGATCTGATAGGTTTAGTAGACCACATGTTCATTATATGAATACTTATTGATCCAAGACATAATAACTTTAGGAGTCCTCCTATCCTTCCTTCCAGTCCCCAATCCCAGGGGAAGTAATCTAGTCAGCATTTAAGTAAGCCCTGGGCAAGAATTGACATGACTCAGTATTGGTGAGTAATTTTTTAAAAATTAATTAATTTTTTGCTAGTTCCCACTTTTATTATTTTATTTTTTGTTTTCAACAATCATTTTCATAAGCTTTTGAGTTTCAAATTTTCTTCCCCTCTCTTCCCACCTCCTTCCCCAAGATGGCGTGCAATCTGACATAGGCTCTACATATACATTCCTATTAAACATATTTTCACATTAGTCATGTTGTAAAGAAGAATTAGAACCAATAGGAAGAACCACAAGAAAGAAGAAACAAAACAAAACAGAAGAGAAAAAAGAGCAAATAGTATGCTTTGATCTGTATTCCAACTCCATAGTTCTTTCTCTGAATGTGGATAGCATTTTCCACCATGAGACTTTTGAAGATGTCTTAGATCCTTGCATTGCTGAGAAGAGCTAAGTCAATCAAAGTTAGTCATTGCACAATGTGGCTGTTACTGCATACAATGTTCTCCTGGTTCTGTTTCACTTCACTCAGCATCAGTTATTGGAGAGTTATTCAAACAAGCCTTACCATTCTATAACCATTTAGGACCCAAAACTCCCCTTAACCACCATCTTAATTATCAGGCAGGACCAGGACATCACCAGCTACCCTGCCACCATACACACAGACATACACAGACACACACACACACACCCTTCCACACCCAACCTTCCCTTCCACACCCAACCAGCCAGTTTTCTACCTTTTGCTTAAGGATTGTTATCCTACTGTGAAGGGAATGACAATCTGCTGTCCTTTGTGATTCTAAGATGTAGGCCACCTAGGCTGAAGTTCTTTTTTATGGACACCAGTCCTTACTCCCTCATCCCTATCCATATCTGGTATGGTGGCTGATGCATCCTTGCCATGTTACTGGGCCATCACAAGGCATCTTGACTTATGTATGCCACTGGACTTCTTCCAGATGACTCTGGAAGATAAAGTGAGGCTGATGACCTTATGCACTCTGTCTCACTTAAATCCAATTCACAAAAAAGTCAAGACATCCTTAGTGATGTCATTGATCCTCTTCAAAAATGAAGGACAAATGAGCAACAACAACACTCTATGAACCAATGAAGAAACATTTAAGTGTTTACCATTTACTGGATTCTGTGCTTGTGATACAAAGACAAAAATCAAACAATACATGTTCTCAGCACTTCCATTGAGCCTTCTGGAACCTTTGTCATATTATTAACAAATTACCCTTCATATTAGACCTGTTCCTTTCCCCTAGAAATTTCTTTGCATATGCTTTGTATTTAGTTTTTATATTTAGTCTTCCCCCATAAAATGAAAGGTCCTTGAGGGCAGAGGCTGCTTCATTTTGTCTTCGTATACCCAGTGCCTGGCACATAGTAGATACTTGATAAAATCTCATTGAATTAAATTAGTGTTGCAGTTATTAAAGTTAATTCATTCTTAGGAATTCTTAGGGTTCAGTGATAGAAAGATCTAGAGCATTGCAGGAAATAGTTCCATTGTGTTTTGCCCTAGTCAGACTACAACTTGAGTCCTGTGTTCAGTTGTAGGCAAAGGTTGCTGTTATTGTTGTTGTTTGTCCTTTGTTCACAAAGAGGACCGTGACATCAGGGAGGTGATGCCATGACATGCAAGTGAATTGAGTTTAAGTGAGGGAGGGCTTTGCAAAGTCACCAGTCTCACTTTCTCCTCCAGAGCCATCTGAGTCCAGGGGCAAGATATAGATCAGGACAACTGGAGATGGTCCTGGCAACATATATTAAGAAGGATGCAGCCATGCTAATGGAGAAAGTAACCATAATGGGGAGGTAGCCAGAAGTTATCCCATAAGAGGAATGGCTAAATGATCTGGTGGTTTTTATCTCAGAGAAGGAAATGATACAGTGACATACAATATCCTTCAAATATTTGCCTAGGACTGATAGGTGGAAGCTACAAGGAGGCAGATTTTGCTTAGATATTATGAAAACTTTCCTACTAAATAATACCTTCGACCATGGAATGGTCTTATGAAATACACTTGCTATCATTGGAAGTCTTCAAGCAGAAGCTAGAGGATCATAAATAGGGATATTTCAGAAGTAATCAATTAGTGCACTGGGTGGGAAGTTAGCCTAGATACCCTGAGGTTTCCTTTTAATTTTAAGATTCTAGAATAATTAGGCCATTCCTAAGATTTTTGCTAGAGATTCAGAAGTCAGATTTTAATAACTCATCACTGGGAAAATGCACTTATTTTGCAAGCACTTAACAGTTTCATACCTGAAATCATGCACAAAGTATCTCTCTGTTTGAAAGGCACAAGGAGGTCTTCACAATGTACCAATTACTTGGGATGCCTTGACTGGGAAGTTCTGGATTGGGACATGCTGGCTGTTTATCTACTATGAGAGCTTTAAGTGAATTAGAATGGAGTTCTCCGGCCTGGTCTCCACCACATTCTGAGGGTGCCTCATTTTGTTTGACTGCGTGAAGCAAAGTTTTTGTGGATGGCCAAATGTCATTTTTAATGATGGTTCCACTTAGCTGTCTCTCTTTTTCTCTTCCTGTGTGATCTTTTTGGCCCTGCTCAGAGATCTGCTTGTTGACATGGTCCTGAGGTCTCCAGAGACCAATACTGACAGTTTTTCCTGATTTCTATTAGAGTGCTTTAGCTCCTGTCCCTCTGAGAATGCTGGCTGTGCTAATGATGAAGCCCAATTAGGTGTGTGGGGATGAAAGAGTGTCAGGCTGAAAATGTCATGCCAGGCAGCTTGATGGTCTAGAGGGATATGTCAGGCCAGATTTTCTTCTGAGGCATTTCAAGGCAGATGTTTTGAAAACACAAAGCCACAGTGGTTGCCTCTACAGAGGCAAGTGACACTAGAAGATGAAACTATTATTGGTTTAATCTGACCAATGCACAGAAAAATGTGGATAGTTTCAGTCCTTTACTTCTCCTAAATGAACAGGATTTTTGAGCGTAATTATCTGGGTAATTTCCTAACTGCATTATCTGGATAACTACCTTAAAACTCAGGGAGACAACTATGGCATAGGGGAAAGAGCATAGCATTTTAGTGTCAGAAAAGTGGGGTTCAAATCCTGTCCCTTCCACTTATTATGTATATGGTCTTGGACATATCAGTTATCTTCTTTGGGACTTAGTTTCTTCATCTGTAAAATGAGATAACCTCTGAGATTCCTTCCAGCATTATATCTTTGATTTATACTCTTTCCTTTGTAGATTCCAAGTAGTTTGTATCTACACAAAGTCAAATATCTACAAGCAAAATTTACAAAAAAATTATCATATTTTCAAATGAATTCTTTGGTTTTCACTCAGTTATTTGGTGCCATGCAAACAATAACTTAGTTTATTCTGACAAACTGAAGAAATAGGATGGTGGTATGGTGGGTCTTAAAGTTTTAATGTCTCTACAATTCAATAAGATACTAACATTACTATAATGACTGATATAGGAAAAATGTTCTATATAGAATGATGTCTTAAGTGTAGAATAAATAGGTAAGCCTGTGACTGCTCATTGCCAGTCAGAAACATAGTAAGTTTTGTCTCTGTAGCTCATTCCTCAAAATCCTGGGGGAGGGCAGGCAGGGAATAAACAGGTTATGAGGTCAGGAATTATTCAACTCCATTGGACTAAATTAGTGAATTCTCATCATCAGCAACATTATATATTTATTGAGTATCTGAAAGGGGGAGAAGAAGGAGGAGGGTACTGTGCTGGGTTCTGTGGGAAATACAAAGAAATATAAGGTATAGTTGTAACCCCACTTGAGCTTATAATCTAATTGGGCACATAGAATGAAACATACATGAAACTACAATTGCACTGTGTAATAATATATGATTCGTACCAAATGAATGGTTTGGAAAATACCACCCATAACACTCAATCCTATTCAGGGAGAATATGCTATAGGAGTTTAGGAGGAAGGAAAGATCATCTAAAGTAAATGCACACACACACACACACAAACACACACACACACACACATTTAGAGCTGGAAGTGATGGTAGAAATCATCTAGTCAACTTCCTAATTTTACAGATGAGGATGCCATGAACCAGAGATGTTTAGTGACCTTTACAAGGTAACACAGCTAAATGTCAGAGGTAGGACTCATCTTTTCCTATCACCTTGAAAAATAGTGTAAATGGGTTTTATAGGTTCACTGTCTTTGCTCATTAAAAAAAGACTGCGAACTTACCCACAACGAAAGCTCAATTCCTAAGCCTTGACTTGTGTGACTATAGCTATTGCTTCTTGATTAAGACACATTGACTTTCCTTGATTGCCAAGAAAATATTTTCAGGCAGTTTCACTTGACATGATTTTGTCCCTAGTGCTCTTGCCTTTTGGATTGCTCTGATCACTCTTCCAGTGGTTCCTTCCCCCCGAAGAAATAAGAATGTTGTCATTGGATGATGTTGAGGGCATCCTCTAAGTAGCATAAATAGACTTGATTCCTTGAGAAGCCAATGCTTGTATTTCCTCCATTCCTTTTTTTGCTACTTTTCCCCTCCAGTGCGCTCATTATGTCTCCCACTTTAAACCCTGACTGCTCTGAATGTCTCATTGCAGTTCCAACCTAGCCTTCTGTCCTCATCCATGAAATCATGTCTCAGATATTTCTTTCCTTTTCCCCCCACCCTTATCAAAACTTGCCTGTCTTCCCTGTGAAGGAAGCTACTATCATAAACTAATTCATATTTACAACATTCTAATGATATTTTTGTATGATGGTAAAACATTGGCTACAACTGTGTCCACAGATAAAAGTGAGTATTATATGGAGGGCAACGGAAAGATACAAGGTGGATGTGAACAGGACACAGTATTTAACTAATGATTTGAAGAAGAACAAGAGTAAAAGATGCCACCCAGAAAATATATGGTGGCAGTTAGGTAGCTCAGTGGATAGAGCACCAGCCCTACAGTCAGGAGGACCCAAGTTCAAATCTGGCCTCAGACACATGATACTTAATAGCTGTGTGACCCTGGGCAAGTCACTTAACTCCGACTGCCTTGACAAAAAAAATATGGATGATATTGCTACTCACCTCCTGAGAAAGGTGATAAACTCAAGAGTGAAGAATGAGTCTTTTTTTCGGGGGGGGGGGGGGAAGGAATGGCCAATGTGGGAATTTGTTTTGCTTGACAATACATGTTTGTGACAGGGGATTTTGTTTTTCTTTCTTTCTCACATGAAGGAAAGAAGGAGGAGGGAGACATGCTATATTTTTGTTTGAAAAAAGAATAATAAAAATATATAATAGGAAAAGAAGATGGATTGTTCATGTGATGAAGGTAAAGCATGACAGGTAGAGAGCCAGAGTGTTCCACTAGCACACTTGTGATATCAGGAGGAAGTGAGAAAGAGAGTCGGTTGGATCACACCTGGAATACTCTGTCCCCTCACCTTAGTCTTTTAGTTTTCCTGGCTTTTATTAAGACTCAGCTAACATTCTGCCTTCTTCAGAAGATGTTTCCCAGTCCCTCCAGAGGTTAATGCCTTCCCGTCTTGCTCCCTTTCCATGTACTATGTATATATCTTTTGTGTGTACGGTGTATGGGGGTGTTCAAGGTGCACCAGCACCTCTGATGTGAAGGCTTGCCAAGCCCTTATCAGGGCTGCTCATTCATTTTTGGTGTCCATCTGTCACCTGACTCTCACTTGTAGTTCTACGAAGCTGTAGAATGTACAGAAGCCATACCCCTGAAAGAGAGAGTGAAGCTGATGACTTTGTGCAACTCTAAATCACTTAAATCCAGTTCATGTGCAAGTCAAGACATCACCCAGTGATGTCACTGATCCTTTTTGAAAATGAAGAATAAACAAACAACAACATACATCTTTTGTATGTATGGAGTTATTGATATCTTTTCTCCCCTATTGGAAAGTACCCTTTTCTGACCAGTTCTTGTGAGCAGGGATCACGTTTTTTTTGCCTTTCTTTGTATTTTCAATGCTTAGCCTGGAACATTGTAAGTACTTAGTAAATGGTGCTGACTGACTTTGATTAAATGGCTCTTCTAGCTATGTATGAAGGCTTGAGTAATTAAAAAACAGTGTGAATTGGAATGTGAGGGGACTTTCATTAAACAGGATGGACAGGTTTCTGACCTAATGATCTAAAAGGAAATAATCCTCACCTAAATGCTAGGTTAATGAGAGGAAAGAGAAGCATCCTCAAAGGGACGGAACTGAGTATACAGTGAGAACTCTCTGAGGGTGAGAGAGAGAGAGAGAGAGAGAGAGAGAGAGAGAGAGAGAGAGAGTGCATTCTCTGGTGTTGGATGGTGAGACTGATTGATAAGACTTGAGTTGACAGTACATGCTTTGGTCCAGGCACTGATTACAATCTTCCCCTCTCCCTTATATAAATCTGTTAATAAGTGATAATGGATAACATATTGATGCTATCTTTCCCAGGGGGTTTTAGATGAAAACATTCCAGGCCCTGCCACAGGAAAACACAGTGAATCCCTAGAATTCTAGGAACGTTGACAGTTCCCTGGGAAATAGATTTGACAATGGGAAATATTTCCTGGCACCTCAAATCACAATGCCTTGGCAATTCTCTAAGTCACCTAAGCACAGGATAAGGACATAGTCCAACCAGTGGAAGGATTGGTATTCATGGATCTTTGACATATGAAGAGTCAGAGAAGGAATGTAATGAGTTGGAGTTATTCAATATTTAAATGGCTTTCCTGCAGTATTTCATGGCCAAAATGGAGAGATGTGAGGTAGATGGTCAGGGATTCTCAACCCAGAGTCTATGGACTTCTTGAAAATATTTTGATAACTGTATTTCAATATAATGATACTGGGGAGACTGAGACCCAGGGAAGTGAAACAGTTTGTTCAAAGTTGCGCAAGTAATAACTGTCAGAGGTAGTATTTAAACCCAGGTCCTCTGATGCCTGAGCCATTTTTTTTTCTACTGTCCTGTGTTGGAGGCATTTCTTTAGTGGAATGTCCTGGGATTTGTTTTTGGTCCTATGCTGTTCAATATTTTTATCTGTGACCTGAATGATGACATTCTTAGGGATAGCTAATATGTTAGATCATAAAGTCAAGATTCCAAAAGCAGTTTGATATACTAGAATGAGAGACCATATCTATTAAGGTGAAATTTAAAAAAGGATAATGTAAATTCTAACACTTAGATTTAAAAAAAATTAGCTGTACAAGTATAGGGTTGGGGAGGCATGACTGGACAGCAATTTGTATGAAAAAGATATGGTAATTTTAGGGGACTGCAAGGTCAGTATGATTCAACAATTAGATATGCCAGTGGGAAAAAAACCTAGTATGATTGTAGGCTATATTATGAAGGGCATAATGTCCATAATTCAAGAGGTGATGGCTTCCCTGTATTTTGCTCTTTTCTGACCAAATCTGGAGTTTTATGTTCAGTTCTGGATGTCACATTTTAGGAAGGATAGTGAGTGACTGGAGTCCAAGAAAGGAGGGTGAAAAGGATGGTGAGAGGAGGGAAGACTATTTCACACTGATTGAAGATCAGTTGAAGATGCTAGGAATGGTTAGCCCCAAGAAAAGAAGGCTTAATGGGGACATGCTACCTGTTTTCAAGTATTTAGGGCAGTTATGTGTCAGAAAGATTAGATTTATTTTGCTTTGCCTTAAGAGGTAGTGGCTTCCCAATCTCTGGAAGTCATTAAATAGTAGCTAAACTAGTGTAATGGATAGATTGCTAGACTTGAAGCCAGGAAGACCCTGAGTTCAAATCCTACCTCAGGTACTTAATAGTTGGGTGACCCTGGGCAAGCCATTTAACCTTTTTCAGCCTCACTTGCCTAATCTGCAAAATGGGGATAATAATACTATCTACCTCACAGGGTGAAGATGAAATGAGATAACATACGTAAAGTTCTTTGCAAACTTTAAAGTACTTTATAAATGCTAGTTATTATACTGTAGGGAAGCTACTATTCAGATTCCTTAGAATCCCAAGATTTGATAATTCTTTGATCTTGTGACATATTATCTCTGTTGTTTTGTTTGTTTGTTTGTTTTTTGTTCTTGAAGAGGACCATGACGTCAGGAAAGTGATGCCATGACTGGCAAGTGAATTAGACTTAAGTGAGAGGGGGTTGTGCAAAGTCACCAGGCTCAATTTCTCCTCTGGAGTCATCTGGGTCCAGTGGCAAGATATAGATCAGGACAACTGGAGATGGCCTCCTATTATCCCTTTATAACAGAAGAACCAAAATCATAGTGTAATTTAATTTTTTTTGGACTGAAAATGACCTTAGATATTATATGGTCTTTTTTCTTTTAAAATGATTAATACCTTTAAAAATAATACTGCCATTCCCCAATACTCTTTCCCCAATAGGATTCTCTCTTTTAAGAAAGAATAGAATTAAGCAAAACACATTGACACACTAACCATCTGAAAGCATATGTCTTTCTGCATCTGTAGTCTAGCATTCCATATTCCTCTGGAAAAGAAGTTTTAACGTTCTCATTTTTCAGATAAGGCAACTAAGGCCCAGAGTTAATTAAGTGATTTGCACAAAGTCACTTCTAGTTAGTGACAGTGTTGGGACTAGAATCAAGGTATCCTGACTCTCAGGTAGTGCCTTTTGCACTGTGCCTCTCCCTGGAGAGGAGAAGTAGGCACCAGAGAGCCAGAAGACACAATTCAAACTTGTCTGCTACTGATATAGCTGTCCTAGCAGTCCCTGCAATGATTGCTTAGGGTACCTATGGGATCACCACCCATAGTACATGATAAAGATATTTCTTGGAACTCTGAAAAACTTGACAGAAAATTTCACACCACCTGGGGATTGGAACCTACATCTTTCCTCATGTCAGAAGGGCTCTGTTGTACACTTACAGTGTTCCAGTCCCATTTGAGGCCTTGTAGGAGAAATACAAGAGAAGATAAGTCCCTACCCTCAGAGATCTGAATAATTAGGGAAATAAGATTTCCAAGCATGACATGATCATCCATGTCATGCAATGCAAGGACAGGATAGGGTGCTTTGTGTGCAGAGATGTTAGTGGTAGAGGAAGATGGAGACCACTGGGCAACTGTAAGATGAGGCTGAGAAAGGCTAAGTGATTTGCTCAGTGTCACCCAACTATTAAGTGCCTGAGTCAGGATTTGAACTTAGGTCTTCTGGTTTCAAGTACAACAATTTATCCATTATATTACCTTAGCCACTAAGATGAAGAAGTTAGAATAGATGACCTCTAAGGTCCCTTCCAGCTCTAAATATATGATTCTGGGATCTTAGCCAAACTATTGCCTATAGAAAGAACTGCTAAATGAAAATTGTAGACCCTCCTGGAAATCCTTTGTCCCATTTAATGCCTTCTGGGTAATTATAAAAACACTTTTTCTTTTCTTTTTCTTTCTCTCCCCCCCTTCCACCCTTTCATGTTGCCTTCTAGGGCCTTGTCGTCTTTTTGTATCACCTCCTCCAGATTAATTCACTAAAGATGAGTATGTGGATCAAACTTTTTTTTTATTATGTCCTGGATGGAAGCCAGTTGTAAACAGAAACCAGAAGCTGTTTTAAGTGTCTATTATTCCTCCCTCTGATGCCCTAGATTTAAGACAACTGAGGAGAGCTACTGGTCAAGCAGGTCAATTCTTTAATCAGACTGATGTTCTGGGCTGGAAGACAGTAGTCCTGAGTTCTAGTCACAGCTCTGCTACTAACTTCCTGTGCAATGGTAGGTAGATTACTGAACCTTCCAGAGTCTCAATTTCTTCATCTGTCAAATGTAGATAATAAGAACTGTTTTTATCTCATGACAATAGTATGTGTGGGATAAATGAGATAATGGAATCCTAAGGATTTTGAAAAAAGTTAAAGTCACTACTATTTTGTCTTATGCAATAAAGTTCTTGAATGGAGGTGTGCAAAATGAATCATATTTAAAATGTACTAGAAGAGCTTGGCATTGAGAAGACTCCTAAGGTGAAATAGGCTTTTGTAGCTGGGAATGAATTTCGAGGTCATCTAGTCCAACTACCTGCTCTGTGAATTAATCTTCTCTAAAAAATTCCTCATTAATAATCAACCAGCTTTTATACATCTTTTTGAAATGGCTTCCCGTTTCATCAGTCCCCTCATTGTTTGTGTGTTAAAGTGGATTTTTGTATATTGCATTTGTCTAAACTATGTCACACCAACAAGTATGTAAGGTATTTTCTAATTAAACATTTCTTAAGAACCTACTGTGAGCAAAGCACTATGGAGTATGGAGAGAATATAGAAATTCTAGGGAATATGGAGAGAAATTAAAAAAAAATCTCTATATGTGTTCCCCTCAAGGACCTCCTAAGGGTAGGGGAAGCTTGAGTTAAGTATAATCTAAGATAGAGTGGGATAAGAGTAAAGGAGAGAGAAAATGCTCTATGAAAATCTGAGGAGGAAGACAACACTTTCAGCTGAGGGAATTTTTGTAAAGGAGCCTGGCACTTGAGTTCTGTCTTGAAGGAAGAGAAGGATTTTGAAAGGTGGAAATGGGGAGGGAGTGGATTCGCTCTCAGTCATGAGAGATACCTGAATACATAGAAGATGGCACGACCAAATGATTAAATGTAATAACAAAAGCACTTGGGATGATGGGTGGGCAACTTTCAGTGGGGTCTAGAGAATCCTTGTCCAAAGCCATGTCTTAGAGTAGCTGTCTTGATCCATTGGTACTGCTGTGTAAAATTAATTTGATTTTTAGGGTTTGATCAAGTTCTTTGTAGAAATTCTTTACCTTCTTATTCCCTGCAACAAATGTCCCATAAGGTGCAATTATCTTCATGGTAGCCTTTTTGCTAATTCTCATATCAACAAGTACCATAATATGAAGACTTGGTGTCCCTTTAGATGTCCATGCACTATCGCAAGTATGTTGCCTTAAGGATAAGGGCAGAAACTGAAAATTATTCCTCATTGAATGGGGAAGACACACTGATTATTGTGGGATGACTGCAAAAGCCAATTATAGGACTTCCATATATGGGCTGTTGTTCAAGACTAGATGGGGTTATCCTTATGTGCATCTCAGGGACATAGGTCATGAGAGTCTTTGTGTAGTTCCTGGGGAAGACAGTAAGATTGTGAGCACATGGTACTGCTTAAATCATGTGGAACAACAGTGCGCCTAGATGAGTCATAGTGACTAGGAAGAAAGGAAACAAGTATTTATTAAGTATCTACTATGTGCCAGGCACTGTACTAAGTGCTCTAAAAATATTTCATTTGATCCTCAGAACCCTGAGAGGCACATGGTATTATTATCCCCATTTTACAGGTGAGGAAACTGAGGCAAATAGAGATTAATGAGTTGTCCAAGGTCACACAGCTTGTGTGCGTCTGAGGCTGAATTTGAACTCAGGTCTTCCTGACTTCAAATCCAATGTTCTGTCCACTGTTCTACCTAGGTGCCAAGAGTCCTTTATTGTATTTGTTAAACCTCTTATTGCATTTGTAAAAAAAGCCAGGGCAAGTTGGAAGCGTTAATAATGAGACCAAGATTTGATAAACATTTCACATGACAATAATGGTAGAATAACTTAATAGAAAGCCAAGAAAAGGTATAAGCCCTGGAAGTGATGCCTGACCACACACCAAAGACCTAGATTTAAACAGAACAGGGCAACCAGGAGAACAGAGGGGAGTGGGACCTGCATGTGTTTGGGAAGAAGGCAGAATGAATGTGAGTGAGGTGTTAGGGATTCAAATTGCATATATTGTGCTTGTCGGCTAATCAAGTATTTTGATGTAATACATACTACTCAACACCAGAGAGCACTCAGTGAGCATCTAGCAAGATCTCCTTTCAGGTTCTTGGAACATCAGGCAAATAGCTTGAGGGTTCTTCTGTCAGTCTAGGGGCTGTGTCCGCATCTTCCAAACAAATCTCACAGCTCGTTTTCACTCCCTTCCTCCCCATCCCACTGGCCACACCTATTCATCCTTTACCTGCCTGTGTTTCTTTTAGGGTCACCTAAAGGACATACTGTATAAAGGCTTTAATATGAACTGTAGAAATAAATCATAGGAGGTTAATGTCAATATATTCAGCACACAAATTACCAATCCACGGGCTGGGATCAGCCTCACATGGATGCAGTGCAGGAACTCAGAATGCCCTAGCGGTCTTCCCCCAATCCTCCCCACAAAGATAGCAAGTGTCAAACAAGCAGAACAGTACTAAGAATTGGTTTGTTTGTTTTTCTCCTCTAGAAGGTTGCATTTTGGCTCCCTGATCTTTAGATCTTCTTATTGTCTTGCTGTCAGATACATGCATTTAACAATTCCTATGTTCTTTTCATGCTAGAGACATCTGAGGCCTTTTCTTCTACAGGAATTAAGCTGCCGTGGTATCACAGTGCTGCCTAAATGGGTGGGTAGGGGCATTGTTGTGAGCTTGCACATAATTTCTTCGATCTCTCTCCTCATGTTCAAATGCAGCTTCTTCTTTAAAATCCCTTGCTCTGGCTTTCTTCATCACTTGCGTGGCCATGGGCAAGTATCCAGTTGCTGCTTGTCCCTGGGCTATATGGGAGAAGGATGAGTGTTCCATAAATAAATCCAAGTATATTCTATATTACTCCTGATCCTAGTGGCCACACCAGCAGAAATTGATCTGATAGTAACACCATGAAAGATTCCAAGAAACACTGGAAGGCTTTGACTATTGAGTAGAGCCTTTGTGGAACATTTACAGAATGATATGGACAAGAAGTGCACAGAATAAGCAAGTGTGGAAGGGTTACTATCTTAGCAGTGATGGTACTACCCTCATTAATAAGATCCACCAAATTCAATTCAACATATATTAATAAGTCCCTACCATATGCAAAGTGTTGCAATCAAAGTTGAAATAAAAAAGGCAGGTTAGTGAGGGAACAATTTTTTTTTTTTAGGCAATTGGGGTTAAGTGACTTGCTCAGGGTCACACAGCTAGTAAGTGTCAAGTGTTTGGTCTGAGGCTGGATTTGAACTCAGGTCCTCCTGACTTCAAGGCCAGTGCTCTATCCACTGCACCACCTAGCTGCCCTGTGAGGGAACAATTTTAAGGAAAGCCCAAACCCTCATATTATGCCACAGAGGCACTTACCTATTCTCCTTAAACATAGAACTGGTACTACTCTCTCTTTGATCTTCTTTCCTTTTCTCTCCCCTTTGGCAATTGATTCCTTGATTCACTCAGTGACCACTTACTGAGTACCTATTATGTGCTGAGTCTTGTGCTTGGCATTGGAGGCGACACAGAGACATAGTAACTGTCATCAAAGAAGCTTATAATTTAATTGTGGAATATGCCATATGTGGAAAGTTAACAATATAAGCAGTATATGATAAGTACCAATGAGTGATTGAGATAGCAAGGTCAGAAAAGGGAATATGAAAAGGTATATACAATATGTGGTTTCCTATGCAATCCTCTTCTTCTGCAGTAATCAGGGGAAGCTAGAGTAGTTAGGGGAAGCTTCTTGGAATGATTGAGTTTCAGAAGGTCCATGAAGGATGAGTAGCATAGAATGTGGAGAGGAGCGCTAGGGGTAGTAGTGATGAATATAACATATTCTAAGGACAGTGATAAGACTAACCTGACAGGAGAAGAGAGTTCAGTTCAAGGAACAGTGTAAGATAAGGTAGAAAGTGATCAACAGTGAGAAGTATTAGGGTCATTGGTACCAAAAGGGAAAGAGAACTTTAATTATCCTTATCTTGAAAGCCATCAGATTATTTCAAAGACAGCCAGTTTTTCAGGACACAGCTACTGCCGTGATCAGTCACTCCAACAGCCAAGCGTCCTCACCAGGGAAGGCAGAACTGTGCTGCCAGGGGGGAGCAGGAAGAAGGGGCCATAGCAACGGGAAGGCCAGAGAGGGCTCCTTGCCAAACTGGATCCTGAATTCAGCAGGAAAGTTCCCCAAACTGTGAAAAAACCTCTTTGAACTTGTAAATTAAGTTGTTTTTTCCTTTGGAACACATAATTATGTTCCATTTGTTGTCATAGACTGTTTTGGTCACCATTGTTATCAGAGGCTTGGATGAAAATATAGATGGTGTGTTTATCAACTATACTCAAAGCTGGGAAAAAGCTGTTATGACTGATGATAGAACTAGAATCCAGACAGATACACTATGCTGTTATAGAAAGAGTAGCAGAGTACTTGGGGTCAGGAGACCTAGGTTCACATCCTATTTCAATTAATTACTAGCTGAGTAAGTGTGTGCAGATTATATAATGACCTTCTCTCCCTCCACACACACTGTGCCTTGGTTCATCTACACTACCACTGGATGCTCTTTTCCCATGTAGACCTGACAGAAAGGCTCAAAACCTTGTCACACTTATGTGTGCATGTGTGTGTGTGCACACACACACATATACACACCCCTATTCAATAAATTCCAGTGGCTCCCTATTGCCTCTAGGATAAAATATAAATAATATATCTTTATTTATATTCCTATATACATACATACATGCATATGTGTGTGTGTGTGTGTGTGTGTGTGTGTATCACTTAATATGTTCCAGGCACTATGCTAAGTGCTTTATAATTATTATCTCATTTGATCCTTACAACTCTGAGAGGTAAGTGCTATTATTATCTCCATTTTACAAATGAGGAAACTGAAGCAGACAGAGTATAAGTGACTTTTCCAGCTAGAAAGTATCAGAGGCTAGATTTTAAACTTATATATGTGTATGTGTGTGTATATATATATGTATGTGTATATATATATATAGGGATATATGTAGGTGTGTGTATGTTAACTGTCATTATTATTATTATAAATTTCTGCAAGGCCCTTAGTGCTGGAACTATCTGGCTGCTGTGATAACATTATTTTTTGGTGGCTCCAATAGGGGTACTGGTTTCAGGCTTCTCATATCTCTTTCTTGGTGTTGGGGCTGACTTGACCCTGCATTTTCCCTGTCTGCAGCTCTGGCTTTTGGGGGCCCTGGCTTCAAGCCTCTTGGATGTCCCAAGGTCTGTCATCACTGATGGGTCCTTTCTCCCTGTGCAGTGAACCATGGGGACTAGCTCTGTCCCACGCAGCTCAGACAGGCCAGGGCTAAAACCTGTGTGCTTTAGGTTCTAGCTTGTAGTGCTGGTTTCTTTCTCCCCTGCCCTGTTTCTTGACATATCCCTTGGGGCTTCTGGCAACCCTTTTTGTACAATTAGAGATTGGATGGAGGAGTTCATTGATATTTCTCTTTCTCTCTTTTAAATAAATATTTTTCTTGCTGGCATATTTTTCCAACTCTGCTGGAGTGCTTGTAGGAGAGGTGGGCTCCTCTAGTACCTTTCACATACCATCTGTGATAGGATTAATATCTACTGGGGTTCCCCCTCTCTCCCCTTAATAGGGATTTATTTTTCAGGGACAAAATTGTCCTAGGACCTGATGGGCCTTTTTCATTGTTACATAGCTTTGAGAAAAGTAATTATTTTTCTATTATATTAATAACTAATTATTAAATCAGGGTTGAGGGTTTCCTTTTCTATTTCCTTATTCAGGGACCAGCCCTTGTAAGCTAGTCAGTCAGTCTCTGAAGGACATTGCTGATAGATGAGGTTTCCCAAATCGTCCAGGTACATGCTCTGTGATCTTGAGCAGAATCAACCAACTAGAAGACTGTACAAACAGAATTTAATCTAGGTGAATTCTTGCCCTTAGGAAATAAGCTTATGCCATCACACCCCTCCATTAGAGTCTGATCTGGGGGAACCCAGCTTATCAAGGAGAAAACCAACCAGAATGGTCTGAATAGGGATGGATTCCTTTGTCCAGATTGCTAGAGGTGTCTGAGTCTCATGATCACATTCTCAACAGGAGGATCTGAAGACTTTTAGCCTACCTCCTTATTAATATGTGCATCCCCTCATTAATTGTTCACCAGTCAGGGATAATTTTTACCTGTCAGGGGCACCTCCTTTTCCAAAGGTATTTAAGCATTCAGGAATCTCCTTGATTTTGTCTTTGGTTACTGAGAAAGATCGCTGACCATCAATTTATTGATTATTTGCTAGCTTAATTATACATTGATTATTAATTACCCAGAAATGCTCTCTTAGGCTTTTAATTTGTCTCAACTTCCTTGCCATATAAAGGCAATAAAAAGCCCCACTAACATGAAGTGTGGGCACCTCCATTTTGGTGGATGTCTGAAGATCACTGTAGTCACCACATCTGTCCCTGCTGAATAGACTTGCTTCCACATGGAGATGGGGAGGCAGGGCATGGAGCAGGGTGCTTATCTACTGAAGATAAGTGCCACTATATCCTTGTTGCATATCCTTGCCGAGTTAAGGCTAAGCAAACTTCTTTTTTTGCTAACTATTCAGTGATTTAGGAATGCCTCATTTCAAACCTGAACTAACAGGGTACTCGTGTCAGCATTGCCCCTAACACCATCTTAACTAAAAGTTCCTTATAATTTTGGATCTTTTAGCAACTGACCCACAGCTCATTTCTCCTGGGACATGTTTGCTGAAGTTTGTCATTGATAGTCTTTCCATATCTCCTTCTTGGTGTCCTCCCTACCCCATGATGTCTCCATGATTGTTGAGGGTCTTCTTTCCCTAATTCCTCCAAGTAGGCTCCCCCCCCCCAGTAGTTCTGGTGCTTAGGACACGAATCCGCCTGTCTCCCTAAGTTTACTCCTGTCCAAACTTGTTCATAGCAAACTTGTTTTGCAAAGGTTCCAGATGGACTAATTCACACCAACATGTTAATGTTTGAGAATATCTCAAGATGTTTCCTTGCCCAGGCATAATTGCATTTTAATAGCATACAGTGCCATGCTCTAACCCAAAGGAAAAGCTCTTTAGTGGTGAAATTTCAATCACAATGGCATGTCAGAGGAGGAGATTATTTGGGGCCTTCCTTATCCCATCTCTCAATGCCACATCACTTGAGTAGCTTCCTCTCCATCTTGCCATGGGACTTCCCTCACCTACATCAAACTGACAATCTGTTAACCAAAAAATACTATATGTCATAAACTGTGTTAGGTGGTGAAGATACAAATACAAAAGTGATTCAGTCCTTGTCCTGTAGGTGGGAGAAAGAACATATTCATAGATAAGTATATATAGCATATATACAAAATAAATGCACAGTGATTTTGGAGAAGGGGACTAACAACTGGGTGAATCAGGAGAGCTCTTTTGAAAGAAGTAGAACCTGAAATGAGCCTTGACAGGAGCCATGGGTTCCAGTAGAGGTGAGGAGGGAAAATATTCTAAGCATGGAGAATAGCTGTTCAAAGTCATGGGGGAGGGAAATGGAAGACCACATACAGGAAAGAGAAGGTAGGAAGATTTGACTGAATTGTAGAACGTCTAAGGTAGAGCGATGTATAATCATTTGGAAAAGATAGATTAGAGTCAGATTATGAAGGTCTTTAAATGACAAATAGAAGAGTTTTATTATACAATGAAGGCAGTGGGAAGCTACTTGAACTGGGAAATGATATGGTCAGACCTATACCCCTTCCATAGTAAATGAGGCTGGCCCTTGAAGATACCTAAGTGCTCTGTAATAATCTTTCGGACAGCTAACGTGTCCTTATATATTCACCGTGTTTCAGGACCTGAGAAAAGGTCCCAGGGGAGGATCTCGCATCCCATTCAAATTTACTGTCCTGAGTGGACCCAAGCATAGCCAGTAGAGTGATATAATTTCACTAGCACCTTCTGCTCATTTCATTAAATGGAAATGTCTTTTCTGATTGGGAAAAGACCTGGGAATCAGGGAGAGTCTAGACCTGTCCAATTAAGAGGAAAAGCTCTGTTTCTCATTTGAGTCTAAGGAGACCTATTTTCAAGTGAATGTCATTGTATCTGTAGAGTGGGATACAAGAATGCTCCCAGTGTCTTCTGCACCAACACCTTATTATGATGGTACATGTAAAGAAATATCCCAGAGAGATACCCACATTGGAAGCTAACAAGAATACCAAACCATGACACTTCAAATGAGCTGTTTAATTGGAAAGGACTTTATGGGGACTTCTGCGGTTCATCTGATACTGGAGCTATGATGTGAAATTACTAAGTGTTGATCATTATCAGAGCCTTCCACAATTCAGTGACAGGATGAAATAATATAAATGCAAATTATGCTATAATTAAAGAGGAAAGAAGCACGAAGCAAAAACATTTAGATGAAAATAGCCTTAAGAGTGCTACATTGCCCCAGAGTCATGCTGTGCTTGAGTCTCTGCTCTGAAATCACACTCACTGCTATTGTTGACAGGAGCAGGAGGTTAATTGAGAGGAGGGCCAGGGATGGGGTGTAGGGAGCTGGCATTGTGTCATTTCGGACTGATGGACCACTGGGTTACCAACCTGACTGGTGTTTGTCCTGTCACTCGAAAGTAGAACATAGTCATCCACATCTCCACTTAGCTTCAGCAGTATCTAATGCTAATTAAGCAAGTGATGGATGCCCAGCAATGTGCTATGAGGAATATAAAGAGAGAAGACTTGGAAGCAGGGCTATTATTTTCATGACTGCAGGCAGTCATATAAAGTTGTATCTCTTTTGGCTACATTCTCTTAAACAATTCCACATAGATTATCTTGTTAGTCCTATGTAGTTCAGCCACATCTGACTCTTTGTGATCCCATTTGGGGTTTTCTTGGCGAGGATACTGGAATGGTTTGCCATTTCCTTTTCCAAATTATTTTTACCTATGAGGAAATGGAGGCAAACAGGGTTAAGTGACTCGCTCAGGATCACACAGCTAGAAAGTGTCAGATTTGAACTCAGGAAGATGAGTCTTTCCCCCGCCCCCCCGGAGGCCCCCCCCCCCAAGCTGCCTAGTTAGTCCTATAGTCAGCTTTATCCATAGGCAGAACAAGTGCTTCCCATGTATCAAAGCTATATCTAGGGCAAGGTGACCATGCCTTTATCCAAAGGTTGCATAATGTAGAGGACTCTAACAGCACAGAAACAGTTGAATTTAATACCTAGCTAGGAAGAAAGGGGAAAGGGAAGGAACCTGTGATTTCATTGCTAGAGAGAACTCCTGATAAAAAAACTCCCTCTACCAATGCAGGTTGACACCTTTGTAATTTATAGTCTTAGAGAATTGCTGGTGCCCTGAGAAGTTAAGTGACTTGCCCAGGATCACAAGACAATTGTATTGGGAGATGGGCCTTAGATCTAGGTCTTCCTAGGAGGCTAGCTCTGTAGCCACTATCACACACTACTTCCAGTTAATTATCAGTTATCAGTTAATTATCAGTTAAATTATCAGTTAAAACCAGGAAAGCAACCGCAGGTGAGTTCCTTCCTAATCCTCACACGATGCCCACCCCAAACCCCACTTCCCAGCTGCAGTGGCCTCCCAGGTGTTCTGGCATCTTTCATTCTCCCCTTACCCCAATTCCCAAATTAATGTCTTAAGTTGATTTGAGAGCCGGCAGCTAGATGGCACAGTGAATAAAGCACTGGGTCTGAAGACAGGAAGATCTGAGTTCAAATTCTGCATCCCGACACTTATTAACTGTGTGACCTTGGGCAAGTCAGTTTTCTCATGTGTAAAATGGGAATAGTAATAGCTCCTACCTTCCAGGGTTGTTGTGAGGATCAAATGAGACAATAATTGTAAAGCCCTTAACTGTTCTTATTTTGCTATTATCCCTGTGTGCATTTTGTAAAATTTACCTCCTGTGGCAAAATTACTAGTTATGGCTTTGCTACAAAATATGGTTTCTGTGGCAGCAGGAAGGTCCCTGATGAAGAAACATCCTTCACAAGTGAATGCTTGATATCTATAACTTCACTATTAGAGGTTATCCCTTTAGCTTATAGTAGCCTACATGGGTTCAAATCAAGTACCAGGGAGCCTCGTACTTAGAGGTACAGTTACTGACCGAGCAGCCTCTATGGGACGTGGAAACAAAAGTTAGGGTGTGTCAGCAGGTTCCTGGGGTGAATGGCTTGGCTATTTCTATGGCTCAGAGAAACTTCTTTTTAAAATATTACTTGGGGGCTTGGAATTTACAGTGAAGACTCTACAGATTCTAATAAATATTGTATTCTTTTGTCTTCCTCGAAGCTGGAAAAGAAGGCTTTAAAACTAAGAAAGTCTTATACATATAGGAAGACTAGTGATGTTTGTGGTTGTCAGGAAAGCTGCACAGAGATAATGGTTTTGTTACTGGCTAGTAGGCCTCTAAAAGTGTGAATTTAGACCAAAGTTTAACTGGGAGAGGATATCTCTGTTAATTATTTCCTATTTTTCCTATGTATAGTTTGTTCTGTTTATATTTGTTTGCATGTTGTCTTCCTTATTAGGTTGTAAGTTCCTTGAGGTCAGGGAATGTATTTTACCTCTTTTTGAATCCCTGGTGTTTAGCATAGTGCCTGGCACATAGTAGGTGCTTAACAAAAGTTTATGGTTGATTGACAGTAGATTGATAGTAGATTACTGGGGACAGATTACTTGGGATAGTAGATTACTAGAATGTGGGAGATTACTGGGGATAGCTGTTTTTAAGAAAGTGAAAGACTGTCAAATAGAAGTAGAATTCTTCTTGCTCTCTTTGGCTAGAACAGTAACCATGGGTAAAGGCTGCAAAGAAGCAGATTTGGGCTCATTATAGGGAAAATTAATGGAAATTCCATTATAGGCAGCGAGGTGGCACAGTAGATAGAGTGAAGGACTTGGAGTCAGCAAGATCTGAAAAAAATCCTGCCTTAGGCACTTGGTGTGTGATTCCAGGCAAATCACTTAACCTCTCTGTGCCTTAGTGTCTTCATTTGAAATGGGGATAATACTAGCACCTAACTCCTAGGGTTGTTATGCATATCAAATGAGTCAACAGATGAGAAGTGCTTTGCAAAATTTAAAATGCTATATAAATGCTGGTTATTATTTAATCCAGAGGACAATAGGTTGCTTTGGGATATGGTAGCTTCTTCCAGTCTTTGATGAGGGGCTGAATCACTACTTGTCAGGTTTGTATTAGAAAGAATAAAAAAGTAAAGATGGACTTGGAGGCAAAGATGTGTGTTGGAACCAGTTTCTATTGGCTCCTGAGAACCTACTGTTAAATTTTAAGGGTGAGCATTTGCACTTTGGAAACTGACAGATGCTACAAATCAGGGCTTGATTTATTGTTTTGTTGATCATCTAGATTTAAGAAAGTGATAGAGAAAAAGTTAATAATGCACATGAAACTTAAAAGTATGCCAGTTGTTAAATATTTGCTAGCATATCCCGGGTTGGAGGAGTTCTGAGGCCCCTTATACTCTGAGATCCTATGATATATAGGAAGAGTTTATACAAAACTCTGCCACTACCCACTGTTTTCCAGACTCTGGCCAAGTTTTTTTTCTTTTTGCTATGGGAGTGTGAATTCTTAGACCTTGGTCTTGGCCAGACTATTGGCATAGGAATAATAATTATGCTCAACATAATAAAGAACATTTTTTATCTTGTTGGCTTCCATTTTCTGCTTCTTTTCTAGGCTGGTAGAATAATTCATGTCTGGTAAGTAGAGATTGCTTTATGCCTTAGAAGTGTTTTCCACCGCTCAGTAATTCCCTTCATTGCTGATTTGCTTCCCGTCCATCTTCGTGGCCTCCTAATTGACTGTAGTGCTGCCACTTCACCAAATGGTTTCTGTGTCCACAAGTGGCATGGGGGGAGGGGGACAGAGTGTTAGAGGTCTTAGCGTGAGTCATTTCAAGTCAAGTCAACAAGCATTTATTAAGCACTAAGTGCCAGGCACTGTGCTAAGTAAGCTCTGGGGATACAAAGAAAGGCAGAAACAGTCCCTGCCCTGAAGGAGATTGAAATCTGATGAGGGCACACTCCAGGCAGGCTGGTCTCCTTCCTGTCTTCTGCACACTCACATTGAGCTCTGTACCTTTGGTCACAGGATTCCTTTGGTGTGGAATACCCACTCCTCTTTGCCCCACCTTTCAAAATTCCACATTGCTTTCCCTAATCTCACTTCTTTCATAAAGTCTTCCCTGACTACACACTAATCACTTGCTAGTTTAACTTCCTAGTGTATTTCTTTTCCATGCCATTCCCTTGAGACTGTACTGTATTTCATCATATTTTGTTGTGGAAATGTTTAAATATCGTCACAATGCTGTAAACTTCTTGAGGTCAGGACTCTTGTCTTCTCCTCCTTGCCTAGAACAGTATTAGGCACATGGTAGATGCTTAGTGAATATTGGTTTACTTGGCTATTATGGCTAGTTGTTGTTTCTTGTTTAGTCATTTTTCAGTCATGTCTGATTCTTCGTGACCCTTTTTGGGGTTTTCTTGGCAAAGATGCTGGAGTGGTTCGCTATTTCCTACTCCAGTTCACTTTACAGATGAGGAAACTGTGGCAAACAGGGTTAAGTGATTTACCCAGGACCACATAGCTAGTAAGCTTCTTCCTGACCCTGGGTCCCTACTGTGCTACCTAGCTGCCCTACTGTGGATAGTACTTGTCAGTAACCATTCATTGAGCACTACGTCTACACAAATGCACAAAGTGAAACGGATAATTGAAGCAATTATTCAGATAGTTCAGAGTGAAAGTTATTTTTGCCTAAAATTTCTACATAATTTAGCAATGAGGGAGTTTAGAGGTGAGGAGGGGAGCTTCAGTGCCTTGGACATTTGCTTCTGTTCTTCCCATGTGGTTGTGCCTGCTGTCTGTCTGATTCAGGAAAGACTAAAGAGAAAAGGGATCCATAAAGCCTCTGGCCTAACCTCCAGCTCTTAGCCCCTCAGTGCCTTCTCACAATCTCCTGCCCTCGATTAGTCTTCAGCTTTATAAATCATCCGAATCATTTAAAAACCATCGACATAATTGAGGAAACTGTTCAGTAACTTATAAATTTTGGTGCTGGGCCGATAAATTAGTTATCTGAGCTATAAATTATCACTATGATCCATAAATCAGACCTATATTATATAAATCAAAAGGCACAGGCATGCGATGGGGATTTAAGAGTACTAATTTATAAAGCGCATTATGATAAATTGAGCCATGTAATAAAGAAAAAGGGTGGCACATCCATCACTGCCTACCCACGCAAGGAGATATTAAATACCCCTACTGGCAGCAAATATGACAGCGAGTTATTTAGTGTCAATACACTCAGTATAGAAGGTGAGGGAAAATGGTGATTTCTGCAAAACAAAGATTGTTGATGTGTCTTTTAACTTTGAATAAACTTTGTAAGTCCTATTCTTCTCCTGTACACCTTTTCTCCAGGGTGTTGATGATGTCACTGGAAACTGGGAATAAAAAGATATATCTGAAGAAAGTGGACCTCACCTCTCTGAAACCGTGACTTTAGAAAACAAAAAAAAACCCCCAAAACTGACCCTGACTATTCCCTAAAGATGCTGGTATCAATGATGGCTTAAGGACTTAGGTGAGAGAATTTCTTGATTGTGAAATTTGTTAAATTAAATAATCAATCAAGTATTTATTAAATAACTATTATTTTCCCTCCCCTCTCCATCCCATTGCAGGGTGCTTTGCATATAATAGAAGCCTCAATCAATTAATCAGTCAATAAACATTTACTAAGCTTCTAGTACGTCCCAAGCACTAGGTTATACTCTGAAGTACAAAGACAGAAACGAAGCAATCTTAGGCCTCCAGGTGCTTATAGGTCACCAGAAGTGATAGCATCTACATATATAGATATAAATAAAATAGATACAAGGTGATTTTTTTTTTTTGGTGGGGAGAGAGCACTAGGAGCTGGGGAGTTTAGGAAAGACTTCATGTAGAAAGTAGCTTGGTCTTGAATGGGACTAAAGGTTCTAAGAGTCAGAGGTAAAGAGGGAGGACATTCCAGGCTTGGGGGATAGCCAGTACAAAAATAGTAGAAATGGGAAATGGAGTACTATGTATGAGGAAGAGCAAGAAGTCCAATTTACCTAGACTGCAGGGGTGAGAAAGAGAAGCAATGCGTAATGAAACTAGAAACATAGGTTGGGGCTGGGTTGTGAAGAGTTTTTAACTCCAAGCATAGGAATTTATATTTTATTCTAGAGGCAATAGGGAGCCACTGGAGTTTATTGAATAGGGAAGTGACATGGTCAGAACTTTTTATTTCAGGAAAATTGCTTGCCAAGTGTATCAGTCAACAAATATTTATTAAGCACTTATGTGCCAATAATAATAGCTAGCACTTTAAAGTTTGCAAAGTACTTTACAAATATTATCTAATTCTATCTTTACAACAACCCTGGGAGGTAGGTACTATTATTATTCCCATTTTATAGATGAAGAAACTGAGTTATACAAGAGCTATTTCTTTGCCAAGAAACCCTCAAATGGGGTCATGAAGAATTGGACATGACTGAAAACTACAAACAACAAAGGAGGACTTGGGGATCATGTTGGAGAAGTTAGGAGTACAGCTTGATGAGATGAGAAGAGATATTGGCTTGAATCCCATCCTTAATTGGAGGAGCCATTTAAACAGAGGGACAGGATTTAGGGTATTTCAGAGTTATGAATTCCAGAACTAAATTCCAGGTATGTGGGGGCCATCTCCAGTTGTCCTGTTCTATATTTTGCCACCCAGATGACTTTGGAGGAGAGAGTGAGGCTGGTGACTTTGCAAAGCTTTCCCTCACTTAAATCCAATTCCTTTGCATGTCATG
>NW_020954737.1:18218556-18333446 GCF_900497805.2 Vombatus ursinus | reverse complement strand
TTTGCAAAGCTTTCCCTCACTTAAATCCAATTCCTTTGCATGTCATGTTCTCACCTTCCTGATGTCATGATCTTCTTCCAGAATCAAGGACAAACAACAATAACCAGGTATGTATGTGGAGTATGGATTGGAAAGGGGAGAGACTCAAGGCAGGAAGGTCAATAAGGAAGCTATTACAATAATCCAGGCAAATAGTGATGAGGGCCTGAACTAGAGCAGTGGTTGTATTGTTGGAAAGAAGAGGATAGATGTGAAAGAAGGTGTGGAGGTTGAAATGACAAGATTTGGCAACTGATTAGATCTGTAAGAATGAGGAATTGAGATGGACTCTGAGGTTATGAACATGGGGGACTAGAAGGAGGATTGGATATATAGATCTGGGCATCGTCTGTGTAGATGTACTAATTAAAGACATAAGAACTGATGCAGTCACCAAGTAAGAGAATGTGAAGAGAGAAGAGGGCCCAGCATAGAGCCTTGGATTACACCCATAGTTACGGGATATGATGTGCTTTATGAATACAGCAAAAGAGGCCAATGAGAGATCAGAGAAGAGAAACAAGAGAGAGCAATGACATACAATCCCAGAAAGGAGAGGGTGTCTGTCAGGAGAGGAAGATCAACAGTGTTAACTACTTCAGAGAGGCAGAAAAGGATAAGGATTGAGAAAAAGCCATCAGATTTCACAATTAAGAGGTTATTGGTAACTTTGGGAGAGAAGAGTTTAAACTGAGTGAAGAGGTTGTAAACCAGGTTTCAAGAAGTTGAGAAATAATTAAGTTGAGACAACTTTTTCTAGAAGATTGGCTATGAAAGGGAAAGGAGATGTGAAATGATATTTAGAGGGGATGGTAGGGTTGGAGAAAATTTGGGATATTTGTAATCTGTTGGGAAGAAACCAGGAGAGGCTTAGTCAATGAATGGTATGTGGTTTGTTTGCTTTTTGTTGTTGTTGTTGTTGTTGTTGAGGCAAATAGGGTTAAGTGACTTGCCCAAGGTCACACAGCTAGTATCATGTGTCTGAGACTGGATTTGAACTCAGGTCCTCCTGACTCCAAGGCCAGAGCGCTATCCACTGCACCACCTAGTGCCCCTGTTTGTTTTTTTTTTTTTTAGGAGGCTAGATTTAGAAACAGTGGGGGCTAATGGAAAGTACTCTTGGGTAGGAATTTGTTATTGGATTCTGGACCTAGCTCTACAATTTTTGCTTTGTGAGTCAAGGCAAGCCACCCAGTTTCTTTAGTTTTTTGCTTATTTTAAAATATGGATAATAGGGATAAAATGGGAATACTTCCTTTTGCTAGAGGAAACATAATGTAATGAATAGAGTTCTGGGCCTAGATTCAAATTCTGCATCTGACACTTGCTGGCTGTGTGATCTTGGACAAATCATTTAACCTCTAAATGCCTCAAACAACTCCCTAGGACTTAAGTATGAAATCACAAAGGGGAGAGTGTCCCCAGTTGCCCTTTTTGAAGATTTGTTGTTTAGTCATTTTTTAGTCATGTCTAACTCTTCATGATCCCATTTGGGGTTTTCTTGGCAAAGAAGCTGTAGTGATTTGCCATTTCCTTCTCTAACTCATTTTACAGATGAAGAAAACAGGGGTTACGTGACTTGTCCAGGGCCACACAGCTAGTAAGTGTCTGAGATTGGATTTGAACTCAGGTCTTCCTGATTCCAGGTCTGATTCACTATCCACTATATCACCTAGCGCTCAAATAAAATAAGGTAATTGATATGAAAGTACTTTGGAGAGTATAGAGTTCTGTTCAAGTGTAAGGTACTGTCCTTCTGTGATATGCCCTTCCTAAAGAGAGGTAGATAGACTAGACAATTTCTTGGACTCATTTCAGTTAATTTAATTTTATGAATGTGAGTCCCCTCTTTAATCAATATATGTAGGTGCATAAAATTGAGATTTATATGAAGACAAATTAGGTTATTTACTTTACAAATGATGTAACATTATTCAAAAGATTCCTTTAAATAGCTAACTGTGAATATGTTTTAAGATTCCAGTTAACATGCCCTATTTTCAGGAATGCACCTATTAGATAAAATGAAGCCAGCCTATTTAGAGACAGCAGGAGCTCAAGAGGTTGAGATTAACCAATCGCTGCTCTTTGTGTGAATAGTTTGATTACAGATATGAAAAAAAGCAAGGCAATGAGAGAGAGTATGGCCCTTATTTTCAGGTTCAAAAGTCTTTGGAAGCATTAAGAATTCTGGCATTCTAGAGTGTTGGAATTAACCTCTTTCCCCCTTCTAAAGGTGCAGAAGCTCAGGTGTCCTTGTATGTAAAATGGGGGGAGAGAGGTTGGATGACATCCTTTCTAAGATCTCTTCCAGTTCTAAATCTATGATCGTATTCTCCCCTTATTCCTAGAAATAAATATCCTTGTGAACAGAGCTGACCAAAGGCACAGTAACCAAGGAATCAGTAAGGGCACACCAGCTTCCATGGACAACCTGCTCACTTGTAGAAAGCTGAGAAGGGACGTAATGCATCTATGAAATCCTGAACGAGATAAAGAAATGGAACATGGGCTTGATCACACAATTCTGTTCATTATAACGAGGAGTGTCTCATGTACAAAAATGTTTATAGCAGCTTTTTTTGTGGTGATCAAGAATTGGAAATTGAGGGGATGCCTATCAATTGGGGAGTGACTGAACAAGCTGTGGTATATGGATGTAATGGAATACTATTGTTCCACAAGAAATGATAAACTTGCAGATTTCAGAAAAACCTGAAAAGATTTACATGAACTGATGCTGAGTGAAGTGAGCAGAGCCAGGAGAACATTGTACACAGTAACAGTAACATTGTGTGATGACCAACTTCGATACACTTAGCTCTACTCAGCAATGCAATGATCCAAGACAATTCCAAAAGACTCATGATGGAAATTGCTATTCACATCCAGAGGAAGAACTATGGAGTCTGAATGCATAACATTTTCTCTCTTTTTGTTGTTTTTTCTTTCTCTTGGTTTTCCCCTTTTGTTCTGATTCTTCTTTTACAACATGACCAATGTGGAAACATGTTTAAAAAAAGGTGGGTGTAACAGTGAAAAAAATAATGAGGAGTATCCCCTCATTTGGGACACAAATTAGGTAAATTCAGCACTAGTTAGAGGAAGTTCCAATTTACACATTATAGAATAAACTTAGGAAACTTGTTACCAGAAGAGGGAGGGGTCTATTTGACACACATGCAGAGTTCAAAAATGTTTGGATAAAGGTATGGATGATCAATTTCTACCTCTTCTATGAAGTATTCCCTGATTATTCCAGCCCTTTTGGAGCTCCCACTCATCTGATTTCTTTGGTAATTTTAGTGTATCTCTCTCACTCTAGCACCTAATATACTTTCTTGTCTTGCTATCTAGTTATTCAATGTGTATCTATCTTACTTTCTTTTTTTTTATTTTTAGTTGGGCAATGGGGGTTAAGTGACTTGCCCAGGGTCACATAGCTAGTTAAGTGTTACGTGTAGGAGGCCGGATTTGAACTCAGGTCCTCCTGAATCCAGGGCCGGTGCTCTATCCACTGCGCCACCTAGCTGCCCTCATCTATCTTACTTTCACAACCAGACTATTAGTTCCTTAAGAGTGGAGGCTATGTTCTATATATCCACGTATGCCCCACAGGGCCTGGTATAGGACTGGGGCAAATGGTAAATACTTAGATTGATGATAGATCGACAATAGATTTACTGAAGGGTGTCCTTATAGGATCATAGATTTAAAGTTTGAAGATTCTTTAATGTTGTACTACTATTGACACAAGTTTAAGAGACCTGGAAGAAGGCCTCCAAAGAGTTAGCATGATTTGAGAGCCAGCATGATTTAGTGTATAGGGTGCTGTACATAGAGTCAGGAAGATCTGTGTTCAAATCTCAGCTTAGACACTTACTGGCTATGTGGCCCTGAGTAAGTGACTTAAATTCTCTGTGCTTGAGTTTCCTCATTTGTAAAATGAGGGGGGTTGGACTCGATGGTCTCCAAGTCACTTTTAGCTCTAAATCTATGACATGAACAAGAATTTTACAGGACAAGAAGGCATGAGTGGTAGTAATCTTCACTGACAGAGGGTAAAGACCATACCAATGAGATTATGGTATATCAAAGTATTGAAATCTAAATCACTCTCGATATTAGTGCAGTTCACAAATACTCTTAATTCTCCATAGCTAGTGATTATCTTTAAAAATCTTTATTGATGCCTTTTTTTTTACATTTTTTTTACATTTATATAATTTACATATTTGCATTTTTTTTTATATTTCCTGAACTGCATGGACTACCCATTAAAGCTTTTCCCTGTTACAAGAAAAACAATTAAGCAAACTCCCCTGATGCTGATGGTATCTGACAGCAGAGACAACATTCTGCATCCATAGGACCCCTACATCCCTTTTCATTCCTGCCCCTGCCCCCTACCTCTCTATGGAGAAGAAAGAAGTATGCCTTCTCATCATCTCTTCTCTAAAGTTAACTTTTCATATTTAAGAGTGATTGGGGACTACACTAACCATTAAGGATGATATCAGGGAAAATAATCACACTCTTCCACAAACCACTCCCCCAATACTTCTTTCAAAGACTGAATCCCAAGCTGGAGGGAGTAAAAAGAGAATCCAATGTGGTATCTCTTGAGTACTTACCAATGGCTTGACAGTTTCCATTCAAGAAAGTTGGTGAATTTAAGTCCATTTTCATTTCTTTAAATTCGAGTTGAGTTGTGAGCAGCACAGTTGCTGGGCCAACAATAAAGACTTTTCTTTCCTTCTTTTTTGAAGCTTCACAAGCCAGATAGAAGATGATAAAGGAGTGGGGGGCGGGAGGGAGGAAACAATCCAGCTTGTGTCACTGAATGGATTTGATAGTGGGCCTAGAAGAATGCAACCTCCAAAAAAAAAGATACATTAAGCCTTTGTACAAATTAAACTTTACTTGTAGTGACAAACTATTACATGCTCTGCTGGTGTAGAAAATGGCATTTTTTCTCTAAGCTCTGTTATATTTGAAAGTTATTTGAATAATAGTATACTTGTACATCCAAATCAATTCCTTGTTAGAATAACTATATTCTTTTGAAATATAGTCTTTCAAGACACACATATTTAATCTTGGTGCAATATTACTCCATTTGCCGATAACATTCAGTCACAGGCTGAATTAGCATGTCTGCACTCCTAATTGTATAGTGTCAGTCAAAATCCAGGGAAAATGATGAAGAATTTGCCTTGGAAAGAAAGTAAATTTTTTACATATATGGTTTTCTTTGTACCCTTGAAAGGCTGAATTTTTTTCAATAAATTGAACAGTTAAGGTCTTCCATGCTAGCATGTGGGACGAATGATGGATGGCCTTCTCTCTTCTAGACATCAGGGAATTCATGAAAAGTGATGGCATTACAATCACACATATACATACACCCCAATCCTGTCACTCCCATTTTATAACTTGATCAGGTGTGCAAAATCCCAGGCAGTTCATCTTAATGTTATAAAGACCTGAGAAAGGTTCATGTTATACCTCTTTTTTCTTCAACTAACACATTCTTTTGAGGACTGTCTAAATGTTCCGCCTGCCCAAAATATCCCTTAAGTGCCTGATCTGCATCTCTACACATTGTTCTGTTTCATGGGCATGCACCAAATAACAATGGTGGAGACAAACCTATTTGGGACAAAATTTTGCCATATGTAATCACAGGTCATAGTAATTTAGAGATGGAAGGGACCTTAGAGGCCATCTTGTTCAGCCCCTTCATTTTATAGATGAGGAAACTGAGGACCAGATTTGTTAAGTCACTTGACCAAGGTCACTTAGGTGTGGCAAGTGGTAGTCAAGAAATGAACTCAGATGCCCTGAATTCACATTCAGTGCTCTTTCCTTTATACCATGTTGCCTCTTATATGTAAGACATATAAAGTCTTATCCTTGGGTTCAATAATGGAACTTCATATGTCCAAGATCAGAGAATTATGACTATAGAGCAATTTTTCTGAAAAAAGGTCTAGAGATTTTAGTGGACTGCAAATTCAATATAAGCCACCAGTGGGAAATGGAAGCAAAAAAAGCTAATATTGTCTTCAGTTGCATCAAGAGACATAGAGTGTTCAAGACCAGGGAGATGATAATCCATTTCTATTCATCTCTGGGCATCTCACATGTTTGGTCCTCAGTTCTGGGCACAGCATTTTAGGAAGGATGTTGGTAACTTGGAGGTCATCAAGAAGTGCTCTGTCAGGGAAGTGAAAGACCAAGTTCATGACTGAGAGATTGAAGGAACTGGGGATGTTAAGCCTAGAAAAGAGAAGACTCATTGTGAAACAGGATAACTGTGCTCAAGTATGTGAAGAAATGTCATATAGAAGAGGGAGTAGATTTGTTCTGCTTGACCTCAGACTGTAGAATGAGGGCCAATGGGTAGAAGTCGCAGAAAGGCAAATAACTGAAATATAGCTATCATATTATTATATATATTATTATATTATATTGTTTTATTATATATCATATTATTATATTATAAGGAAAAAACTTAGATCAAGTCTAATATGTCCAAGAGTGGCACTGATTGCCTTGGGAGAGAGTGTGTTCGCCCTCACTAACATCTTGTCAGACTGTACTATAGATGAGATTTCTGTTCACAAATAGATTTCAGGGCATCAGAGGTCCCTCCTAACCCCAAGATTCTATGATTTTAAAGAAGAAATGGCTGCATTTATATAATTTGTTTTGGGGACATGTTATTTTGTGGATACTGGGAGGATTTGAACTTAAGATACAATAATTTTCTTAAAACTGCATCTCAACTAAAACTATTGGATTTTAGAAATGCTATTCTAAGAACAATGCCATAAATGGTTAGGAAAGATAAGCTGTATCAGGAGTCATGGGTTTAGTTCTTTTACTCTGTGACCTTAGACAATTCACTTCAGCTTATTATTATTAGCGTTAATAATAACAATGCTTTTTTTAATCCCCATTTTACAGACAAGGAAACTGAGGTAGAGAGGAGTTAGATGACTTGCCCAAGGTTACTCAGGGAATAAGGGAAGAGGCAGAACTCAGAATCACATAGCTAAGTAAGTATCTGAGACTGGATTTGAACTCATCTCTTTCTGATTCCAAGTTCAGTATTCAAGTTGGCTTTGCAGAACGGGCTGCCTTAGAAGGCAGTGAATTCTCTGTCAATGAAAATCTTAAAGTTGCCAGAATATTATTAAGGGGACCTCCTATACAAATTGGATTAGATCATCTAAGAATTGGAAGGGACCTCAGAAAGTCTGTTATTTCAAAATCTGAAAAAAAAGGTGTAGAGAGAACTGTGGCTTATTTTTTTTTTCTTTTGAGGGGGAGGGAAGCATTTGGGGTTAAGTGACTTGCCCCAGTTCACACAGCTAGTTAAGTGTCTGAGACTGGATTTGAACTCAGGGACTCCCAACTTCAGGCCTAGTACAGAACTGTGGTTTATTGAAAGGTAAATAGGAAAAGGAAGACTCATTTATAGGAGGCAGTGAAAAAGCTCTGACTTAAGAGGTGGGGTCCAATGGTGTTGGTTGGTCCTTTAGTCCTGCCAGCTGCTCAGAATTTTCTCCCAGAGTGTGGGCCTTTTCTCAATCAGCTGCCTTGGGAAAGGCTTTGGGAGGAGAAGGAAAGGGCTCAATTCTTGGCGAGAGGTAGAAAATTCAGGAAAGGATGTTGCTACATTAAGTTATAAGTGCTATTCTTAACAGGAAAATTGTAAATTTACATTTGGATTGCACTTAATAAGGATGCTTTGAATAATAACAGTTGGCTTTCTAGCCAAGCATACAAAACAGCACCTACCTCTAGGCATCGTGAAGGGATATGGCATGTTCTATAATGAGATAATTGACTAAATTAATCTTGCTCAAGGCATAAGGGAGGTAGAAGGGGAGGGGGTATTCAAGAACAATATTTGCATCTGGAGAGAGCTGCATTACAACAATTCCATTAGAGAAAATGCAAATTTAACGATTTGAGGTTCTTCAGGCAGATTTTTAAGTTTTTACTCCTTGAAAGAGACTTCACATTGAGTTCCCTTTGAACTTTGGTTCCTATTTCTTCTACACTGTAATCTTCAAAATCCCCAAAGCTCCAAGAGGACAGATGTTGATGACCTTCATGTCCCCTTTCTTTCCTGAATCCTCCATACCCCCTTCAAACCCAAGATACTACTCATCACCTCAATTCAATTAATTACTCATCTTGTTATACTTCGAAGTATATCTTTTACTTTTTTCCCCCCAATTGTCATTGAAGCCTCTGTGCCTGGTTTGCTTTATCTCTCCAGCTTATCTCAGCAGTAAGTCAGACGTCAGCAAAATTGTGAAGAAGTGAAATTTATTTTCTGTACCCTAAGAGATCCTGGATCTGCGGTTACTACTTGTGTCACCTGGGGCAAGGCATTTTTCCTCCCTAAACCTGTTTCCTTATTTATCAAATAAAGGTAATTGGACTACAGGTTCTCTAAGACTCCTTCTAATTCTGAAAGTCCTCTGATGCAAAATTTCTCTTTTTTGTCTTTTCTCTCTTTAGCCAAACTTTCTTTAGGTCCCCACTCAAGTCATAGAATCAGACTTTGGGAGGGACCTTAAAGGTCAAAGTTCAAAGACTTCATTTTACAGATAAGGAAACTGAATCCTGGAGAGGGGATGATATGGATTTAGTGGTAGAAGTGGAACTAGAACTCAGATTTTCCAATTCTTGGTCCAGTGCTATTTCAAAAGCTGCCCCTGAGAGATCCAGAACCCTTCATTATAGTGACCTACCTAGGCCTGCCCCAAGCTCTGAATATTTCCTTCCACTATCCTGTTAAAATTTAATAATGACAACATATATTTCTAGAACTCTTTGGAAAGATCTTTATATGTCATGTTATTTGATACTCCCAAAAACTCTGTGAGGATATAATTATGCTTGTTTATAGATGAGGAGCATGAGGCTTTGAGAGGTGATGGGACTTGCCCAAGGTCACCCTGCTAGGTCTGCTGATTCCAAGGTTGTTGCTTTTTCTGCTTTGCCAGCCTTCCTCCTTGTCCTCAGTTCCCTTCCAATTCTGAGTGAGTTAATCTTTAATATGGGATTGTATGTGTTAGCCTGTCTCCCGGAGTATTTTCATTTTCAACGAGGACTTCTCTGAGGCATTACATCTAAATACTTAATTGAGCCAACAAACATGACATATGCAGTTTGAGCTCCTAATACCTTACAGCCTGTTACATTCATTCTGCCCTCATCCCTGAACACATGTAGGTCCCACTTGACCCTGTTCCCTGATTATTCTTTTCTTACGTCTAAATCTAGGTCTTTGGGTGTGTGCTCAGGCATCATATTCGGGCTTATATTTTCTTTTGGTCGTCTATTAAGTCATTCTACTACTATTGTTATGTGAAATGTTTCTCAAGTCTTGGCCTATTGTTAACTCTTCCCAACTTGCTCTGGTTTTTGGTTTTGTTTTGTTTTTTATAAATGCAGTAAGAAGTTTAACAAGTACAACAAAGTCTTCTAGCTTGGCACGGAGGTAGCACCGTGGATAGAAGAAACACTGATTTGGAGTCAGGAAGACCTGAGTCCAAATTCTGCCTCAATTGCTAGCTATGTGAACTCTGGGCAAGTCAGTTAAGTTTTATTTGACTCAGTTTCCTCATTTGTAAAAGGAGTCTAATAATAACATCCACCTCCCTGAATTGTTACAAGGATCAAATGAGATAATATTTGTAAAGTACTTTGTAAACCTTAAAATGCTATGCAATGCTAGTTATTACTATTATTATTGTGATAACTCCTCCTCCTTCTCCTCATCTCCCACTCCCACTCCCACTACTACCACTCCCACTCCCACTCCCACTCCCACTACTACTACTACTACTACTACTACTACTATTACTATCACTACTACTACTACTACTGCCAGTTCTTTAAACCTAAGAGGTATATTGCTCATACTGGGGCTTTCCACACCAGGTTAGTTTGGGGTCTATTTCATTTCTATTTGAGACCCTCTGCTTTCTAGCTTGATGTGCCCTTGAAACTCTGGCACCTGAAGAGAAATTGAGTTCTGTGAACAGTTGTCAACACAGGCCTTAAAAAAGTAGATGAAAATGAAAAGGAATTTTTCTCTCCATTCACACCCCATGACCCTCAGTGGGAGAATCATGTTTTTTGGAGATTGTTCTTTGTAAGCCAATTACAAAAATAATATAGCTACATAATTGCAGAATGGGGGGCGGGGTGCAGAGAAATGAAATGCTATTTTCTCTCTGTGGAAGCCTTGAGGGAAAGTAGAAACATAGAGAAAATTCTCCACACAGAAAATATAGCTCTAACCTTCTTAAATTCCTTGTAATTCTTAAATTCCTTAGTAATAAGGAGCTTTGGAAAAAAATCTATTTCTCTTAAGCACTCTAAGGAACATTTTCATAGGCAAATTACCTCAGGGAAATTTATTTTACAGAATAGTTTATCAGTTTATTATCCATTCATCAGATTTCACTTGCTCTTGTAACTTCACATGAAGGTGGGGGAGGCTGATCTGGATTTCTAATTTCATTAATTTAGGGAACTCCTAGTTTGGAAAGTCTTTCTACTCATGCAGATGACCAACTTCTCTGAAACTGAGTTTTTGAGAGTGTCCTAGGGCCACTGAGAGCTTAAGAGACCTGTCCACAGTAACATAGTTAGTATATATCAGAGGCAGGACAGGAACCCAGGTCTTCCTGCCTGGAAGGCCAGTCTTTTAATCACTCCATCAGGCTGCCTTTCATTTTGGGCCAGAGGTGATTGTTTTATTGTTTGTTAGCTATAATCTTCTACAATGGACTTTATTTTTTAAGTTAGATAAATACTATTTATCTAGATAAATATTAGTCTAGAAGGGTCTTTTTTTTGGACATGATGCTCTGTTTTACTGGCCATGGTAAATATTCCAGGCTACAAGTTACATAACACCTTACTGTATTTGGTTTATATAATGACTGAGAGGATGAGGTCTTCTAATCTAGTTGTGTCTGAAGCAAGGAGCCCTTTGACAACAATACCAGCAAATGTCTCCCTCCACCCCCTATGGAACACTTATAATCACTAGGAATTCCTTCTAGTCACAATTTCCTGAGGCAGCTCTTTCTGTTTCTCAGTAGTATTGTTAGAATATTCTTCCATATTTAGCAACTGCTTGGTTGGATTCCCAGGGCTGGGATACTGTGTCCACTCTCTGTTCTGCACCCAGGAGTACAGGAGAAACTAGCTTGAGTTCTTGGGAGCCTGGCATCCTGTGACAGGGAGGTTGGCTCCTTTTTCTCATGTTCTTTGGCCCCTCAATCCCCCAACCTACTGATTCTAGGGACTATTTTAATTATATCGAGTACTTTTGGATAAGATGCCTTCCTGAAGGAAGGCAGGTAACCCAGTTCTCATACCTCTACTCCAGCAAGAGCCCATATTAAAAGCACCAGATAGAATAATGATAAATAAGTCCAGTAAGAAATTACAGTAAGACTGGCATTGGTGGTACATGTCAGTAATCTTGCTGCTAGAGAGGCTGAGGGTTACAGATTTCTTGAAATAGGGAATTCTGAGCTGGAGTTAGACTAAAATGGATCTTGGGGCTTGCACTGAATCTGATAGCAATATGATGAGATCCTGGGTGCAGAGGGCAATCAGGCTGCCTAAGGAGAGGTAAATGGGCCCAGGTTAGAAAATGGAGCAGCTAATCAATACTGCAATTAGGTCCATGCATTACAAGCTGGGGCAAGATAGGGAACCCTGGTCTCAAAAACAAACAAAAAAACCCCATACCAAACTAAAAAACAATGACAAAACCTAAAGTGAATTTTTCCATCCCAGAGCTGGAATGTGACTTCTACAAAAAAAAGTCAGCCAGAAGTTCATTGGCTATATATAAAGGAGATTTGCCAGAAAAAGCTAGCATCCCTACCCAAGCAAATTAGTTCATAGCCTCTAAGTTACTTAGAGACTAGGCAATGACACATGTAGCTTGCAAGGTTCTCTATCCAGAAGCAGTGAGAGTAGAAAGCAATGTTTTGAGGTCTTTGGATTCCTTGGAAGTTTTCAGGGCAGGTCTGGGCATATGACAAAGCAGCAAACAATCATTCAGTGCTTACTGTGTACCAGGCACCGTGCCAAGCTCTGGGGATACAAATATAAGCAAAAAGAAAGACTGATCCTGGCTTCAGGGAGCTTACATTTTAGTGGGGGAAGACATCACACTGAAAAGGGATGGGATAGGGGAGTCAGGAAGGTATCTGAGCAGGGGCAAAAAGAAATACAGAGTCAGAAATGGAGTTGGGAGAGGAGTGAAGCATGGAAATGGTCTGGGCAGTTTCTCAAAATGGAGCACTCTTTCATTAATCACCTCACAGACACCCTGTGTTCCTCCCCTTCGTCTGCTAAAGATAGTCCACCAGTTACCTTGTGTATATGTTTGTGTGTATGTGTGTGTATGCATGTGTGTACAGTTTTTAGTTCTGTCTTGCTACAAGTAGATATAACTTTGTAAAATCTTTATGTATATATATATATGTATGTGCATATATAAACACATACCTACATATAAATATAATATAGATGTATATACATATACATACACATATACATATACACACATGTAGGCAGCAAGGTGGATAGAATGCTGGATCTGGAGTCGGGAAGATTCATCTTTTTTTTTTGGTGAGAAGATCGGGGTTAAGTGACTTGCCTAGAGTCACACAGCTAGTGAATGTTAAGTGTCTGAGGCTGGAATTGAACTCAGGTCTTCCTGACTCCAAGGCCAGAGCTCTAGTCACTGCACCACCTAGCTGCCCCAAGACTCATCTTTCTGAATTCAGATCTGGCCTCAGACACTTAGCAGCTGTGTGACCCTGGGCTAGTCACTTAACCAGTTTGTCTCAATTTCCTCATCTGTAAAATGAGTTGGAGAAGGAATTGGAAAACCACTCTAATATCTTTGCCAAGAAAACCCCAAAGGAGGTCATGTAGAGTCTAACATGACTGAAATGACTGAACAACAACCACAATAGCATGTACATATAAATGTATATGTCTATACAAATGCATATATCATACATGCTTATACATACACACATGCATATATATTATACTTATATACATATATTTATAGATTTATGTGCTTATATACATATGTTTATTTTTATATGTGTATGGGCATAACGAAGGCTACCTCCCCACATGTAGCATAGGAGTGTCCTTGTGTGATGTGAAGGGAGGCAAAATAGACATCTCTAGCCTTTTTCAAGGGAGACTTTTATTCTTGAAAGAATATAAGAAGTAGGTTGGGCCAGAAAGTTGGCTGCCTTGCTTTCCTTAGCATGAGGAAGTACCAAGAGAGAATTTTATTTGTTTGCTCCCTTAAATATTATTAAGGTAGGGGATGCATTTTTTTCAGGTTTTAATTAACTTCTGATGACTATTAATTGGGGTAAGAAGCTTTATATTTAAGGCTTGATTCCCTTCCCACCAAATACCAGTTCTGTAATGAACATATGATGAATAGCAAAGAAACTCATTTATCCAAATTGGAAACAAAATAGAAATCAGAGAAAGTACATGGAAGAGATTACATGCCAGACAATACAGAGTATAGGAACTCTCCCATTGGGAATGAGATAACTCAGCTCAACCAGGAGAGAAAGTCCCAAATCTCACCCAAGAGGAAGTTTCCGCAAAGTCTTTAGTGTAGCAAATTGGGCTTAGAGACATGATGGAGACTCCTCTCATGTGGGTTTCTTCCCGACGTCTTTTCCTTCAACAACCTGAAATGGGGTTGGCATCATCCATCTTCTCTCTTGAAGCCAGAAGAACCCTAGATGACTACAGAAATTGAAGGACCTGAGGAGACTCAAAGAAAACTGAAGAGACTAGATAGAGTTCTCCTTTCTTCTGCTCTCTATAACTCTTCCCCAACCTTCACACAGGTGCAGGTTATTGATCTCCATCAATGAGATGAGAGTCTCATACTAATGGACTTTGGGACTCAGGTTACATACATACATACATACATATACATACATTTATATACACATATATACCTTTATATCTGTGCATATGTATATATATTTTACAGAGGAATATTTACTCATAGCAAGAACCAAAGTACAAATATTTCCCCTCTTACCCCACACTGGAAGATACAACTCTCCCTTATATCACTTTGGTCTCAAATTTCAGCTTGGTCTTCAGTTGTGGATCTTTTGATGTTTAGCTCTCCTGATTTTTCAAAGCTCACAGGGTTGTAGCAATCAACAATCTTCTTCACCTAAGAACAAGAAGTAATACTATGGAGAAAGAAATAACAACAGGGTCATGCACTCAAAGATAACATGGTCCTGGTAGGAAAATAAAGGTCCACTGAGGGCTTGGTACTTACCTCTTCACCTGAACACAGACACTAGGAATGAAGATCTCAGTGGGTCTTTCTCCAGTCTCTTCAAAAGATATTTTCCCACCCTTTCCTCTCATTTCTTATAGGAATTAATGTTTTTCTCTTTCTGTTTCAAAATGACAAAAAAATATACTCCAAAGCTATGTCAAGTTATCATGGCTGGCCTTGCTTGTAGGTGGAATAGACATCTGCCTGTAGAGAATGATTTGAAGAGTGTATGTTGTAATGTCCACCATTAGAGACTCTAAATATTAGTTCTCTGAGGCAAAGCTCTGATTTTCCCATCCTCGGTTTAGTTCAGGTCTTTGAGGCAGGCATGGCTACATTATGCCATTGATTTTAAGACCCCTCTGCAGTAGCCAAGTCAGGTAGTGATGCCAAAATAGTCTTCAACTGTGTCATGTCTGGAACTGTCACTGTATTTTTCCTATTCATTGTTCAACTCATATGAGCATTTTTATCTGAGATTCTGTTTTCTGAGAATGTAACTGATGCTAGGGTTATACAAAATTCATTAATATCTGGTTTTCTTAAATTAAGGTCTACCTATAGCAACATAGGCCGAGAAATAAAGCTACAGATCTATGTTTGGGTGGTGGCTAGATCCCAAAGATCTCTCTTTCTGTTTGTTCTGATGCTTTGTCATCATTCTACTGTGGTAGCTTTAGGAGGAAACACAGACTGTTATAGAAAATGGGTTTGCATCTGAAGAGACCATGATGGGACAAGCAGGAATCGATGAGGTGAAGAAACATCTCTGATTTAAAACTCCCCAGGTATTGGATTATTCAAACATTTGCATCAATTAATACATAACAGAACAAGTATATGAGCTATTCTGGAGCCCTCAGTATCTGATTTATAAAAGTTGACAATGAACAACTGATTGGGGCCAGCTGAGGATTGCTGCTGTTGGATTATTTTAATGCCTTTCTGGGGAAAACATTTGTCTGCAGTGTATTCCTCTTCCTAATATGAATTGTGTATCTATTTATCTATCTGCCCTAGAATAAAAATTCAAAACTTCCAAGAAAGAGAATCCTTTCTAGATGAAAGTCTTGTCTCTCTCTAAGATCTATGCATTTGCCAACTTACAGCCTCTGTTCTATTTCTAAGTGATTTATACGTAGGGCCTTTATTTTTGCTTTTCTCAACTTGCTTTATTCATTCAGACAATGTCTTTGTGTAGTGGCTAAGTGGTGCAACTCCCAAAGTACTCACCAATGCAATTGGAAAGTTTTTTTTTAAATATTGCTATAGCCAATGGAGATGCAATTTTTATAAGATATCTTCTGTATGAATGTGATATCCCGGTTATCAATTTCATAAGGATGTAAAGCCAAGGTTCCCTACCTTTCTTTGCTCCTAATATAATTTTGTGCATGCATTCACTGAACAAGCATTTTTTAAAGCACTTACCATGTGCAAAGCATTGTGCTCGGCTCCAGGGATGCAAAGACAAAAAACTCAAAATAGATTCTGCCCTCAAGGATCTTACATCCTACTGAGAAGGGGTGGGGGTTAAATAAGTATAAAGATAAATAAATATAAAATATTAATAGCATAATATTAGCTTACATTTATCTAGTGAACTTAGCAGGCATCACATACAAATAGCAGCCCTGAGTGAAACAAGGCTAGCAAATGAAGGCCAGCTTATTGAAATGGAGCTGTATACACATTTTTATGGAGTGGCCTCAGTGCATAGGTTTTGTAATCAAAACTAATCTAACCAACAAGCTCATATGCTTCCCAAAAGGAGTGTATGAGAGACCCATGACAATGTGATCACCACTTGCAGGAAAGCTCCATGCCACCACTGAGTATGCTCCCACCCTGATGAGATCAAAGAAAAATTTTATGAAGACTTGGAGACTCTCATCATCAATGCACTGAAATAGGACAAGTTTATAATTCTGGGTGATTTTAATGCCAAAGTAGGCATAGACTATCAGTCATGGCAGGGAGGCCTTGGGAGGAATGGAGTCAGAAACAGCAACAGCAATGGTCCCTTACTACTGAAGACTTGTGCATCTCATGATCTTGTCACCAACACTGTCTTCCATTTACCTAAATGCAGTAAAAGTTTGTGGATGCACGCTTGTAGCAAACATTGGCATTTAATAGACTATGTGGCTGTAAGGAGAAGACACAGACAGGATGTGAGAGTGACAAAGGTAACATGTGGCACAGAGTGCTGGACCAATCATGAACTTATCCTCTAAGCTAAGCATTCACATTTAACAAAATCAGTAGCCCCAAGGCAGATGACTACCAGAAGACAATGTCAACAGATTAGAGCACTTCTCCAAACATGAACAGTTTGCTGCTAACTTGGAGGGAAAGCTAAGCCAACACATGGTTGGCAACAGTGGCACAGAAAAGGAGTGGGCAGCTTTCAGAAGTTTGGTGTACAGCATCTCATTTATTCATCTGGGGCAGAACACGTGCAAACATCAAGACTGGTTTGACAAAAATGATGGGGAAATTCAGAAGCTGCTAAATGAAAAACTGAGAACTTCACAGGGTTTACCAGCAGGATAGTTCATCCATCTCTATGAATGCAACATTTAACTCCACCAAAAATAAAGTGCAAGTGAAGGTTAGAGAGAGGCAGGATTCTTGGCTCAATAAAAAGGCAGATGAAATTCAGTTTTATTTTTTATTTTTTTTAATCTTTTTTTTTTATTTTTTAGGTTATTGTGGTTAAGTGACTTGCCCAGGGTCGCACAGCTAATAAGTGTCAAGTGTTTGGTCTGAGGCCGGATTTGAACTCAAGTCCTCCTGAATCTAGGGCTGGTGCTCTATCCATTGTACCACCTAGCTGCCCCAAAATTCAGTTTTATGCTGATAGTAATAACCCAAAGTGCTTTGTGATGCCCTGAAGGTTATTTATGGGCCAAAGATCTATGGTGCATCTCAACTACTCAGTGCTGATAGAGCCACATTGATTAGTGATAAGGACATGATTCTGGAGAGATGGAACTTTCTATAGTGTTCTCAACACAGCTTCATCAATCAATGCTGAAGCCATTGACCATATTCCTCACGTTGAAGTCAATCCCTCTCTAGGAAAACCTTCACCTGAAGAAGAGGTTTTGAATGTCATTAGGCTCTTCTTGTGTGCTAAAGTGCCTTGGGTTGATTCTATTCCAGCTGAGATTTATAAGGCAGGGGGTCCACTGCTTATGCAAAAGTTGACTGAAATTATCAGTTGTATAGCAAAAGGATATGCCCCAGGAATTCAATGATACTTCTATTGTCCATCTCTAGAAAAGAAAGGGAAATAGCTTGTCCTGTGCCTATCACGGGGGAGGGGGCTGTCTCTCTCCTAGTCATTGCCAGCAAGATTCTTGCCAGAGACCTCCTTTAATAGTTTGGAAGATGGTCTTCTACCCAAGAGCCAGTGTGGCTTCAGAAAGGGTTGAGGAACGATCAATATGGTGTTTGCTGCTTGGCAATTCCAGGAGAAATGCAAGAAGCAGAACAGAGGTCTTTACACAACATTTATCAATCTAATGAGGGCCTCTGATACTGTCAGTTGTGAGGGCTTGCGGAAAATTATGGAAAAATTTGGTTTCCTGGAGAAGTTCATCAATATTGTATGTCAATTTCAAGATGACATGTTTGCATGGGTTCTGGATAATGTTCTCGAATTTTCCCAGTCACCAATGAAGTGAAGCAGGGCTCTGTGCTTACTCCCATGCTTTTTTAGAATGATGTTTTCAGCAATGTTGTCAGATGCCTTCCATGAGGATGAAAATGGCCTCATGGTCAGCCACCACACTGATGTTAAGTTATTTAATTTGAAAAGGCTCCAATCCAAGACTAAAGTTCAGGGAGAGTTGGTGTGTGACTTTTTGTTCATAGATGATTGTGCATTCATTGCAGCCTCTGAGGCTGAAATGCAACAGAGTATGGATCAATTCTCTGCTGCTTGTGCTAATTTTTGCCTAACAATTAATACTAAGAAAACACAAGCTCTGCACCAGCTAGCAGCATACCATCCACAGGGGGAACCATCAGTTACAACAAGTGGAGAAATTTTGAATGCTGTGGATAAGTTCACTTACCTTCACATGTGTGTGTGTATATATATATATATATATATATATAAACACACACATAAATATATATGGTATGTGTATATATATATATACACACATACATACACAACCACACACACACACACACACATACACATATATATATATATGTACACACACACACACACATATATATATATATATGTACACACACACTATAATTTCCAGGGATGTACAAATAGGTTGACACATGCATTGCCAGAGTTGGATCAGTATCTGGGAGGCTCTGAAGGAAAGTGTGGGACAGGAGAAGTATTAGACTGCCTACCAAATTGAAAGTCTACAGAGCTGTTGTGCTGACTTCATTGTTATATGCCTATGAAACCTGGATGGTATATCAGTGCCATGCCAGGAAACTGAATTGATTTCATTTGAATTATCTTAGGAAGATCCTGAAAATTACTCGGCAAGAGAAGGTACTGGACACTCAGGTCCTTTCTCAAGCTGAACTGCCAAGCATTCAACTCTACTGCAGAGAGTGCAACTCCAATGGGCTGGCCACTTTGTTTGAATACTAAATATTTGAATGTTTGCCTAAAAGTCTATTTTACAGACTCACACAAGGCAAGAAATCACATGGAGGTTAGAAGAAGTGATCCAAGGACACTCTCAGGGTCTCTCTGAAGAACTTTGGTATTAATTGTGGGACATGGAAAACACTGGCACAGGACCACCCAGCATAGCATGTCTGCATCAAAGAAGGTGCTGCACTCTATGAGTGAAGCAGAATTGCATAGCTCAAAAGAAACATGAAATGAACAAATTTAAACATCTCCATTTCAAATGTTCATATGGCCTATTTGTACCTGACCTATGGTAGAGTCTTCCAAACTCATATTGATTCGACCAGCCGCAGTTGGACACACTATACCTTGATTTCAACATAGTGATATTATTTTGGTCCCCCTTGACCCTAACATAATGATGTAATTTTGTTCCTCTTTGAGAACAAAGGACAACAACTAACCAATTTTATATATGTGTGTGTATGTGCTCATATGTATGTATTATATATACATATATACATATGTGTATGTGTGTATATATGTGTATGTATAGGTATACATATACATATACATACACACACACACACACACACACACATATATAGATTTAGAGCCATGAAGTCAAATTCCACTTTACAGATAACAAAACTAAGGCCCAGTTAGGTGATTTGCCCAGGATAATAGGAGGAGAGTGAGCATCAGAGGAAGGATTAGGACCTAGGTCCTCTGACTCCCAATTTATATTAATGGAAGAACTTTTAGTTTGGGTCTGTGTGGGATTGATGGATTACAAATTTCTCCTAACTGGGCAGATCTTAGATTACTAATAAGTTCAGTCAGAATCAGTCAACATGTTTGCCTTGTGTGGAGACAGTCTCAGTGATTTGTTAAAGGCTGATATTCTCTTTGTCAGCTGATGGTGGGGTGGGGAGAAGTGTGTGAAGAAGCAAAGGACATAGAATGTCAGAGTTGCAAGGGACCTTAGAGGTGATCTAATCTGACCCTCTTGTTTTAAAATAACTTGCTTAAGATCATACAGTATCAATCAGATCATCTGGCCCCTGATCCAGGGTCCTTCCCACCATACCCACCTCTGCCTCCAAGCAGGGCCAACTCTTCTCAACATTAGGAAGAAGACAAAGCACTCCCAGTCCCAAGTCCCCCCTTTCTCTGTCCATTTCTGCCCCTGAGTAGTACATTCTCTATTGCCACCTTCTCATTTGATACACTCATACTCTTTCCTTTCTTCTTTCCCCTCCTTTCACCGGATCTCTCAATAAAAGCTTACTCTCAGATCTTTTGTTTAAATTGAAATATCAGTGATGAAGAATGTCTGATCTCTTCCAAGGGGATTTGACAAATTTTATTCAGTACTTTCTTTTCAGGAAGGGTCAACTTATTTATTTTTCCTATAGGGGAAATATCATGATGCAGGAGGAATAGCTAGGTGGTGCAGTGGATAGAGAGCTGAACTTGGGACCAAGAGAACTCATCTTTTTTGAGTTCATATCTGGCCTTAGACACTTACTAGTTGTGTGACCCTGGGCAAGTCACTTAACCGTATTTGCTTCATTTCCTCATCTGCAAAATGAACTGGAGAAGAAAATGACAAACCATTCCCAGTATGTTTGCCAAGGAAACCCCAAATGGGGTCATGAAGAGTAGATATTGCTGAAAAAATGACTGAACAACAGCGCGATACAGGAAGATCTGGGTTCAAGTGCTGTTTCCAACATATAATAGCTGAGCAACCATAGTTATTTCACTCAACCTCTCTAGATAAGAGGCTTTCAAACTTTGTGGTCTCAAAACTTTTATACTTTTAAAAATTATTGAGGAACCCCACCCTCCCCAAGAACTTTTGTTTATGGGGATTATATTTATCAGTTTTGCTCTATTTGAAATGAAAACATATTACTAATATTGTAAAAATAGTTTTGACCTTGTGGACCCTCCTTCAAAGGATCCCAGAGTCCCCAGGGATCCCTAGATCACACTTTGAGAACCTTTGCTCTAGACCAGACCTGTACAACTTGGCAGTAGTAGGGACCAAAATTAAAATAAGCTAAACTTCTTTGGACCACAGATAGGTTAGACTAGAGATAGACTGATGATGGTTGGTTGCCATGGGTCAAGTGATCAACGGGAGAGTGCGTAGGGGCAACCCTATATTTTTTGTGTGCTACCTGAAATCCTTTGGTGGGCTATAAGCATCCTGCGGGCCATATATTGTGCAAGCCTGCTCTAGACTATACTTTCAGACATAGGCACTGGTGCAGCAAGTTCCTCATAAAAATGAAATCACAAATTACAGTCAATCAAAACCAAAATGGTAGTAAGCAGATTTTAAAAAAAATCCTTAGTGAAATAAATATCCCAACAAATACATAACACATAGCTCCATTGCTTAGATCAGGGTGGATATAGTCTCTTCCTCTTCTGATTTCTAGGACTCATAGGTACCAATAAAGCAGTGCTATTTACTTTGGGAGGTCTCCCACTTATCAGAATCATTGCAACAACCTGCTTAGGGAAAATATAGGCCTGCCAATATAGGCCTGTCTAAGGTCATTAACTGGTTCCTCAAAATAGTCTGTCTGACCAAATGACATTACAGGGATGAATTAATACCATACTCCTAATGTTATAGATGAGTGAACAGCCAAAGGTTGTCATTGTGGGGCTTTATTTAGGCAGTTGATAATACAGTAGCTAGAGTACTGGGCCTAGAGTCAGAGAATGCTGAATTCAAATCTGGCCTCAGACACATAGTAGTTGTGTGACTCTGAACAAGCCATTTAACCCTTCCCTGTCTCAGTTTCCTCATCTGTAAAATGAAGATAATAATAGCACCTACCTTGAAGGGTTCTTGTGAGGGTCACATAAGATAATATTCATAAAAAGAATCACTTATCACAGTGTCTGGCACCTAGTAGATGTTATATAAATGCTTATTCCCTTCTTTTCCTCTTTATGACTTTATAATGCATTCGCAGTTATTATTGCAAAAAGATATTGGTCAAGGTAACTTGTAGGTAGGCATGTTTACCTGGTCGAAATGTTGAAACCAAGGGAATTGAAGGATATTGAGGTAAATTAATCTATCTTTTGAGTGAAGGAAGTTTCATAGCCAAATGTTTAAAATTTGTGGAACTAAAGAATCTAATGTATGCTACTTTGGCATCAATGATAGATTAGGCTCTAGGCCATGGCAGCTTCTTAGGAAATGGAATCCTTCTTGGAGCTTATCCAGGGGATATCCTTGTCCTTGGTTTCCTAGGACAATTCAGTTCAACTTACCTAGAATATATTAAGCACCTACTATGTGCAAGGAGTGATGCTGAGTGCTTGAAATACCAAAAAAGTCACCCCTAACTTAAATGAGCTGACACTTATCTAGTGATGGAGTTCAAGACTCTGGAGAGGGTGAGGAGGGATGGGGATGGGAGAGGGTAAGAGGGATGAGGATGATGGCCACAGGGCAAGCAGCAGGGTGAGCAGATGTCTTGGATATGCTCTACTGTCTTGAATTCAGAGTTATAATACATTTTCTTTACCTCTTTAACTATTCTTTCTCTGTTTTCTTTGTTGGTTCTTTTCTTTTTTTCTTCTTGAGTTTTCAAAATTTACGTTCCTTGAGGTTTTGTCCTTTTTCTTTTTTCCTTTCTTTTCTCTGCTTTCTTTCCCTTGGCAATCTTGTTCAGTTGTTTCAGTCATGCCTGGCTCTTCATGATCCTTTTTGGGATTTTCTTGACAAAGATACTGGAGAGGTTTACCATTTCCTTCTCCAGCTCAGATGAGCAAACTGAGGCAAACAGAGTTAAATTACTTACCCAGGATCACACAGCTAATAAGTGTTTGAGGCCAGTTTTGAACTCAGGATGATGAGTCTTTCTGATTCCCACCTCAGTGGTCTATCTACTGTGCCACCTAGCTGCCCCTCACACATACTACTTCCCTTTATATAGATGATTCTCAAGCCTTGATCTTCTCTATTGGATACATTTCAGTTTTTCATTTCAAAATCAAGCACCTGCTATGTACAAGGTGATAGGAAACTTTGACATAGTAGAAAGACAGACCACCTCAGAGTCAAGAAAATCTGGGTTCAAGTCCTGACTGTGGCTAATGGGCAAATCACTTAACTTCTTAGTGCCTCAAACAACTAGAACCATGAGTTTCAGATTGTGATTATTCAGATTATGAGTGTTCTGACTAATGTTGGTAAAGGGAGCTTTCTCATCTAGAGTCCAAACCAAAAACTCTTCAAGACATTTTTTAAGTGTTAGGGATACAAAAATGAAGCAGTTCTTGCTCTCAAGGGGCTTATAGTCCAATTCTTATTGAAGGAAGACAAAACATACAAGGTAGGTAGTGATAGGAGCAAAGGAGGAAGTAGAAACACTTCTGTGGTAATATTTGAAGCAGAGAGCAGCAACAAGTTTGGGGTTTAGGGAAGGCTAACCAGAGGAGGTGCACTTGAGCTGAGCCTTGATAAGGATTCTAAAAGACATTGATGGGGAAGGATATATTCAAGGCATGGGGGAATGTCTTGTGCAAATGTTTAGAGGAAGAGTCTGTTGGTAATATAGATTGGCTGGAACAAATTTGGAAAGGTAGATTGAATTTTTATCTTCAGCTATCTCTAGTATATTTTCAGTTGGAAGTTCCATATTGATTATACCCCATTTAGACTAATGAGGTGATCAGCTGCCACCCACAGAAGGTAGAGCGAGAGATAGAGAGAAAAACTCTCTGAGAACCAGAGATTGGTGGCCTACTTGAACACCCTCTAGTGTTGGGTGAAACACACAACCAAAAGGCTAAATAGAGGATTGCCAGCATTTGGGACCTCATCACTGAGAAGGGTCAGGTGATTTGTAAGAACTCCTGTGAGGAGATTAAATATTCAATGGTTACCTAACCATGCCAGTTTTTTATCTCTATGAGGTCATCCCTATGTTATATATACACACCCTCCTTCCTGAATCATGGCAATAAGGTCCTAACAAGTTTTCTTGCCTCCATTGTTTTCTCATTCTAATCCATCCTTTGTATCACTACAAGACTAAACTTCCCTACCCATAAACCTTCTCATATTATTCTTCTGCTCAAAACCCTTCATTGGATCCTATTATCTATCTAGTAATGTTCATACTTCTTAATCTAGCATCCTAAGGTCTTCCTAATCTCTATACACTTGACCTTTCTCATACTTCTCTCCATTTACTTTATGTTATAACCCAAGGGGATTATTGACTGTCCCCTGTACATGCCCTATATTTTCTTACCTTCATGATTTTTCTCACACTGCTTCTTATACTTGAAACATCCTCACTCCTCCTCTTTACCTATTGAATTCCAGTGAATCCTTAAAATCTAACTCACGTGATATTTCTTCCAAAATTTTTTCCCTGATCGCCTCTTAAGTAATGATCACTTTCATTTAGAATCTATGATAGCACTTTGTTTTATAACTGTTAGAAACACTTATGTATTATTTTGTACTATAGTTATTTTTTTATGTGTCCTATCCCCCCTGTTAAACTCTAAGATCCATGAGGACAAGGACAGAGTGTTATTTACATTTTTTAAAATCACACCAGGACAGTGCTCTGCTTGCAATAAGTATTTAATAGATATTTGTTAAATTTGTTAAACAAATAAATATGTGTTAAATTCCTAACAATCAAATTGAATCCTAACTATAGGCAACTGTAATGTTCTAGTCTGCTACTATTTTTTTAAGGCAATCGGGGTTAAGTAACTTGCCCAGGGACATAAAACTAGTGAGTGTCTGAGGTTGGATTGGAACTCATGTCTTCCTGACTTCGGGGCTAGTGCTCTACCCACTATACCACCTCGCTGTTCCACTTGGCAATATTATTAATGACCTTTAGGCAAGTGAAACTTTTGCCTTTATATAACACTTTGTAAACTTTCCAAATTACTTTTACATCTGTTGACAAATATGATTTTTCATAATAGCCCTAAGAAGTAGGCAAGACAAATATTATACCCATTTGACAATTGAAGAAACTGAGACATGGATTTTTTTAAGCACCTTGCCTGAGTTTATATAGTTAATGATGAATTTGGAATTAGAACCTTGTTTCCTGACCTCTAGTCTTGTGACTTGTTTTGCCTAAAACATGATGTCTCTCATAGACTTTGAACAACTATCTCTGTCACTAAGTCAATTAGTCATCAAGCATTTATAGAATATTTAATATTTTTCCAGAGCTGGTTTATAAATGGAGGGGATATAAAAAGAGAAGACCCAGTACCTTCCCTTGAGGAGATTACAGTGTATTTGGGGGAAGACTGATCAATACAAGATAGCCTATGATGAAGTGCTAGATCTCATCCTTCCCAGAAATCCTATAGCACTTAATGACTCTATCTAACCACCAGAACTTCCTTCTCCTGTCTCCCTGCCCCTCCCATCCCCCAACCCTTAGAGCCTGAGAGAGAGATTACATTTAGGACAAATAAAAGACTGCTCCACCTCACACAGTAAGTAGTAAAGTTTATGAAAAGTGTATGTAAGTAGTAAAGTTTATGAAAAGTAGTAAATTTATGAAACACTACAATGAGAGGAGTTAGAGGCTAAAAATATAAATATAGTAAAAATGGGTTAAATTCCTAGATAATAGAACTATGATAAACCTTTAAAGGAACCTTGGGTGTTTTGAGGAATGTGTCTAATATTTGAGGTTGATATCATGGAGGACAACCATGATAGCGCTAAATCATCCCCATCAGAAGCAAGATATTGTATTTACTTACCTGTGTAAATATTGCATGCCCTCCCCTCCTTCTAGTAGAATGTAAGCTCCCTGAGTGCAGGGACTATTTTATCTTGTACACAGTAGGCACTTAAGAAATGCTTGTTGAGTTAAATCAAATAGCGTCATCTCTCAGTCTAGCACTGCAGAGTTGAAGGCAGTGGGTAGCAGTAATACTGATGTGAAGTGCTCATATAAAACTCTGGGGACTTAATTTTATAATTTATATTAGCTATCAAAACCTGCAATCTATGGGCCAGAGAACTGAAAGGAAAGAGTACTTTTTAAGTGAACATATGATAAATACTAAATCATGATAAATACTATTCTTAATTGCACCCAGACCCAATGCTTTTTTTTTTTTTAAGCTGGGGCAATTGGGGTTAAGTGACTTGCCCAGAGTCACACAGCTAGTAAGTGTCAAGTGTCTGAGGCCGGATTTGAACTCAGGTCCTCCTGACTCCAAGATCAGAGCTCTATGTACTGTGCCACCTAGCTGCCCCCAGACCCAATGCTTCTTACAGAGAGCTTTAACACAGTATTATTTCTATTGTGGAAGTTGGGAGACACATGAGGGCCTTTGTGAAGGAGCCCAGAGATTGAGTGATTACTCGTCCCCTCAGAAGTGCATGCACATGCTTAGGTCCTCCATTTCTTTTCATTGTCTGCATATACTTTGTAAACAAAAGGGAGTAAACAAGTGTTCAAATTCATCCATTTGTTGAAGCTTCTAATTTGGCGAACTGTTAATCTGCTATAAAGTGCAGTATTGGGCTGAGGAGGGAACTTTCACTGTTCCAGAGTTCTCTCTGTTACAGTTTCATAGAAAGGTATTTCACTCAACTTTATGAAATGGGTCTGGGAAGTAGCAAACAGGAGCAATAATAGACTTCAGTGTTATCTTTGTTTCCATGACAAGGAAGGCTTAGCATTAAGTTACAGTTGTAAATGAGGTCCAATGAAAGTTTCATGAATAAAAGACATAAAAATTTGCTTGAACTTAGGCGATAAGTATTTTACTGTTACTACATGTTTGGAATTATGTTTAAAAGCCGAATACATTAGGCAACTATTATAATACAGACTCAGCATTATACTCAAATCCAAATATACTTCTACTAATGGGAATGAAATGAGAAAAAGCGCTAGAGACGTTAATCGTGGCTTCTGATTCAGCTTGACTCACTGTCATTTCCATTTTTAAAAGTCTCTGTTTTGCATGAAGAATGACTTTTTCTTTTATAACATTCCTATAATATAAAGTTTCCTTTGTGTTGTAGAGGAATATCTCTAAAAATGTTCCATTAAATTTGAAAACACTGCTTCTGCTTTGCCTGAATGAAATGATGGAGAAGTGGACCATACAGGAATGTGTTTTTCCCCAAATCGCTGAGTTTGGATGCAATTTGTTCATAACCTGAGGAGAAATGTATTAAGCATAGTTATTTATCCCTCCTCATTTCCCTCCCTAAACAGAAATGCTGATAGCAGGTACCCAATTACACCCCCAAAAGTGAATAGCAAACAGAATACTCCCTTGCCTGAAAGGGAATTAGAGGGCTACAGATTAAAATCACTAATTGTTAACAAGGTCTTTTGGTGGTGGAGGGGGTGTGTGGGATTGGGCCTGGAGAGGCAGTATGGTTTAATGAGGGCTGATCTTAGAGTCAGGAAGCCCTGAATTCAAGTTCTACTTCTTATATTTACTGGCTATGAGGAGTCTGGGCAAGTCTCTGTTAGAAAGGTAGTATTTAAAAAAATACAAACACACATATGGTTTGGATTCCCAAATATAAGAATTCATATTTTCAGTTAAAAATGGAATAGTGCTTTAAGCAAACAAACATACACAAGCTCCTGGTCTTCTACTGCCCTAGGGCATCTTTATTCCAATGTAGTCTCTGAAATATGACATTCTCCCTCCATGAAGTGAATCACCAATAGCAACACACTCTTTAGGCCTATGGTTTGAACACAACACAAGCTTACCTCTCTCTGCATCTGGAAAGTTCAGACATAGACTCCATCTGAGTTAGAGGTACAGAGAGACTTTTTTTTCCCAGTTCTGGATAATTCTGTTCAGTTACCTAAGTCTGACCTCTTTCTGGAGTACCTCTTTTCTCTCATTGACCCTTTTTAGAATCTGTATTCTTTATCAAATTCTTTCTACTCCTCTCTTCATTCTACTCCCCTGTCTATTTTCCCTGAGTATTCCCTGAGTCCCAATGACTTTAAGAAATGAATTAATTTTTAAAATTATCAAGTATTTATTTTTTTCCCTTCCCACTCCCCTCTTGAAAGAAGAAAGAAAAGAAAAATAAAACCCTCGCAACAAACATGTAGAGTCAAGCAAAACAAATTCCTCATTTACCATGTATGTCTTCTTCTGTATCTTCAGGTTGTTGCCTTTCTATCAGGAGGCCAGGAGATTGCTTCATTATTCTTTGTCTGGAATTCTAATTGGTCATTACATTGCTCAGAATTCATCAATTTTTCAAAGTTGTTTGTCTTTATGGTGTTGTTATTGTGTAAATTGTTCTTCTGCTTACAAGTCTTCCCAGGTTTCTCTGAAACTAGCTCTTTTGTTTTTTCTTATGTTTCAATAGTATACCATTACATTCCCCTTCCACGATTTGTTTAATCATTTCCCAACTGATGGCACTCCCTTAGTTTCTATTTCCTTGCCACTACAAAAAGAGCTGTTAAACATATTTTTGTACATATGGTCCTTTCCCTTTTTCTTTGACTTCTTTGGCTATATAGGCCTAGTAGTCCCACTGGCTTTCAAGGAAGCAGTAGTTCATCTGGCATTCTTGATTCTACTCCCATCTATCCATCCAACTCAACTTCCTCAAATCTCCTCTATTTTTGAGGTGAAAAAAACCTTAGAGAACACCTAGCCCAAACCTTATAAATGGGAAAACGAAGGCTCAGAAAACTTATGATTTGTTCAAGGTCACACGGCTAGTTTGTGAGAGTTAGGCCTAGTACCCAGGCCTCCCTACTCTCAGTCAATGTAGTATCACACCTGAGATAGGTATCATTTTCCACATGCTAAGGAGTAGGCAAACATTAGGGGAAAGAGGAGAGTAGCCCCCATCTGGGAGTGATAGGGCGGTGTCTGTATTTGGAGATGATACCGTATAAATGAAAAAGTTAGGCTAAGTTGATAACAGGGTGTCTTTGGAACTCTGGCAATTTGAAGGGCAGAGATGAATAAGGAAACTGGGAGCAGAAATGGAAATTCAAACCAAGTCAGTATCAGATGAAGAGACAAGATGGTAGCTTCTTCTGTTTTCTACTATTATCCCGAAATAACATGCATGTGTTTACAGGCAGGTCTGCCATGATCTCTGCTGATTCAGTTACCCTGGATCTTATAGGTAATTGTCCTTCCCACTGTACCATGTTGTCTCTGAGTAAGTTAAATTTTGATATTCCTTTGTCTGGGAATGTAGACATAAGCTATCTTTGAGCTACTTTTTGAGGTTCCTAAGGGAAAGTCTAGGTGGAATAAAATGAAGCAGAGAAATATAATTCCTAGGACCTTCCTCTTCCTCTCTAAGATTTAACCCTGTCTTTTTAAGCCCAGGGCCTAATGTATTAGTCCATGGGTTACATTTATTCTTTGGATTGATTATAAAGTAATTAGTGCTAGATTTAGTGTTGTTTAAAATGTCATATAATGGCAGTAAAAAATAATAAGGCCAAGATGGTAGTGATAATAGGACCTAGAACATAAATCCTAGGGATTCTGTCTTTATATTTCTTTTCATCTTCCACTATGCCTAACAAATAGTAGATGCTCAATCCAAATAACAAGTGTAGCTCATCACCCAGTATGCCAAGCCCTGGGCTTAAAAAGACAGAGTCAAAGCTTAAAGAGGAGGAAGGAGGTCTCAGGAATCATATCACTCTGACTCACTTTGCCCCACCTGGAATTTCCTTTGAGAATCTCAGAATGTAGCTTGAATATAGCTCATTTATTCTAGGCCCACAGATGTAGGTAAAAGAGTCCCCTTCTCCCAAGTAATCAGTCAAGGTAAGAAGGCATATCAAATGAAAAACAGCTTTTATTTCACCCAACAGAAAATGCAAAAAACACATAAAGGATTCACAGTAGTCCATAAACAATCCATGTAATTTTCATTTTTCTCTGGTGTCTCCCACCTTCCCCTCAGGGCCTATATAGTCCCCAAGACTCATATTGCCTCTCTGTGGTTAGAATTCCCCATGGAAGGCAAATGAACTTACACTTCCTAGAAAAGCAACTCCCATTTGATTGGACCTGTGTAGTCTGAATAACTTATTATAATAGTGGAAAATAAAATCCAGGTCTTTCACTTCACCATATTATGACTTTGTCCTTTGCTTTTCTTCTTCTAGGCCCCACGTATTTACCTTTCTCTTTAAAAGGCTTGTGTTTTCTGGTCATTCACCCTTGTCTTCTTAAAAGAGAAGTGTCAAAAAAACAACTCTCCTAAGTATAGCCTGAACTAGATTAAAATGTAATTCCCATCTGATTTTAATATGTTTATATATTAATAATGTATTATATATAATTATGTGTATAATTACATATGTGGGTATATGTATATGTATGGGGCTTTCTGATTCTCTATACAGCCACAAGGATCCTTATATAGGGTTTAGTGGTCCCCGTTTTTATTTGAGTTTGGCACCACTGCCTTAAAAGACTGTCCCAGACCTCTTGAACTTGTAGTAGCTACTGCTTATTCCTTTCCTCCTAAAGAGGCAATCCTGATGCTGTCTAGAGATGCCCTCTCTCTCTAGAATGTGAGTTTTTTGGGTTTTTTTTTTTAGGCAATTGGGGTTAAGAGACTTGCCCAGGGTCACACAGCTAGGAAGTGTCAAATATTTGGTCTGAGGTCAGATTTGAACTCAGGTCCTCTTGACTTCAGGGCTGGTGCTTTATCCACTGCACTACTTTGCTGCCCCTAGGATGTGAGTTCTTAACCTGGTATATAAAGGGGTCTTTGGATAGATTTTAAGGAGCATCTATGAACTGGAATGGGGGGAAAATGCATTTTTATTTCAATATAAATGGTTTCCTTTGTAATCCTATATATTTTATGCATTTTAAAACATGATTCTGAATCTATAGGCTTCACTAGACTACCAAAAATGTCTATGACACACACAAAAATTTAAGGACTCCTGCTCTAGAAGGGTAAATTCAGGGATTCTCTTTTCTCCAAAATATTAGAATTACATCTGAACTTCTTTTTCTCTAGAAGTCTGGGTTCTCAGTCTCTCCAGGAAGTTCACAGTGTTCTAGAACTCCCCTTCCTCCCCCAGTCCTCCTCTATCTAGAAGACTGTTCTTCAGAAACTTAACACTATCCAGGAGATGCCCTTTCCTCTATCCATGAGGCTGGGTCAATTATTTGATAACATAATTTCTTTCTCTCCATAACTGCTAGCTTGCTGCCTGGAATGATCCCACCATTGCTTCCCTATTACTGGGGTCGGGAACTTGAGGTCCAGGACCTCTCCTTTAGGGAAGTGTGGGTGAGGGCATGTGAAACTGCATTGTGCCTTCACCTCAAGGCAGCCAGGTTCCTGGGGGAAAGTCCATGGGCATACAGAAACTTTCCTCTCCTCCACCACCCCTTGAAACAAGGCTTAGGTTTGTTCTTAGCTCTGTGGCTCTTTGGATTTCTCTGAAAAAGGACAAAAGAGGGATCAAATCTGCAATGAAGACTCCTTTTTATGAGTTGAACCAAAGGTTCTCTGATCCAGAACAGTCAGAGGCAACCAAATGATCCTCAGTCATCCCCCAGAGGGTCTACAAGTCAGCAAATTCACAGTGTGTGTGTGTGTTTGTGTGTGTAAATGCAATCAACATCCTTAACAAAAGCTTACCACCCTTTAAGCTCATCAAGCTGATTAAGGAACTCCATAAAGAAACATTTCTTAGGGGCAGCTAGGTGGTTTAGTGGATAGAGCACAGGCCCTGAAGTCAGGATGGACCTGAGTTCAAATCTGGCCTCAGACCAAACACTTGACACTTGCTAGCTGTGTGACCCTGGGCAAGTCACTTAACCCCAATTGCCTAAAAATTAAAAAAAAGAAACATTTCTTTATTGCTTCAAAAATACTATTGTAATTTGTTTACTTTTGAAGATTAGCTATATAATTTACATTAGAAATCCATGATTTTTCTCCCCTTCAGTTCTAACTGATGCCTCATCATACATCTTCGTGGAAGCAAGGACTCTTAGAACAAGTTTGGAGAGGTTTGTCACTGGAAGTTTGGCTGTCAGGAGAGCTTTTGGGGGCCCATGGCAACTTATAAAGACTGCATACAAATGTGGTTGGGTTGTAATTTGTTTCAGTGATGGAGTATTTCCTATACAAATGTAAACACAGATCTTTGGAAATATCTAGGTATTTATAATCTGAGAAAAAAAATTCCCGCTGTTGTAAGATGTGCAACAGGGTGACCATCCACATGAAGAATGTGGATGCCTATTAACTCTCTGGACTGACTTCCTCAGTCTAACATGCTCTCACTCTGACAGTTCTAGGTTCAAAGAGGAGGACCACCATCACACAACCATATTCAAACTCTCAGGATCCTAGTTATAAACATGTTGTGGAGTAGGGGAGAGTAAACTCCCCTTACTTAACTATGTTAGCCTGCTCTGGTGAACTTCAACTTACACAGAGCAGCAAATCACAATGATGACACATTTATATCTTAAATATAAACATTTACTTAGTGATAAGGCAAAATAAATGACACACACTCAGATTTAAAAAAAAACAGGAAAAATAAATTATTGTTTGGTCATTTCCAGTTATGTCCAACTCTTTGTGACCCCTTTTGGGGTTTTATTGGCAAAGATACTGGAGTGGTTTGCCATTTCCTTCTCCAGCTCATTTTACAGAGGAGTACACTGAGGCAAACAGGAATAAGTGACTTGCCCAGGGTCACACAGCTGATAAGTGTCTGAGGTTGGATTTGAACTCATATCTTCCTGACTCCAGGCCTACCACTCTATCCCTAGTTGTCCCTAGAAATAATAAATACATAACACTGAACACACAAACCTGGGTCACACTCTCCAACCAATCTACGCAGTATCTGAGGGGAAGAGTGGACATACATTTGCAGGCACCTGGCAGGGAAATACCCAAATAAGGAAAACCCATGTGCTCAGCATAACTTGTAATTGTAGTGCAGGCTTTGATATCACCTCTCCATTCAGGAACATCTGTAACACATACAGCTGATTTTCTCATAACTATTCCCTTCTGAGCTTAATCATTGTCCATGCAAATTTTCTTCTCTGCTATTCTTGAGCTGACAAAGCATCCACAAGCTCTTTCAACTTACAATTACTCCTAAAAGACTGACCGAAAAATACATTTCACTCTTAATTTAGTTGTCACATTCCCTTTAAGTTCCAGAGAACTACAGAGCTCATCCGTCCTGCCTTCTCTGGGCAATACAAACAAGCTCAGACAACTAGTCACTCACCAGGATATTTCAAAGTCCAATCAGTTTGTAGCAAACAGATTTCACAGCAAAGCAGCTCAGTTTGAATCTTTGGGCAAGGCTGACCAGCTCAGTCAGCTCTCCATTTAGTAGATCCATCAACCAATCAGCTTGTAGCAAACAGAGCTTTTTGCCAAATAGCTGCATAATCCATCCTTTTTCCCCCTCTGTTTTCCTCTTTCAAATGAAAGGGAGCAGCAGAGGAAAATATGTATTTCTCATTTTCTTTATGCAAAAGTACTTTTTTTCTTTTTCAGTACTGAACCGCTTCCCCTGAAATGGCAATACCTTAAAGTGACAGTCCCTTACACTAGTTAAATACTATAAAAGCCATGCAAAGAGGTACTACTATTTCCATTTTATAGCTAATGAAACTGAGTTAATGGTTAATAACTGTTTTAAGATCAAAATGTAATTTAGAAAGAGAGATTAGAATTTTTTACTCCCAACATATGGCTCTAGTACATATTTATTTTGACCAAGATATAATTACAATTATTTTTTACAGTTTTCAACCTCTTTATTAGAAAATACTTGGTAGTATAATAGGACAATATTATAGTTTAATAATAATAAGTAGTATTTATGCTAAGTATTATGTGTTAAGTACATAATAGGTTTGCATGAGCCTAGGAGGAAGAGAAGGAAAGAAGCATTTATTTATTGCGCCTACTATATATGTGCTAAAGACTTTACAAATATTATCTCATTTGGTCCTCACAACAATCCTGGGAGGTAGGTGTCATTATTATCCTCATTTTATAATTGAAGAAACTGAGGCAAACAGAGGTTAAGTGACTTGCCCAGGTCACACAATTAGTAAGTGTCTGAGGGTGAATTTGAATTCAGGTCTTCCTGACTCCAGGCCCAGTGCTCTGTTTAAGTAGCAATGTAGAAGTTCCATGTTGTGAATTTTTCAAAATACGTAATTTTTAGCGGCAAAAACTGGAAGTGGAGCTGAGGCAAATTTAGTTGGTAGGGTTCAGGGCCACCATAGAGAACACTCTGACTTTAGGTGTAGTGGTACTGGGAGAGGTTTTCTCTTCTTGTCATGGTTGGGGTGTGTGTGTGTGTGTGTGTGTGTGTGTGTGTGTGTGTGTGATATGGATCAGGAGAGGAAAGGATATACAACTTGTCTCCACTTCAATGCCAGTACTGGGAGCAAAGCTTCAGTCACCTTGTACGGGTGACAGCTCCAAGAAAAAGTATATGAATAGCAATGAGAGAAAAATCCCATTCAATTGCACATCCAACACATATTAAATGTGTTTTCTGAGTCTGAAGCAGAAAACTGAGATTTTGTTTCATTATATATCTTAAATGAAAATTCTCAAGCTCAACATATTAACCTATATATTTCAGTGGCACCTTAAACTAAATGTGAAAAACATAGAAATGCATCTTTTCTCTGAAAAAATTTCCTCTAACTCCTTCCCAGTTCATTGAGCAATGCCTAAGGAAAAAAAAATTCATCTTAAGTAGGCATTTAATAAATGTTTGTTGGTTTCTTTTATATTTTTGTTGCTATTTTTTATTTTAAAATCACCTTCATCTCCCAATATACCTCCCCCTACCTAATCTATGTCAATCCTTAAAGAAAGAATACAAAAGAAAGAAAAAAAATACATCAAAGTAACCAACACATCAATAAAGTTTGACATTATTTGCAGTGTTCCACAACCAGATGCTTCATTCTGCAAAGATGAGAGGAAGGTACATTTTCATATCTCTTCTTTGGGGCCAAGCTGGGTCATTACAATTACTTAGTATTCACTTTGATTTTTATTGTTTTTGTTGTTCTTTCTTTCTTCTTTTTTTTAAAGCACCTATCTCACAGGGCTGTTAAGAGGATCAAATGAGATAATATAGGTAAAGTGCTTTGCAGACCTTATAGTGTTACATAAATGCTAGTTATCATCATCAGTTATGAAATAATAGCTTTTTCAAAGTAACAAAATAAACTGGTAACCATCCCTTTCTTTCCTTACCTACATTGAAATCCTTAGTTCAGGTCCAGGGAATCTTCCTTTTCTAATGTAAATTGATGTCCATTCTCTAAGTAACATTCTCTTATAGTTGATCCTGAATGTCTCCTACCAGTTATCTTCACTGTTACTCATGAATGAAGGAATGAAAAGTATTTAGAGTGTTAGTTATGTTCCAGACATTGTACTAAGTGCTAGTGATACCAATTCAAAAGCCAGGCAGATGGTACTGTCAAGGAGCTAACAATTTAATAGGGGGAGATGACCCACATTGGGGAAGGGGTGGTCAAGGATAGGTATTTTGGTCTGGGACGTCTGAGAGATAGTTACTGTAACCACAGGGAAGCTAATTGATGGGCTTTTTTCCAGAAGCAATGATAGTCTTGATTTTATGACTATTTCTAGAGCAAGAGGTGTAAAGACAGTGTTAGTGTTCCCAGGGAAGGTCTGTACCAGGGAGCAGGATGAATGGCAAGAAGTTGACCAAGGTGGGATGGTAGGACAAGAGGGGAAGCGTAGTCTGGTCTAAGCCAGGTTAGATAAAGCAGCTGTATGTATCTATTCATTCACTAGACAGCTTAGCCCTGGGTCAGGATTTCCCAAACTAAGTGAATTAATTACTCTAGGATGTGGTCTATGGAGGTCAAGTCTGCTAGTGGAATGGCAAGGTAGCATGACAAGAAGATAGTTGGGTTGACAAATTGTAAAATGATCCAACCATTCTGGAGAGTAATCTGGAATTACACCCAAAGAGTTATTAAACTACCTATGCCTTTTGACCCAGCAATGCCACTACTTGGTCTATTTCCAAAGATGATTAGAGAAAAAGGAAAAGAACTTATATGTTCTAAAATGTTTATTAGAGCAGCTCTCTTTGTGGTGGCAAAGAACTGGAAATTGTAGGGATGCCCATCAATTGGGGAATGGCTGAACAAGTTGTGGTATATGATTCTGATGGAATACTACTGTGTTATAAGAAATGATGAGTTCAAAGATTTTAGAAAAAAAAACATGGAAAGGCTTTTATGAAATAACAAAGAATGAAATGAGCAGAACTAAGAGAACATTGTATACAGTAACAGCAATATGGTTTTAAGAATGATTCTGAGTAAGTTAGTTTGTCTATTTTAAGTGCCCAACTTAACTATAAAGGACATATGAAGAAAGACGCTATCTGCATCCAGAGAAAGAATTGATAAATAGAAGTATGTATAGAATACTTTTACATCTATACATATATGTGTACATATATACACATGTATATAAATGCCTATTTGTGTTTAATGGTAGCCATCTCTGGGTGGGGGAGGGAAGAAAAAATTTACATGATAATTTTGTTGCATATTTTAAAGGACTAGCAAGTTGTACAGAGTAGATTTGCAATTTCATCTTTTTATTGTGCTATGTTATGAAAATGCTTGTTTTATCCAGAAATTAAAAATACAACTTTAAGAAAAGGACTTGCAAGAGAAGACTTAAGTTATCTAAGGCTTGTTCTGTTTATATGGTGGAAATGGTGGCGAGAAGGATTTTGACTCCATGTATGGAAAAGCTTCCTGATAATTAGAGCAGTCCGAAAACAGAATAGTCTTGTTTATTGAGTAGGTTCTTACTATTAGAGTCTTCAAGTGAAGGTTGGGGATATTGTAGATCTCTACAGATTTTTTTTTCTTTTTTGAATAATATTTCATTTTTTCCAACTACATGTAAAAACAATTTTTAACATTCTTTTAAATTTTTTTTGATTCCAGATTCTCTCCCTCTTTCCCTCAATTCCCCAGTCCCTGAGATGACAAGCAATTTCATATAGATTATATATGAGCAATCATGAAAAACATTTCTATATTGGTCATATTGTGAAAGAAAACAGACAAAAACATGAAAAAAATAAAGTAAAAAACATGTATTTTCTAACATGTATTTCTAACATGTATTAATTTAAGGATTAACTAGTTGAATGATTTTATCCTATCCTAACAAAACAAAACAAAACTCTTTTTTGGCACTACAGAATGTCCTCATTTCTACCTGACCTTGCTCAGCTAATGTATTCTTTTCTTTCACAATCCAGTGCCTTCCACTTGGGCACTTTTGTTTCATTTATTGGTCATCTGAGACTGAGAGGAGAGGCTCCAGGGTTGTCTAAGCTGTATCCACACTATTTATTAACCTTTAACATTTATTCTGGTTGTTAGCATATGTCAAAAGTCATTTGCATAGATGATAGCAAATCCTAACTATGTTACAGAAAGAGTCAAGCAGGCACATTCAGGGGAATTTTTTTTTCTTTAAAGAAATAACCATTGATTCCCCTTTCCTTGCCTTTTCTCAGCTTTTCAGAAGAATTCCATTTAAGAACCTTATATCTATAGAGAAAATACAGAAACTGGGCCAGCCAGGCCCCCTAATTTATCTTTCTCAACATAACAACCAGATAATGTCAGTTAAAGCTTTCTCCTAGTCTTAATTAATGCTTTCTACTGTCACCTTTCAGAACTCCTTTCAAATTCTTCCTTAAAGCACCCATGTCCTTTCCTTTGAGATTACTCTTTGACTTAATTTGATTGCTCTCTAATTTGTCTTGTATATATCCTGTTGTACTTGGATGGTTTCTCCCATTAGACTGGGAATCCCTTGAGGGCAGGGATCGTTTTTGACTTTCTTGGTATTGGAAGCACTTAGCACAAAACCTGGCAAATAGTACAAGATTAATAAACGCAAGTTGACTGACTGACTCTGAATATTCAGACTTATGTGACTCTTTCAATATGAATTAGACCCTAAACTAATAAAGTGAAGAATAGTAGGCAGATTTGCAAAAACATGGGACTGAATTGCAGTGATACCATAAAATCTTCATAAAGTCTACTGATCAGTCTAGTCAAGTCACACATAGTCCTTGGTAGATATGGACCAATTATCATGTCCTTTCCCCTCCTCCCTCACCAAGTCTTCTCCTCTCCAGGTTAAATGTCTTCATTTTGGTCAACTGATCCTCATAGCTCATGGTCTCCAGTCCCCTCTCCAACCCTATTTACCCTTCTCTAGATGTGCATCAGCTTGTTAATGATCTTACTAAAATGGAGCAGCCGAAATGCAAAACAATATTCTAGATGTGGTCTTACTAGAGTATTGACATTATAATGTTATTTTCACTTTACTATGCATCTACCAGTGTAGATTAAGATAGTGTTTTTTTTTTTGCCGCCGTATTGCACTTTTGACTCATGTTGCCAATGTAGTCTGCCCAAACTTTCAAGTCTATTTCAAACAAATTATTGTCTAGCTATACTTTCCTCATTTTGTAGTTGTATAGTTAATTTTTTAACACATGTTAATCAATGCAGATTTACCTTTATTCTTATTTACTTTTATCTTATTAGATCTGGCCCACCTTTTTAGCAGATTTCCTTACCTCCTTTTCTGAGAAGATGGAAACCATCCATCTTGGGCTCCCTTGTCTCATCTCCTTGACAAAAGTTCTCTGTATCTTCACCCATGCTCTCTGGTGTCAGAGGATGACAGAGCCTTCTGAAATGCCTCATTTCAAGAACACTATGACTACTTAATTGTCAAGTTTAGTAGTTTCGTCTTATTCCTGTAATAAGGGATTTGAAAACTGACTAGAATCCTGGGATTTGCAGTTTGTAGGGACAAACATTCTCTCTCAGCCCTGAGAGCAATTTGGGACTACTGTTCTCTTTGAAATGGAAGGTGATTTTGAGTGACTCCTGGGAGCTCTTAAAGGAAAGCACACTGTCTATAATAGAGACTGAAAGGCAAGAACAAGGATTGTAAAAGCTGAGAGGAGTAGCAGTGGGGGAGATAGTCCCTAGGTCTGACTGAGGCTTAATGAGTTAGAAAGTATCAGTGGCATAGAGGAAGGAAAGGAAAATGGAAAAGGAGAAATTGGAAGGAGGGCTGAGCTGGAGGACAGAAGGGGGAGATCAAAGTGGACCATCAAGCTCAGCAAGGATCTCAGAGTACAGGACCTGGACTGAAATCATCAGTTTTACGCTCCTCTTTATAGACCATGGAAAGGTTTTCTCCTTCTCCAACTTTTCCTTTCTGTGCCTTTCCAGGAACAGACATTATAATATACTTTGCTTTATCCTTTTACATGTTTCCTGAGTCCTGATTTTTCTTTAAATGTAAATAGGTCAGGGATTAGGTAGAAAGATACACAAAACTTTACTTATTTCCCCCCCCCCCCAATTAAATGTAAAAACAGCTTGTAACATTTTTCAAAAAGTTTTGACTTCCAAATTCTACCTCTTTCTCCCTTCCCTCTCCTTTCTCTGAGATGGTAAGCAATCTGATTATATGTTTATATAATTTATATAGGTTATATGTGTGCAATCATGTAAAACATTTTCATATTAGCCATTTTGTGCAAGAAGACTAGAACAAAGAAAGAACGAAAGAAAGTGAAAAAATAGTGTTCTTCAGTCTGTATTCAGACAACATCAGTAATTTCTCTGGAAATGGATAACACTTTTCATCATGAATCCTTTGGGACTGTCTTGGATCACTGTATTGCCGAGAATAGCTAAGTTATTTACAGTTGATCATTGTACAATATTGATATTATGGTATTCAATGTTCTCCTGATTCTGTTCACTTCACTTTGTATCTGTTTATGGAAGTCTTTCTAGTTTTTTCTGAAATCATCCTGCTTGTTATTTTTTTATAACACAATAATATTCCATCACAATCACATACCACAACTTGTTCAGCCATTCCCCAATCGATGGTCATCCCTTCAATTTCCAATTTTTAGCCACCAAAAACAGCTGATATAAATATTTTTGTACAAATAGGACACTTTTCTTTTTGTTTTTTAAAATCTCTTTGGAATACAGACCTGGCAGTACTATTGCTGGATCAAAGGGTATGCACAGTTTTGTGGACCTTTGGGTATAGCTCCTGATTGTTTTCCAGAATGGTTAGATCAATTCACAACTCCACCAACAGTATATTAGATACATTAAAACTTTAAAATAGGATAGAGACCCAAACTTCTCTCTGATTTTTAAGAATTTCCTAATTGCAGTCTCTGAGCTATTTTGATTATTCTATTAACTTTTTGTCTCCATAAAACTTAAAAAAAGGAATCAGATGGACCTGAGGGTCCTTATATTATCCCTAAGCTAAGAGTTAGCTACCTGATCAGGGTATGACTGGTAAAATCTCCCACCTACTTTGTAAGAAAGGAAAGAGGGCAAGGTTTAGGTGAGAGAGATAAGCTTAGGTGAGATTCAGTTTCACTCTCTCCAGAAAGGAGGATGGAATGTATCTTTCATCGTGCCATTTGGGCTACACTGCTCATTATTCTTGATTTTTCTGCAATGTTCTATATCCTTGACCATCCCTTCTTCAACTTTTTAAATATTTTTCCATCCTAGTTCTTCTACTACTACCTCTAATACCACCTTTTCTTAGTCTCTTTTGCTGATTTCTCTTTCTTCTACCATTCAACTTTGGATATTACCCAATGCATTATTATTCTCTGTCCTTTTCTCTTCTCTATACATTCTGTTCCCTCATAGGATTTTAGATCATAGAGTTAGAGTTTGAAAGGTTAATCTAATTCTTTCTAACTAATCTAACTCTTTCATTTTACAGATGAGGAAACTGAGGGCCTGAGAGATGAAGTAACTTGCCCAGGGTCACAAAGCTAATAAATTTTTGAGATGGAATTTGGACTCAGGTTTTCCTGGCTCCAAGTCTAGCATTATCTACTATACTCTGCTGCCTCACTGAGTCACTTCCATATTTCTACTTATCATTTTTGTATGGATGACTATGTATCTCTAATTCTGACCTCTACTCTAAGCTTCAATTACCTATTTGATTGCTCTACCTGGATATCCCATTCAAATGTCCCATTCAAAACTCAACACACCTAAATTTGAACTTATTATCTTCCTTCTTAGTCCTGAAACTCCTCTTAACTTTTTCTGCCTGTTTCTACTGATGGTATTATCATTTTCCCAGTCTCCAAGACTCATCCAGCCAATTGCCAAGTTCTACCAATTCTACCTTTGTGATATTTCTATAATCCATCTCTATACCCACAGTGTCTCTGGTTTGGGCTCCTACTGATCTTTCTGACCTCAGTTTCTCCTTTTTTCTACCCATCCTTCACATGGGGGCCAAAGCAATCTTTCTAATGTAGAGGTCTGGTCATGTCTTCCCTGTTCAAAAACTCCATTACATGAAAGACAAAATTCAGTTCCTTAACCTTTATTTAAGGCTGTCCACAATCTGTCTCCTACTTGCTTTTCTAGCCTAATTCCACATTATTCCTTTCACAACTCCATATCCTAGCCAAGCTGGATGACTGGCTAGTCTGATCTCATCTTGTTCTTTGACTCATTTTATCATTTGCACATACCATTTTCTAATGTCTGGAATAAATTATACCCTGTATCTCTCATGATTAAACTCCATTCCAATTTATTGAATGCAGCTATCATTCATTAGGTACCTACTGTATTCTGGTGAATTATAAAGATTAAATAGATTTCCTGCCCTCATGGTGCTTATAGATTGGTAGTATGATAAACAATCCTTTTCTTCCTTCAAGGTCACTTTGGTTGTCACATTCTCTATTAAAAATCTTCCTTGATTCTACTAACTACAAGTGATCCTTTCCTACTCAAACCTCTGATGTCACTGTGTTTGACCTCTCCTATGTACTTATGCAGCTAGGTGGCACAGTAGCTAGAGTGCTGAGCCTCAAGTCAGGAAGACTCATGTTCCTGAGTTCAAATCTGGCCTCAGACAATTACTAGCTGTGTGACCCTGGGCAAGTCACTTAATCCTGTTTACCTCAGTTTCCTCATTTGTAAAATGATCTGGAGAATGAAATGACAAATCACCTCAGTATCTCTGCCAAGAAAACCTCAAATGGGGTCATGGAGAGGCAGATATGACTGAAATACTGAACAACAAAATTTGCTTATCACATTTTAATACAGCTTTCTTTTCTTCTCAAATATAATGCAAAATCCTTAAGGGATAGGTGTTATATATATGTATGTGTATATATAGATATGTGTGTGTGTGCTTGTGTGTATATCCCTTGGTTCCTAACTTGATTCCTTGTACATAAAAGAACATGATAAATGTTTGTTGATTTGAATTGAATTTGAATTGAGTATTTGGACAACCACTTATTCCACTGAGTAGCAGGCTGGTTTTGTGCTCTCAAAGCTTCAGTACATGATGTTTAGGAGGAATTCTTCATGACCTTTCAATCATGTTTTAGTAGGTGTGTGAGGGATTCACAGCTAGTGATGATACTGATCAGGAAGGAGGCTGTTTCTGAAGAGATGTTCTCATCCGTGGGAAGTCTTCCCAAAATGGAAATAATTCTTGCCACAAGGTGGCACCATTGCTCTAACATAGGACTGTTACACAAAGCCAGTGGCAATCAGTGAGTTACATCCAGAAGATTGATCTGAATAAGAACATAGTCAATGCATTTGTAAGGCCTTAATCTCTACATGGTGATATGTTATAATCTCACAATAAGGGAATTAGAAATACCAATGTAACCAATTTGAACAAAAAAAAACTGTTCCTGAAATCCAAATTTCAAAGTAACACCTTTCTTCTTATAAAGTTCTTACATATCCTTCCTCTAGTGAGTGTAAACCATTAATTTGTAAACTGCCAGCGCATAGCTAGAGCTTGAAGTTTCTATATAGTTTACACTGAGCACCCACTTAGAAAATCTCAGCTGAGAAGCAAATGATCACTATATATCTTGGTAATACATCCAAAGGGGAAAAAGTAGGGCCTTAAAAAAGCATTTTTTATGCTTTTTGCTTTTTCTCCCCATCACAATTTCTTTGCAATAACTGTACAATGCTCCAAACCCCTTAGAACTTACTATCATAATGAAGAAAAATAGTTAAGTAAAGCCATTAGGCTAATAACTCTAATAACTCACAAAGCTGTAATATTCCTTGACTGTCAGTGATGTGATGGTAAATGTTTAATCTGCACTATTACATTTTTGTTATCACTTCCTTAAGTCTAGATTTAAAAAAAAACCCCATAATTCAAGCCCTGATTTGTAGCTTTTGTGGATTTCCAAGATGTAAATACTCACAATGAAAATTTAAGGATGGGTTCTCCTCATTTGGTTTGAGTTGGCTTTATCACATGCTTGACTAGTCTACCATCACTGTGTTAAGGAAGAAGTATTTTAGCATTAGTTCTTTGGAATTAAGATTGGTCATTGTGACCAATGTGATTTCCAATTGATCTGATGTGATTTCCAATGTCCTTCCATGTTTGTCTTTACATTATTATTGTCATTGGCACATTGTTCTTGTTCTACTTACTTTGCTCTATGTCACTTCATACAGATCTTCCAATTTTTTCTCTGATTTCTTCATATTCATCCTTTTTTACAGTTCAGTAACACTCTGTTACATTCATACATTACAATTTGGTCAGCCCTTCTTCTACTAATGATCACTCAATTTGTTTACAGATTTTTGCTACCACAAAAAGTAAGAAGGAGCTTATAATCACCACTGGTTCCCTGGCCATTAGTGTAATAAACTTGAAAAAGACACTGGACAAATGGGAGAAAAGTTTCCCAAATACACTGTGTACATTCTAATCCCCATTCTCTCCTTATTATGTCAATTCTACAAGCATTTAGAAATACTTTTTTTTCTTTTTATAAACTGAATTAACCAAAACCAAATAGGACAAGCATTTCCATAGACAAAAGAGAATTAAGGATTGCACATGAAACCATGAATCTGTATCATGAACAATTTACTTTTCTTTTAAAGTATATAATACATCTAACCTCTTTTTCTTTCAAAGCTGTCCTGCTTGTCTATGTTTCTGACTAACCTTTGTTCTCTTTCCTTTTCATGATTTTAAAAAATGCTTCAATGATTCTCTTTTCTTACTTTTTTCCTTTCCGTTTTTCATTTTGGTAATCCTACTCTAGTCCCTCACTCTTCTCCCAACCCCTTCCCCCCATCCCACTTAAAGAAATAAAAATAAGTTCTTTGTCTAAGACATGAATAGTTAAACAAAACAAAGTCTCATGATGACTGTGTCCAAAAATTTTTGTCTGATTCTGTAGCCTGAGTTTACTTCATTGTCAGAAGGTAAGTAGCATTCCTTGGGGAATCATAGTTGATAATGACCATTGATTGATTAAAGTTCTTAAGTCTTTCAAATTTGTTTTTCTTTTCCTTTTTAAAATATTTTATTTTTTCCAATTACATGTAAAAATAATTTTAACATTTGTTTAAAATCTTGAGTTCCAAATTTTTTCCCTCCCTCTCTTCCTTCCCCACTTCCCTGAGAAGTCAAGCAATTTAATAGAGACTATACATGGGCAGTCATTTAAAACATTTTCATATTGGCCATGTTGTAAAAGAAAACATAGGCCAATCACTTCCCCCAAACCAAGAAAAATAAAGTAAAAAAAGTATTCTTTGGTCAGCATTTGGTTCTTTCTTTGGAGGTGGATAGCATTTTTTTTTTATCATAAGTCCTTTGGAATTGTCTTAGATCATTATATTGCTGAGAATAGCTAACTCTTTCACAGTTGATCACCATACTGTATTGCTGTTACTGTGTACACCGTTCTTCCGGTTCTGTTCGCCTCACTTTGCATTGTTCATGTAAGTCTTTCTAGGATTTTCTGAAACTGGTCAGCTCATCATTTTATAATCAAATACCATAACTTCTTCAGTTATTCCCCAACTGGTGGGCATTCCTTAATTTCTAATTCTTTGCCACCACAAAAAACTGCTATAAATATTTTTGTACATATTGGTCCTTTTCCTTTTTCTTTGATTTCTTTGGAATACAGACTTAGTAGTGGTATTAATGAGTCAAAGGGTATGCACAGTTTTATAGCCCTTTGGGCATAGTTACAAATTGTTCTCCAGAATGGTTATAGATGCTATAGCCACAGCTACTGAAGATCCAGAAAAGAAAGTTCTTGCCACCAAAATATTTGGCGCTGTTATCTCTTTCATTACAATGTGAGTTCCCTGAGAACAAGGGTTGTTTTCAATATGTATTCTGAGTGTTTTGCACAGTACTTTGTACAAAGTAAATGCTTAATAAATACTTTTTTTCATTTATTGCTTCTGTTCTTTCGGAACCAAAACTGTGCTACCTGGTATTGTTAATAATTTTTTTTTTAGGTATAGGTACTTAATAAATATTTGTTTAAGATGAATAAAGGAAAAATAGTGCTCTTTGTTTTCATAGACTCATATGACTAGAAGACACTGCAGAGGTCAAGTAATCCAATTCTTTCATGTTTACAAAGTAGGAAACCAAAGCGAAGAGAGAGAAAATGATTTCCCCAATGTCACACAGCTAATAAGTAGCATAGCCAAGACTTGAACTCAGTAGACTCCATACCCATTGTGCTTTTTCTACTATACTCAACTGCTTATAAGGAGTGGAATTTTTTTTTATAGGAGAAACTAGAAAAGGTGGAAGCATACTACATAAATAATTGCTGATATTAATCATACAACTAATTATGCCTATCCTGGCAGGACTGTTCTCAACCTAATGGTTTATTACTAAAGGTTCTCAACACATCCAAAGAATATGGGGTAACTCCTGCTGGGAACCAAAGTTGAATACAAGTACAGTAGTTTAGCTTTTGCATTTGAATATTATTTAGAGGGTTAACTATTTGTAAAGAAGCAAAAACCTTAATTTAAATAACTGATTCTTACCATGAAGGACAATAATATCAACATGAGCACTCCTGTCTAATTCACCTATCATTGAAAGTTTTTAGCCAAACTATTTACATAAACAGAGACATGCCATTTATCTATGGGAAATGAGATTTCCATTTCATAGAAATGAATTTTTGAGATAACTGAAATTTACTTTTTCAAGCAATGAAACTTTATGTGTGTGTGTGTGTGTGTGTGTGTGTATACACATACTCTCACATACATACATATTTATATGTAATTTTTTTCATTCATGTCCCCCTTGTGAACCATTTGGGGTTTTCTTGGAAAAGATACTGGAAGGGTTTTCCATTTCCTTCTCAAGCTCATTTTACAAAAGAGGAAATGGAGGCAAATAGGGTTAAGTGATTTGCCCAGGGTCACATAGTTAGTAAGTTTCTGAGGACAGAGTCTTCCTGACTCTAGGCTTGGCACTCTATCCACTGTACCACCTAGCTGCCCCTGTGTTTGTATGCATGTGTATACAAATTGTATATATACACATATATAGCATGTGTATATATATATATAATATACAAATGTATGCATATATGTGTATGTGTGTATATGCATGTATATACACACATATGTATAGTAAACACACGCACACCCCTCCCATATATATTTAGCCATTTTGATTCTTTTTTTTTTTGGCTAGGTAATAGGGTTAAGTGACTTGGCCAGGGTCACACAGCTAGTAAGTGTTATGTGTCTGAGGCCGGATTTGAACTCAGGTCCTCCTGAATCCAGGGCTGGTGCTCTATCCATTGCACCACCTAGCTGCCCCTATTTAGCCATTTTGTATACTTTCTGAAGTATATGCATGTTTCCTACCCTTGCTGAAAAGCATATTGAACACACTTTTGTAATTTTTAAATTTTCATTTAAATTTTTAAATTTTCATATTGAGATCTAGAACTCTTTTCCCCTATTCAAATCCAACTCAACATTGAATGGCCCCCAGCCTGCTAATGGCCATTTGGTTTTCTCACCTCTCTCTGTCCATTGTACTTTTTCAGTATGTCAGCTTTGACCTGCAATGGCTAGCATTTATTTATTCATTCATTCATTCATTCATTCATTCATTCATTTATTTATTTTTTCAGTCAAAGACAAAGTTTATTAGAACATCCATTATACTGGGCAGACTCTTAAGGAGTTTGAACATTAGTAAGCTATTGGCTAGATTTTAAGAATCTAAGCAGTGGCTAGATTTTAGGAATCTGAGCCATGGATAGATTTTAAGAATATAAGCATCTTAATGGACACAAGATGGACCTTATATACAGAAAGTCTGTGTGAGGGATCTAAGAGTGGCCAAATAGTCTATGAGGTAATAGAATTCCAGGGAAATGGAACCTAGATAGGACCAAGGGTGGGAAGTGGCCTGGGGCCATAGAGAGGCAAGACAATGGAGGGGAGATTGGGTGGAGCCACAATGAAAAAGGCAAATGCCAGAGATTTGGCCAGGTAGGAAAGTCCAGGGTTTTTCCTTTCTGGGGCCCTGATCCCAACCCCATCATTCCTCCCTCAAACAAATGGGACCCAAATTCTTTTGGAGTAAGGGGCTAAGGTCTCGGCTTCTGAAACTGCTTCCTTCTGGCAAAGGGGATAGAGTTGTCCCTGCCTCAAGGGGTTCTCAAAGAGGAGGTTGACTGGAACCAAGCACAAGCTGCATCCATGGGGGGGACATTGGCTGGTACCTGTTGTTTGCATCAATTGAATGACCTGTAGTCTGGAAGACACAAATCTGACAAAAAACTGCAGGGCCCAGATATAAAGCAGGGACTAGATTTAGGGCCCAACTTTGAGAGGATAAAACATTCTTAGTTCTGTTTGGATTCGTATAATTCAGTGTTCCAACCATGCAGTATCAAATCCACCTCATAGCCAGACTCAGGAATAGCCAGGTGGGTAACATTCCCTTTCAAAGGAACATAATGGGGAAACTGAGCCAGGAGATCCCCTCTTAGACTGAGGCTAAAATTGTCCTCTCAGATTTTCCCAATGCTGATTTCCCACTAGTATCACCTTCTCTGAATACCTTGTGGCATTTCTCTCAGATGGTGGATTATTGATTATCGATGGATTATGACCCATCAGACAACTCAAAATAAAATCCTACGAGCTTTTACCTCAAACAGCAAGTTTTACTAATCACAGCTTGGGAAAAACTTTTCCAGGATTTACACCTCAAACTTAAATTTGTCCTGGTGTAAAAATCCAATCATTAGAGATTTCTATACACTTGCAAATTCTCAACAAGCCATACATAACCCAAACAAATGTTTTGGCTAGTTTACACATTAAAACAATAACCAACAATAGCTAAATTATTTTAGTAGTAACCAAATCATGAAAAGTTGCTTGACATAACTGATATAGAAAGTTCACCAATTTGAAACTTGAAACAAACCCATTACCAATCAGGTGACTTCAGTTTTGTTAAATGCACTTCCAAATTACTTTACACAGAGAATCAACATCTCATCATTAAAGTTAAAATTAAATCTTTAAGAAGAGCATGCTTACCCAAGTTTGGAGGCCAGCTTCTTTACCTTGAGCAGGATGTGCTGAACCTGGGTGATACTTCTAGGCAAAGATTGCCCTAGAGCCCAATGCCATTGCCAGAGGGGCCCATGCTGTAGCTGCTGCCCATCCTCCCTCCTTCCTTTCCCAGGTGGGGGTGGGCGAAATCAAAGGTGAGGGGTAAAGGGTGAAACTCTTGTCCTATGAGAGGGGTTAACAGATACCCTCTTGACTCAAGGGAAAGGAGTGACCAGGTTGTACAGGTGTTTCAAAACTCCTTAATGATTGATCACAAAACCTCCAGAATCTGCCAAGATATTTTTAACTGTTCTAACTTTCCCTATAACCTCCATGAAGGAGGATTCAGAGGTGCAGAGGGAAGGGAATAAGTAAGCCTCAGGGAACCAAAAAGCAACTGCAGTTTTCCCCAATTCCCTAGCGCTGAGGGAATTAACAGATTTGAGCATACACTTCCTGATAGGGAGTCTGTCCTTGTCCTCTATGCTGCGGAAGGTGTACCCAGGTCCTTGGTCTTGAACTGACCCAGTGGACCCAGAGCCTGAGAGCGTCAGGCTGAGAGACAGCCTCATAACTGTCTACCCAAAAAGGACCTCCAAGCCATGGTGCTTGGAGAGCAACCCTAACTGCAGAGCAAGAAAGGAGGAAGGGGAGGCTTACATACCTTCTGGTCTTGACTGGAGAAGAACTTGGGGTTAGGCAGTTTCCCCTTACGGGTCACCAAAATGATGTGGTTTAGAGGTTCAGGGGTCCTGGGACCCCAATATCACGACATGTGGGTCCTGCCCGAAAGAATTTGACCCAAGTCTTCTTTCAGCCAAAGGCAAGGTTTATTAGAGCATCCATCATATTGGGCAGACTCTTAAGGAGTCTGAACATTAGTGAGCTATTGGCTAGATTTTAAGAATCTAAGCCGTGGCTAGATTTTAGGAATCTGAGCCTATAGCTAGCATTTATACAACACTTTAGGGTTTGCAAAGTTCTTTACATATGGGGGAAACCAGAAAAATAAAAAGGTTAAGTCAGTCAGCTTAGTTACTGCATACTCTTATGTCACGATCTGAAGGCCTGAGGGCCTCTGTTTGTGAACTAAGTGTGCAGGCTTTGTACAACAGTCATTTTCATGACTCTGTGGCCCTTTAGTTTTAGGTTAAAGGTTGCATTTTGAAGGACTGATGACTCAAGAAGTCTAATCTTTAAATGAATGGAGTGTTATATTGTACACATACCACATTTTTATCTCTGGGCCTTTACTTAGACACTTCCTATTTTCTGGGGTGTTCTCCTTCTTCTCCTTATCTATCTGTTTGATAATCTTTGAAGTTCAAATCAAGTACCATTTCTTCTGTATTCTTCCCTCAATACCTCAGTCTACAACAATCTCTCTCTCCTGAACCCCAACTTCTTGTCTATCACTTATTTGGTACTTATTATATAACATATATAACCATAATATTAAATAATAACATTATTACAATCATTATAGGATAATAAAATTATTATATAGTAATATAATAATGATATAATATACCATATAATTATGAGATATAAATATGGATAAACATAAATACTGTAACATAATTTTATTATAATCCTTATATAATCTTATTATTGTATAATATTAATTATGATATTATGATATTATTATATAATAATTTTTCTGATTAGCTCTCTTTTTACATTTGTAGAATATGCAGTTGCTAAAGTAGATGATTTTAGGAACCAAGAGAGTACAGAGTAAACATGCCATTACAAGGGAGCATCCAACTTTTAGCCTCTGACCTCTGCAAATGCCCCTCACCTTTCACCCTATTGCACGAGACCTTGGCTCCTCCCTTGCCCTGTCTTTTTCCATTCTGAACTCCTTTACCTTCACCTGTACCCTCCATCTTTGACCTGTCTGATCTCCCTGGATTGATTCCACATTGGCTATGCTCCTGACTGTTCTTTCATTACCTGACATTTCGTCTTGGCATGGTGGGCACCACTTTGTCTCCTGGATTCAACATATGTTCTGTCTTTTCTTTAGGTTCTTGAAATTTTAGGTTCTTGAAAATATGGGTCATATTTTTAACATGTTTACAGCATTTTGTGTACATTCAATAAATACTGATAGATAAAATGTTGCTTGACATAAAGGTACATACATATAAATAGATATATTTCTACATATGTGTTCAGTCACATCTGACTCTTCATGACCCTATTTGGGATTTTCTTGGCAGAGATATTGGAATGGTTTGCCATTTTCTTCTCCAGATCATTTTACAGATGAGGAACTGAGACAAATAGGTTGAAGTCTCTTGCCCAGCATCACACATCTAGTAAGTGTCAGAGGCCAGATTTGAACTCAGAAAGACTCATCTTTCTGACTCTAGGCCAGGCACTTCATCCACTATGTCATCTAACTGTCTATTCACACTTATACTTTACCCAAAGTAGTCAGTGGTCCTCCAACTCCAGAGAACACTTGGAATGAGAGTTCAGGAAGCCACAGTTCAGGAAGCTTCAAGCTCAAAAAGATCTATATATTGTAGTTTCAGATTCAATTTATTCACCTCTGCAGGCTCCATTTGCTCAAGACTGATATAAGGTGCTCAACTACACTTCTCATGGAAGTGCCTTGGCACAGTTACAACTAGAAATTTTAGAAACTGGTGCCCAGAGTTTTATATAAAACATTGATGAATACTCTCACTGGAAAGTGGGGAAGGACTCTTGGGCACCACAAGGCTGTTGCCAGGGACACTGCTGCCAGGGGAGGTGATGGGGAAAGTGGTGTGTGGTAAGCTATGGAGGTACTTAATTGAGATGAGCTTCTTTACAGTTTCCTATTTTAGCTATTTTTTCTTGGTAACCAGGTGTTGAACTCAATTGTTTCTATCTTGCAGAAAGATGTATTTACTATTAGCACCCTCTGTATTTTTTAATACCCTTAGATAAAGTTCTGATAACTCTGGTTACAGTTCTGTGCCCTGGGAATTGAAAAGGACAAAGGAAAATGTATCTGGTGGGGGTGGGGAAAGGCAAGGAATTAAACCTAGGAAATTATATCACTGTTAGCTTAACATTTATACCTGGAGAAACACTGGATTTTATCATCCAGACTTCCCTTGGTATAGTGGTTTGCAGGAATACAGCTTGGCTGTGGGAAAAATAAAATCCTGTCAGACTTATTCTTTCTGTGTATAGCTGGGTGGGGAAGCAGTGGATAGCATTGAATTTCTCTATTTTGGCAAGATTTTTAAATTTTCCTCATCATTACCTAGACTGAAACTGAACAATACCAGAAGTCTAGTATTATTGTCAAGGCTGGCCTCAGGTGATGTGTGGAGTAGGTGGCCACCTACACAGTGTGATTTTTCCTCATTATTTATACCTGGCAGAGTTCCTGGAATTCCACCCTGATATTCATTCCTCTGGGTCTTGAGGGCTTTCTGCTCTTCCAAAGTTTCTTATTAAATTCAAATATTCCTAGAAGCTGTGACACCTTAGAACATTTTCATAAAATATCTTTAAGGGTTATTTGATAGTCAGTTGAGAGCAAGCCAGATTCCCAAAGTAGGAGGAAAGGTGTGTGTGTGTGTGTGTGTGTGTGTGTGTGTGTGTGTGAGAGAGAGAGAGAGAGAGAGACAGCAGAAACACACAGATGGACTTAAAAGGGGAATTGGGAAGATGTAAAAGACAAGATTCACCTACTTCACAGTTTTGCCAAAGATCAGCCCCTTGCCTTTTGCCTATCTCTTTTGCCTTTGTGGCCTTTAATGGAGACAGAACCTTGGTCAGTTAATGGTGTCAGCCATCTTGTCATCCTAGTGTGCAGAAGGAGTAAGTAGCACATATTCCTATGGGCCTGGAATTTTCAAAACATAGGTGCAGAGCAGGCTTACGACTAGCTGAAAAAAGCATATCCCTTCCCCCCTCTCCAACCTTTCACCTTTCCATCTTGGAAGGAAGCAATCAGGCTTTGGGAATTTGACAGAAAAGCTGTAGAACCTTAATCTAGAATTTGCAATTCTCAATTTGCCTCCTTGAGATTAGCTCTTAGTACAGCCGGAACTCCAGATGTGGTGTTTAATCAAGCAAATAATGCAGATGTTACTATCAACAATAAATAGAGCAGCTGAATTATCTTTTGCAAAAGTCATAACTTCTAGGCTTAAGAATTTTGTAAATAGTATTGGGGGAAGCAGTGAAAAAAAATTTGGAGTTCAAAGAATAGATGTTATTAGTTAAGAAGGAAGGAACTGAAAAGTTCTCATTGCCAAAAGTAGCTATAGCCTCAACCACCTTAAGAACCAGAGAGGTGGTATTCAGCGATACTCATTTGAAATATTCACCATCTGATTTTATTACTTCTTTTTTAAAAGACTGAATCTCCCTATCTCACCCAGACTGAAAGTACAGAGGCTACTCATGGGCCCTACCCATCTTTCATTGGCATAGTTCCTTTAAGCTGTTCTACTTTCTGACCTGGGCTGGTTTGTTCCTCCTCAGGCAATCTGGTGGCCCCTTGATCCTGGGGGCTTAGCATATTAAAGTCAGACTTAGGGCAGACACTTAGCTGGCATAGCTTCCTGTAGCTTAGAACTCTTGAGCTCAAGAGATTCTCCAGTTTTAGCATCTCTGGTAGCTGGAAATACAGGTATGTGTCACCATGCTCAGCCAGAGCTTATTATATCATAAGAATTCTTTGACTATTTATTAGAGCCGAAAGAAACCTTAGAGATCATCTAGATCAGAGGTGGGGAACCTGCCCTCTAGATCCTCATGTGTGGCTCTTTGACTGAATCCAAACTTCACAGAATATGACTGAAAATGACTGAACAACAACATTCCCAAACTGGCAGCTGGTCTCATGATGTCTCTACTCTATGTCTCAACAAGTGGTGCGTGCACAGTTGATATTTGAGGCAATTAGTTAAGACAATTCAATTTAAATAACCCTTATCTACCACCTCTAAATCTGCTGTTGCAGAAAAAAAGTTCATATCCAAATGATCACTGGCTAAATTCGGCAGATGATTGTACAACATTTACACTTTATAGATATCATTCCTGGATGATTTTCTAGCCCTTGCTCTCTGTGCTGCTCATCTGGCACTTCTTATGTAGTGCCCATTGCAATGTCAGCCAGATACAAAGACAAGAGAACTATTTTTAAAGGGATTGCTATCCTAGTCACCAATATAGAAATGAGGGCAAAGTTGTCATTAAATGAGTTTGGCATAGCATTCAATTGGCACAAGTGAAGCAGAGACTGAGTTTTTAGTAATGCAATCTACTATAACACAAGTAATAATGATATATAAAAATAGAGCACTAATGATGATGATGATAGGACAGATGCTTCATTTTCTTTCAGTACAATTGGGTTTCTTCAAGCAGAAAAAATACAAAGTGCAAATTGAGGGGTGCATGTATGAGTGTGTATGTGACAGCTAAATATATTTGCACCTGGGCATATGCATGTACTTTGAATATAAATTCAATTGAATAAGCATTTAAATGTCTGGCCTACTATGTGCAGGACACTTACTGCTGGGGATAGGATGATGAAAGCAAATAGCCCTTGCTCCCGAAATGCTTATATTCTATTAAGCATTTTTGTTGGTGATTTAATACAGTGCATACTATAAAATACACATTGATTTATGGACTAATAGTCATAGTGTTATCTATGTATTGGAGACCTGATGTAGAATCCTGATGATCCCTGTCCAAGCCTGGAAAATCATTTGAACCCATTCAAGATGAATTAATGTGTCATAACCATTAAGGAATGCAAACATCAAGTTATTCTGACTTGAGATAAACAAAATAAACAGAGAATGAACTAGAACACTGAGGATTTGAGAATTTTTTTTTCAATGACTTTTGGAAGGCAGAATGAGGCAGCAGAACCAACTCAACATGGAGCTAATTTATTAGGCTTAGCTCAAGTAAAAGTTAGGAACTTTATAGTGACTTTAAAATGTTCCCTGACTCCAAAGTCGGGCAAGCATCCATGTGACCATTTGTGTAGCTGGGCAAATTTCTCCATATAGAGTATAACAGGGATTTCAACTCCCAGTACTCAGCCAAATAGGTCTACTTCTCCCTCTGTTCAGACATGGATTTGTAATAAGGCTAAAGACATATTTGCAACAGAAGGCTACAGTCTGATAGTAATAATGCTATAAATTTAAAACAAAAATGAAATTGGTGCTTGAGATTACTTCGTTATAATACATTCACATTTATATACCTTTCTTCTTTGAGGGACCATAAAATGCTTTTACATTTGCTGCATTAACAATCCTGTCAATTTGTATATGGGAGAGGATTTTTTTCTACTGTTATATTTTTGTTTATGTCCATTTTGCACATGGATAACTGAGGCCCAGAGAGGGCAAGATGACTTACCTGATGTCACATAGTGACTTGGAGGCAGAAAAGGAAAGGTATTGGAACTTAAGTTTCCTGACCTTCAGTCTGAACTTCTTTTGGTTGCCATCCAAGATCTTTTTTTCTCAAGCTTCTTCTACATTTAGTTATTTGGGGGTGTTAGGAGGTAGCTGAATCAGCTTTGTTTCTCCCCAGTAACCTCTAGGGCAGTCTAAATCTAACTAACATTTGAGAAGGGCAACAGGGGAATATTTGTTTCTCTCTGCCTTTGCACTATGTGTCCCCCAGGTCTGGGATTACATGGAGGAAAACCTCTTCACCTTCTCCTCTTAGACTTTCTAGTTTTCTTCAAGACTTAATTAAAAAGTCAACTTCTACAAATCATCTTGTATCATATATGTACATATGCATATGGCTCATAGTTTGGGTTTTAATGGCTCTGAGTGAGAGTAAATAGCAATTGTTTCTGTTCTGGCCAGAAACCCTGGCCAGGGTCTTCCCCTCCCAGGCTAATTCTTTTGTGAAGGCAAACTAGGTCATATTTTGCCTCAATTCTTACCGATACTTTTACTGAAAGGATATTGCCTCGGAAAAACTTTCTCAGAGACCTGAGAAAGACCTGAGCTTAAAAAGGCCAAAGTCTCCCACTGCATCCAGGACCACCACCAGTTGTCCCGACCTATGTCTTGCCACTGGACACCAAATGATTCTGGAGGAGAAAGAGAGGCTGATGGCTTTGCACGGCTCTGCCTCACTTAATTCCAATTCCCATGCAAGTCAAGACATCACCCTCATGATGTCATTGGTCCTCTTTGAGAACGTAGGATAAACAACAACAATATGTGTGTGTGTGTGTGTGTGTGTATACACATATGTACACACACAGGTGTACACATCTAAATGTATATATAAATATATACAATATATCTATTTCTGTCTCTATCTTTGCATATGTACATATTGTATCCTCTGGCTAGACAAGCTTCTTGAAGGCAGGAATTGTTTTCACTTTTGTCATCATATTCATATTGCCTAGCACAGTGTCTGGAACATAGTAGATATTTAACAAATGTTTTATTAAATGTTTTATTAATGTTTATTAAATGTTTTATTAAAATCACCTTGTCTTCATTCACTCTAGACACTTTGCCTCAGTATTATTCCCCAGAGAAGACTGGTAAGTAGAGGTCTTCTCTCAAAGTTACTTTTAAAATCTTGATTTCACAGATCTTTCTTCCTTAAAAAAAGACCCCAAACAACCCATATTCCTTAAAAATTAAAAAAAATCACAAATTTCTCATCCATACCAGGTGGGTGTTGCAAATATTTTCCTTCTGAAGTTTTAAAATTTTGTAACTTGTATTTTATAGCAAACAACTCCCAACAAAAGAGAAAACCTCAGCAAAATCCTGCAATTTTATACATAATACTACAATGTTATTTTATCTCAAAAAACCAGGCTACATTATCACTTTTTTCCCTTTTCCCAAGAGAGCTTGCTGGTAGTTATGTTTCATTTGTGCTTGTCTGATCTGATAAATATTTTCTAGCTTCTTGATACATGGTGTATTTACTGTTTCTTCATTTTGTAGAAAATGAAGTGGTAGACAGTTATCTGTGCATTTGCATTTGGGAGGACGTAGCTGAAGACTTTCTGGAAATGCATGGATCCTGGCAGCATTGGTACAGTGTGTGAGTACAGTGGAGAGAACATAAACTAGTAATAAGGAATTCTGTTGCTTTAGGTATGTTACCTCACCTCTCTGGGCCTCAGTTTCCTTATACAAAGTGATTTGGTTGGATTAAATAATTTCTAAGTTCCCTTCTTGCTCTAGTTTCCTGTGTCCTATCTATAAAGACCTAAGTGCTATGTGAATCCCTAAGTCTCCAGGAGTCAGAATGGCAAGAAGATTTTGTCTGAGAGCTTCAGAGAAGACAAGGAGAAAGACTTTTCTGTTCTGACAGTGGGTGGAAGTAGTTATGAGATATTCTAGCAGAGATTTTTCTAAGTAGGGAATACTAGGGTAAAGGGACAGTGAACTTTAAGGTTAAATTCATAAAAGAGGGAAAAAAACTAAGGATTTTTATGTGGTTGGTTTCAATTAAAAAACTACAACATACCCAAGTCCAACATAAAACAAGCCAAAGACTGGATATCCATTTTTCTTAAAAAATATTCACTGAGGAGTGAAGTTAAGGGATTTTGATTCTAGTTTTTGGATTTTGGTCCCAACTTTGCCCCTGGCATGCTGTGAGATCCCGGGCAAAGCATAATAATGAATGAATAAATGAATGACTGAAAAATAGTATGTTAAAATTTCCTAGTATGGAACAGTGGCCACAGCAACAGCAACAGTTTTGGGGGCTCTCAGTTCACAGATGGTAATGGGGTTAGACAAAAAAGAGATTACATGGAGCCCTTTACTGGCACTAGGTACAACTGGTGCTGATTGGAAACTCTGTTGCCCATATGCAGTTCTGGGTCACAGTTCTAGGGCAGAGATGGGTGCTGGTGGTCAGTCACAAGGGAGGAGGGGTCCTGGTCACAGTTCCAAGGCAAAGAGGAGTGCTAGTGCTTGCAGCTGCAGAGGACCAGGAGTCCTTCCTGGGTAAAGATCAGAGCACAGACCAGGAGAGCAGTTATCACACCTTTGGAAGCACCAAAAGCTTGCAGACCCCTCAGAACTAGCTCTGAAAACAGCAGCACAGAAAAGCCTGAAGCTTGGCACAGTGCCTCACCACTCCCAGGTGAACAGAGCTCAACTTTAATAAAGTTTGAAGTCAAGAAATAGAGTGGGAAAATGAGCAAACAAAAAAAGAATTTGACCATAAAAGCTACATAAAAGTGGCTTTTTTAAAATTACAAATTTGACTCAGTTCTATACTTAATATATATTTGAGAAATGAAGTCTTTATCTCTCCCTTAAACTTCCCTCCCTTTTATCATCCCCTCCCCTTCTTATGTCTTTCCCCTCTTATTTCTTTATTGGGTAAGTTACATCTCTATGCACAGCTGAATGTGTATATATATTCTTCCCTCTGTGAACCAATTGCAATGAGAGTGAAGTTCAAGCATTGTCTAGCACTCCCTCTCATTTTCCCCTCCATTGTCAAAGTTCTTCCTTGTGTACCTCTTTTATGTGAGAAAATTTTCTCCATTCTACCTTTCCTTTCTCCCAGTGCATCCTTCTTTTTCATCTCTTCATTTTTTTTGGAGACCATTCCAACATAATTGACTCACACCTATGCCCTCTGTCTATGTAAGTTCCTTTTAACTGCCCCAATAATTATAAAGTTCTTAGGGGTTACATATATCATCTTCCCTTATAGAAATATAAGCAGTTTAACTTTATTGAGTCCCATATGGTTAATCTTTTACCCATATGTTTACTTTTTTATATTCCTCTTGAGTCTTGTGTTTGAATGTCAAATTGTCTATTTAGCTCTGGTCTTTTCATCAGGAATGTTTGAAAGCCCTCTCTTTCATTAAATATCAATTTTCACCCATAAAAGACTCAGTTTTGCTGGGTAGGTTATTCTTAGTTGTAATCCTAGCTCCTTTGCCTTCTGAAATATCATATTCCAAACCCTCTGCACCTTTAAGGGGAAAGTCACTAAATCTTGTGTGATTCTGACTGCGGCTCCACAATTTTTGAACTGTTTCTTTCTAGCTACTTGAAATATTTTCTCTTTGACCTGGGAGCTCTGGAATTTGGCTATAACATTCTTGGAACTTTTCATTTTGAAATCTCTGGAAATGATCAGTAGGTTCTTTCAATTTCTATTTTACCCTCTGGATCTAAGATACTGGGGCAGTTTTCTTGAATAATTTCTTGAATTACTGTCTAGACTCTTTGATCATGCCTTTCAGGTAGTTCAATAATTCTTAAATTATCTCTTTTCAATCTATTTGCCAGGTTAGGTGTTTTTCTGATGAGATATTTCACATTTTCTTCTATTTTTTCATTCTTTTGACTTTTAAAATTTTTTTTTGATGTTTTATTAAAATAGTCATTAGCTTTTACTTGCCCAATTCTAATTTTTAAGAAATTATTTTCTTTAGTGAGATTTTGTACCTCTTTTTCCATTTGTCCAATTCTGCTTTTTAAGGCATTCTTTTCTTCAGTGAATTTTTGTACCTCAAATATATACTAACTATAGAACTGAGTCAAATTTGTAAAAATAAGAGACATTCCCCAATTGATAAATGGTCAAAAGATGCAAACAGGCAATTTTTAGAAGAAAACATCAAAGCTATCTATAGTCATATAAAATATGCTAAATCACTATTGATTAGAAAAATGCAAATGAAAACATCTCTGAGGTACTACCTCACACCTATCAGAAATTACAAATGCTAGAGTGGATGAGGGAAAAATAGGTACACTACTGAACTGTTGGTGAAATAATGAACTGGTCAACCATTTTGGAGAACAATTTGGAACTATTCCCAAAGGGCTATAAAACTGCATAACCAGAAATACAGCTCTGTATCCCAAAGAGATCAAAGAAAAACTGAAAGAACTTAGATGTATAAACATATTTATGGTAGAGCAAAGAACTGGAAATTGAGGGGCTGTCCATTAATTGGGGATTGACTGAACAAGTTGTGTTCATCATTTCTGTAAAAAAATAAGCAGAATGATTTTAGAAAATCATGCAAGACCTATGTGAACTGATGCAAAATGAAGTGAAAAGAAATGAGAGATCATTGTGCACACTAACAGCAAGGTTGTAATGATGATCAGCTGTGAAAAACTTGATCACTCAACCCAATACAATGATCTAAGACAATTTCAAAGGACTCACAATGAAAAAATGCTATCTGCCTCCCGAGAGAGAGAAATGATAAACTCTGAGTGCAAATTGAAGTATAATTTTCTCACTTTCCTTATTTTTCTTTATTTTTAAAAATGTGGCTAATATGGAAATTTATTTTGCATGATTTTACATGTATGATTGTTAACATGTTGTTTGCCTTCTCAGTGTGTGGGGGAGGGTGTGGGAAGAAGGGAGAGAATTTGGAATTCAAAATTTGAAAAGAAAATAATACTAAAAATAAATAAATAATAAATTAGAATGTTGAAAATAATTTAAAAATTCCTAGTATGTGCTATGTGGTTCTTGAACCAAGGAACCTTAGATTATAATGGAGGGGTCTCTCTCTCTCTCTCTCTCAACTCTCACTTTCACTCCATCTCTCTGTCTCTGTCTTTGTCTCTGCATATAGATAAATGTTCAATTCAATAAGCATTGTTTTAGCTTCTCCTATGTTAGGTGCTGTCCAAAGTGCTGAGATAGAAAGGCAAAAATGAAAATAATCCCTCTCCTCAAGGTGCTTGAATTTTATTGGAGAAACTTTTCTATGATACCTCTTTGTCTCCAGAAATCCTGAGCTAAAATGAAAGGAAATGGAGAGGATTAGTTCTTCTATGACTTTGAATCATCAAATCTTGTCACCCAACTTGTTGAGAACATTACATCATTTAGAAGAGAGGCAATGTAATACAATATGATAGAGTGTCAGCTTTAGAAGCAGGAGGACCAGGCAGAACCAAGATGGTGGAGTAAAGGCAGGGACTTGCATGAGCTCTCTCCCAAATCCCTCCAAATACTTTTAAAATGACTCTAAACAAATTCTAGAGTAGCAGAACCCACAAAAAGATGGAATGAAAAAAATTTCCAACCCAAGACAACTTGGAAGATCAGCAGGAAAGTTCTGTTGCACCAGGATGAGAGAGAAGTGCAGTCCAATACAGGCCACACCAGCACAGAACTGACCCAGCAAACTGGGAGCAGACCTCAAGGAGACTGAATCACTGGCAATAGTGGTAGTTTCCAGACCTCTCAGCCCACAGATGCAAAAGACAACTTAGAAGGTCAACAAGAAAGGACTGTCACACCTGGGTGCTCTAGAATTTGTTTAGAGTATTTTTTAAAGGTATTTGGAGGGGTTTAGGGGGAGAACTCAGGCAAGTCCCTGCCTTTACTCCTCCATCTTGGCTCCGCCAGGTTCTCCTGCTCCTAAAGGTGACACTCTATCTGTTGTGTTACCACCAAATAACTGTGTTGAATTCTACATCTTATTTTTCTGTGAATTTCTCCTCCCTCCTTTGCTTAGCAATCTTATTCCCTCAATTTGGGAGATACTATTACAAATTCATGTTGTGTTATGCCAAGTGGATTAGTGTGAGTAATTTTTTTATTATTCCATTCTATATTTGTCTATGAATGAAATATACATCTATTTCCTTAATATATTGCCCACATTAGCTTTTCTAAACTTTTCCCACTCTCCTCAAGATCCCAACCACTCCTTTCAGTAGATGACTTTGTCTATTACTTTACTGAGAACACTGAATCCATCAGACATGAGGTCTTTTATCTTTCTCTTTGAACATTGGATACTGCTGACCACATCTTCCTTGAAACTCTTCCCTCCTTTAGATTCTATGATATTGTACTATTCACATGCTTCTCTAGTTATTCCTTTTTATTTCTCTTCTTCTTTCCAACCCTCAAATTTGTCTACTTCCTAAGTTTCTGTACTTACAGAACTTCTATTTTCTTTCTACACTTTCTCCCTTATAAATTTCATCCAAGAACATGGCATCACATATCACCTTTGTGAAGATGACTCCCTAATCTCTATATGATCAAAGTACCTTTTCTTCAAAGTGGTAAGTCTATGTTTTCAAATTTCCTGAGGATCCTCTCTGCTTGGCATAAGGTCTATCTTGGTAAAGCACCCGTAAGTGAAGTATGCAGCTATTCTATATGGCTTATTTTGACCCGTCACTACCTGGAGACTTGTAGTATCAGTGGACTGCAAGTTCTGGTAATTTCTACTACATTGTACAAACTTCAAATATGGTTCTAGTAACAGATTAAGTCTGCTTCCTGAGGACCAGCTTAGCTACACATAGAGAAATTCATCACTGGTAGACCAGACAACACATAATAAATTCATTGGCCATGACAACCCAAGAAAAAAAGAAAAATACAAAATGGCTTTTGACCCTATGCCTTCTGATTCTCTAGTGATAGCAAGAAGTACAGTGATGGAAAACAGAGTCAAAGAGAAGTATGAATGACAGGTTTTAGATAGTGTATTTAAGTACTCTAAATGTAAATTATTGTCCAATGGATATACTAATGGAGGAAGTGAATCATGATATTTTGCTATAAATTAAATTAGGACACAAAAAGAAGCTACACTTAAATGGAAGGTTGGTTTATTAGTTTCCTTTGGAGTATTAAATAAAGACACTGGTAGAGTTGGTTTTTATAATATGCACAAGGGTAACAAGAAGCCCTATTTCCTGGGATATCTGACCATCTCATCTCACAAAGCTCATAGCAAGAATTCACAAAAAGACCTTCATAAAAACAATTGGGGCTTGTTGTTGTTGCTGAGTTGCTGCAGTTGTGTCTGAATCTGCATGACCTCATTTGGGGTTTTCTTGGCAAAGATATTGGAGTGGTTTGCCATTTCCTTCTCCAGCTCATTTTACAGACGAGGAACCGAGGCAAATAAGATTAACTAGCTTGCTTAGGCTCACACAGCTAGTAAGCATCACAGGCCATATCTGAACTGAGGAAGATGAGTCTTACTGACTCCAGGTCCAGTGCTTTATCTATTGCATGACCTAGCAGCTCCAATTGGAGTTTATGAGCCAATATCTATAGTAAAGGATGAAAATACAAAGAAAATCTATGAAGAACTCGGTAAAATCCTCTAAAATAAATAAAGAAAATCTTAAACAATTAGTAAACAGTTCAAAGGTGGAAAGGATGGAGGAAAATATGTTTGAAGAGAAAGAAATGTGAGAATTATAGACTAAATAGAAGCTTTACACTTACATCATGAATATTTACTTAGAGAACAGAGTCAGGGGACGCTAGACATGTCAAGCACTAAATAATATTAAAACAAATAAAATTAATTATATTTTAATAGACAGGAAGTGACAGTTTACTGATATAAAAGTAATTTCTGAATCAGCTGTATATATCATGGAGTTTACAGAGTACCAACCTGATTTATTTAAGCAAACTACTAACTGCAAAAAAAGGAAAATGGATAAAAGAACAGATATTAAGACATTTACCATTTCCTAAGACAGTTTAACCAATTTAATTCAATTAACGCAACAAAGAGGCCAAAATAGCCTAGAAATATTCTCATCCAGCAAATACTCAATCTCCTTGACATGTGGAGAGGCATGAAAACTAACGGTATTACTAGTTAAGAATGTTAACTTGTATATAAACTCGTATAATTATAAAGAAGGATGATGAAATATTATCTCCTAAATTAGTAAGAAGTTAAGAGAAAAAACAAGATAATAGAAAAGTTGGTGAGACAACTTTGAAATACATTGCCCTTTGAATTATTTTTTATTTGCTTGGGTGTGACTATGATCTCCAGACATACCTGGTTAAAGGAGTTTGGGTTCACAAGCAAAAAATTGTTAAAATGATTTTGGAAGTTTGTAAGAAATATGCATCATTGGACATAATCCAAGGTACCTCAGGAGGCTGTTAAGCAAAGAACAACTATTGAAGCCTCTCTAGATCTTCAGATAATTAACCACAATTGAGGATATGGAACAATGTACCCCAATACATTCCAGTTTGATTTACTATCCAGTAAATAATTAATGGAGGAGAGGTAAGGTGGGTTGAATAGAAGAGTTTCTCATCAGTTTGATGAGTTTCCCAATCAACCTGACATGATTACAGGTCTTGTGTTTAGAGGCATATGAGACACCTCCCCATAAAGTGTGTGCATTGTTATTGATGTTTTACTGAGAAGAAACAGTGAACTACAAGCTAATTGACTGGGTGATTCAAAGGAAAATGGACCCTTGTCTGAGCAACTGCTCCTCTCTCTGGTCTCTAAAGGAGGATGTCAGACCAATGCTCTTTGTCTTTGTCTATCAGTCTCCCTTCCTCCATCATTCCCTTATTCCCTCCTTCTTTCTTTGTAGAAGATACCCTCTTTACTTTTTCTTATGTTTTTTTTCCCACAGTGAAGCAAGAAAGAAGTAGGGGATTTTTTCTATTCTCCTGATTCTCCAGCTACCCCAAACAATGAATGGCAATTTGTGGCAGAAGCACATGGTTGACTACATGTGCTTGTCCAGATGGACCAAAGGGAATTTTTGTATCTCATGTTTTTGGTTGCTTTCTATCTTTCTGCTTCCTTTTCTGATAATGAGTCAGAGATCAGAGACTGGATAGTGGACTTCCCCAATCCAAGAGAAGATGGTTCCTGGGGCACTGATAGGGTTTCTGCAGAAGTAAATGATAGAGAGTTCTGTGGAGAAGGGAAGAATTTATGACCAAACAAGAGATAGAGAACATTATGAAATGCAAAATGGATAATTTTGATTACATTAAATTAAAAAGGTTTTGTATAAACAAAACTAATGTAACCAAGATTAGAAGGAAAACAGAAAACTGGGAAACAATTTTTTATAGCCAGTGTTTATGATAAAGGCCTTATTTCTAAAATATATAGAAAACTCTCAGAAAACATCAAATAAGAATATAAATCGTTCCTCAATTGATAAATGGTCAAAAGAAAACAGGCAGTTTTCAGATGGAAGAAATTAAAACTACCTATAGTCATATGAAAAAATAGTCTAAATCGCTATTGATTAGAGAAATGTAAATGAAAACAACTCTTGAGGTACCACCTCACACCTATCAGATTGGCTAATATGATAGAAAAATAAAATAATAAATGTTGGAGAAGATGTGGGAAAATTGGCATGCTAATGCATTGTTGGTGGAGATGTCAACTGATCCAACCATTCTGGAGAGCAATTTGGAACTATGCCCAAAGGGCTATAAAAATGTGCATACCCTTTAATCCAGTAATACCACTACTAGGTCTGTATCCCAAAGAGATCATGAAAAAGGGAAAAGAACCCACATGTACAAAAATATTTTAGCAGCTCTTTTTGTGGTAGTAAAGAATTGGAAATTGAGGGGATGCTCATCAATTGGGGAATGGCTGAACAAATTGTGGTATATGAAGGTAATGGGATACTATTGTGCTATAAGAAATGATGAACAGGCAGATTTCAGAAAAAATCTGGAAAGACTTACATGAACTGATACTGAGTGAAGTGAGCAGAACCAGGAGAACATTGTACACAGTAACATCAACACTATATGATAATCAACTATGATAAACTTAGCTCTTCTCAACAATACAATGACCCAAGACAATTCCAAAAGACTTGTGATGGCAAATTCTAACCATATCCAGAGAAAGAACTATGGAGTCTGAATGCAGATAGAAGCATACTATTTTCACTTCTTTTTTTGTTTTTTTTTTTGTTTTTGTTTTTTCTTTCTTATTTTTTCCCTTTTTGTTCTGATTCTTTTTTAATAACATACCTAATGCAAAAATATGTTTAACGTGATTGTACATGCATAACCTATTTCAGATTGCTTGCTGTCTTGGGGAGGGGGACAGGAAGGGAGAGAGAGAGAGAAAATTTTGGAACTCAAAATCTTATAAAAATGAATATTGAAAACTATCTTTACATGTAATGAGAAAAAAACAAAATACTATTAAGTAAAAAAAATTAAAAAATAAAAAATAGAGAAGTAAAAAAAGAGAAAAAATGAAGTAAATTACAGAGACAAACATGTACCTTCCTGCACCCACCCACAGAGTTGTTCCAACGGTCAAATGAGAAAATATTTTAAAACACTTAGCACAGTTCTTGGCACATAGTAGGCACTTAATAAATGTTTATTTCCCCACCCACTACCCTCCCCCAGCACATGGTAGAGACAGATATGTATATACCTAATTGGCAAAGGATATTAGATTATAGACTGTTTATGAACCTCCAGCTCCTATGCAGATGAAAGGACCTTTTGAATTCCCTAGGCATCATGCCTTCAAAATCTAGCTGTGTAGTCAGTAAACATTTTTTAAGCACTTACAAAGTACCAGGTACCACATTAAGTGCTGGGGATACAAAGAAAGGCAAAAGATAGTTCTTGCTTTCAAGGATCTCACAATCTAATGGGGTGACAACATACAAATGAGTACACACAAACAAGCTATATGCAAGATAAATTGGAGATAATTAACAGCAGGAAGAATTAAGATTAAGAAGGATTAGGAATCCTCCTGGCTTTCTGTAGAAGGTAGGATTTTAGGAGGCAAAGATGAGGAGAGAGAATTTCAGGCATAGAGGACAGCTAGTGAAAAAGTCAGAGTTGGGAGATGGAGTTTCTTGTGGGATGAATAGCAATATGGCCAGTGTCACTGTATCTCAGAGTATATGATAGTATGTAAGTGATAATAAGGCTTGAAAGGTAGCAGGGGACCAGGTTACAAAGGACTTTACATGCCATACAGGATTTTTTATTTTATCCTGGAAGTGATAGGGAACCACTGAAATTTGTCGAATGGTCTGATCTGCACTTTAGGGGAATTGCTTTGTCAGCTGAGTGGAGGATGGACTGGAATGGGGAGTCACTTGTGGCAAGAAAACTAATCAGCAAACTATTGCAATAATCAAGGTGTGAGACAATGAAGGCTTGTAGCAGGATGGTGGTAGTGTCAGAGGAGAGAAGGAGGGAATACAGAAGAGATGTTAAGAAGGAAATTTTTTAAACCTGGGCAGCGGACTGGAAACAGAGTGAGGGGAGGTCAGAGAGAGTGATATAAGGTTAAAAGTCTGGTTATGAGACCTAAGGAATTGGGGGGGATGGTGGTACCTTTAACATCTTCTAGCTTGAGAGGTAAGATTTCCTGGACAGCATTAACTTAGGAGGTTGCTTTTGGGTAATTTCAAGTTTGAGACTTCTCAAATTTGAGATTCAAGGATCAGAACTTCTGGAAGGAGATTTCCTAATATGGTGTGCTCTTTAGAGTAATAAGAAAATTATTAGTATAGTTTCTGAACATCTAATGTGAATGTAAATACCGCTAACAAGGTAACTTTACTAGTAAATGCTTTGTTTGGGACTATATCATCATAGATTCTCATAGTTGAGAGGCTGAGGGCCACCTACTTCAGTGGAATTCCTTCTCAGACATCACTGGGAAATAGGTCTCCAACTACCTCCTAAAGCAACCCATTCCATTTTTGGACAGCTACACTTGTTAAGAATTTTTTCCCCTTTACATTGAGCCAAAAAATCTGCCTTTCTGCAACTTTCAACCTCCATTCATTTTTCCTAGTTTTGTACTTTGGGCCAATAAAACATGCCTAATTCCTTGTTCACATGACAATTTAAATATTTGAAGACAACAGCCTTTCTCCCACATAATTCTTCTCTCTTCTAGACTAATCATCCCTATTTTCTATAATCAATTATTTGCATGATATTGCCACATTACCAACTGCATCACCCTCTTTTGGACACACATCAACTTGTAAATGTGCCTAAGATTTGGGTCATAAGGGTCATAACTAAACTTGACACTCCAGATATAGTCTAATCAAGGCAGAGTACAGTGGGCCTATGACCTTCCTTTGTCTGGACAGTACCTCTTTTATATAGACTAAGATTGCATTAGTTTTTGTGACTAAAGAATCACGCTGTTGACTCATTTTGAGTTAATATTCCACAATACCCCTTAGATCTTTTTTCACATAAGTATTTACCTAGCTACTTTTTCTTCATTTTGTATTTATGATGTTGATTTTTTGAACCCAAGCATAGTGCTTTACATTTATTTCTATTAAATCTGTCCTTCTAGAGTCAGACCATCACTTCAGTGTATTGTGATCATTTTGGATTTAGATTGTCATCCAATGAGTTAGTTTTCATTCCCAGATTTGTTTCAGCTATAAATCTTCTAAGTGTGCCACTTCTGGCTTCTATCAAGTCATTGATAAAAAAAATATTAAACAGCATTGGGCCAAGGACAGATCCTTGGAACATTCCACTAGAGACCTCCATTCAAATTGACACCGACCTCTTTATGGCAAATTTTAGAATCCTGTATTTAATTGGTTCTAAATCTGAATAACTTTACTATCATCTAGTCCACATTTCTCCATATTATTCACCATTATAGAGTGAAAGGTTTTGCTAAATGCTTTCCTGAAATATAGGCATAATATGTATACAATATTTATTTGACCTACTAGTCTAATAAGCCTGTCAAAAGAGGTTATAAGGTTAGTCTGTCTTGAGCCTTTGAAACCATGCTTGCTTTTTGTGAGCATTATTTTACTTTCTAAATGATAAAAAAATCCTTTTAATAATATGCTCTAGAATAATGCCAAGAATCAAAGTTAAAGCAACCTGCAGTTTGTAAGATCTGCCCCCTTCTTCCCTTTTAAAAAGAGAATTTCTCCTGGTCCAGTTCTATGGTACCTCTTCCACCTCTATAATCTTTCAAAAACCACTAATAATAATTTATTACATTCACCAGTTCTTTCAGTGACCTGGTATATAAGCTGTCCAGATCTGTTGATCTGAGGATAGCTAAGGTTTAAACACCTTGTTAACCATCCCTCCACCATTATTTCGTAGTCTGAAGGACATTCTCCTTGGCAGAAAGAAAAGCAAAATGATAGTTGAGTAGATAAGTCTTTTCTCTGTCACCCATCCCATCTACCCTAAGCCATGTTCTTGTTCTTTGTTTTGCCTTCCTCTTGTCCCCAACCTAGCTCATTTTTAGGGTATGTGTTTAGGACTTGTCACAATCCGTAGTTCATTTTACATTTTAGAAATTGTGGCACTATTCTTACAGGGCCATGCTGCACTTTAAAAACTTTTTTTCCCCCTCTATTATCTGCCCTCCATATCATTTTCTATTTGTGCATTTTAAAATCAAAGTTGCTTAATGAGTTTTAAGAGCAACCCTATTGGTCTCTTTAAACAACTCCTCCCCCTCTTTTTTCATATCAGAATTGTTACTATTGGTGTCTTCAAAGTTGCATTTTTCTGAGATTTCCATCCCAACCTCCTTCTTGCCTTCCCACCCTGAGATGACTTTCCCTAGAGAATTTTGGGCCATTGGATCCTTCTTATTCTGTTTTTTTTGAATCCTTTCTTATCTGCTCTCCCCCAATCTAGCATATTTCAGAGTATGCCTAACTTTTCCCCTCTCAATTACAAATTCAGAGAAGTAGTGGTCACTTCCCCACAGCATTCTCATTACTTGTACATTAGTAACTAGTTCATTCTTGTTCATAATTCAGTGCTGAATAGGAGTTCCAATTGCTATTTTCTCTACCTGTTGAAGAACAAAATTATCATCAAGGCAAATCAAGAATTTATTCATTGCTCTGCTCTTGGTTGAAGGGACCTGCAGATATCTAGATAATACAAACTCCATCACTACTATCATTCCTCCATATTAACTTTGTAATGTATTTCCCAAACTTCTTGCCTTAATTGCTCAATTATCACTTATTTCTCCCAGTGTTGATCCTTACACAAATACTTTCCATATGCTTCCTTCCTCTGGTTCCTGATTTTCTTTAAATGAATATATGTTCTTAATAAACAATGTTATTTCATCATCCCTTTTATCTATTCTGTTTCTTCTGAATAAGATATATCCTTACATAGCTACATTTCAGTCATGAGTCCAACCTATAAAGTCCTAGTGATACCAACAAGTTTGAATTTATTTTTCTTGCATCAGGATTGTAATTTCACTGTTTATTACTAGTACTTTGTGCATTTTTTGAATGGATATCCAAAGTCATGAATTTTATTGCTGGTTCCCCTCTGGGATACTGTATTTTGAGAATTACTGGTTCCCTTTCATACTATTCTTCTTCTTAGGTTGTACTTGCTCCTCTCTGTAGTAACCAGCTTGGTAGATATATGTAGGCAATTTTCTTCTTCCATCTTCCTTTGAGTTTAAAGCATTCTTGATCACATTTACAAGGCCTGAGGCAAATTTATTTTTACTAGCTTTAGTTAGGTACACCCATCACTTGCTAAGATGCCACTCTTTCTATATTTTAAGCCACGATTCAGAAATCTAAATCCTGTTCTCAGACACCACCCTTTTAACCAGCTGTTTCTTTCCCAAATCTACCTTTCATTTCTAAAACTACTTCTTCATTTGGCAGTAGTGATAAAAACACCACCTGTGTCCCTAAGGTCTTCAGTTTCTTGTCCAGAATATCATAATCCTTAGCAATGCTTTATAGATTCCTTTTGGTATATTTACCTGAATATGAATCACTAAGGGTGGTTGCCCAGTTTGATAAGTCTTGCTTAGCTCTCCATCTTAGATACATGCTCAGAAAGTCAGAAAATTCTCTGTTGTTTATGTCAGGCCAACAAATAGTCATAGGGAAAGCACTAATCATCACTTATTTGCTTTTTCTTCTTCTGATCCTTGCTGTATGACCTCTCTCCTGATGGCACATGTCATTCTATATCATTATTTCTTGGACTGAAAAAATCCTGGGTGTCAGTGTGGTGAGGTGGAAAGAATGATGGATTTATGGTCACAAGAGATTTGGGTTCAGATCCTACCTCTGATAGTAACTCTTTGACCTTGGGCAGATGATTCAGTCTCTCTGGGTGATTCAATCTTTCTGTGGCCTTAGTTCCCTCATTGACAAAAAGGACACGATAACTGTATTATCTAGTTTGCAGAGCTATGGGGAGGCTCAGATATTGATATTAACACAGGTTTGTAATTTGTGGCTCAGCTCTCCAAGCTCTGGATTTGTATGGATCAGGTTTAATCATGGGGGGTTAGACCATCAAATGATTCTCTTTAGTTTATTGTGCCCCCACCCAGAGTTTCCTCTGGGAATCTCAAAATATTGCTTCTGCCTATGCTTTTGGAGATTTGAGTGAAAGGTTCCCCCCTCCTACTCCAGCCCTTGGAAACAATCAAGATCACAAAACATACAGGATAAGCCCCCCTCCTACTCCAGCCCTTGGAAACAATCAAGATCACAAAACATACAGGATAAGCAAACATTTATTTTACTTCACAGAATGCAGAAAACACAAAGGACTTACAATAAACAATCAATACTATTTTCCTTCCTTTTCAGTGAATTCAGTTTCTCACTTATGAATTCTATGAAACTAATGGCACTTATTCTGTGTTTTGGGATCTTCTCATAAGGCAAACTTGAGGTGCTTCAGAGGCAAGCCCCATACTTCTCCCCATTACTATGAATCCCACCTTTACCTTATGGACCTATATAATCTCACAGTGAAAAAAGGCCAAGGTCTTCCAATGCATTTGGATCCAGTCATCTTGATCTATATCTTGCCACTGGACCCTGATGGCTCTGGAAGAGAAAGTGAGGCTGGTGACTCTGCACAGCCCTGCCTCACTTAAATCCAATTCACTTGCAAGTCAAGACATTATCTTCTTGATATCATTGGTCCTCTTCAAGAATGAAGGACAAACAACAAAACAACAACAATATAGTCTTATTTGGACCAAGGAGAAAAAACAAAACAAACAAAACAATCTGCCATTGCTAGAAATCCCCTTCTCTTCAAATATGCACCATTCAAATGAGTGAATGAGAAAGCATTTATTAAGTACTTACTATGTGCCAAGCACTATGCTAGGTTTCTAAGTGCTGGATATACAAATACAAAAGCAAAGATAGACCCTAACTTCAAGGAATTTATATTTTTAAGGGGGAACAATATATGCAGAGAAGTGATATACAGTGAGGGGCATTTTGGCCATGAAACTTACAGGCACAGGGGAGTGGAATGATAGTCTTCATCTAGGAACAAGAGCAGAGTTAATCTGATGATGTTTCATGGTTCAAGAACAGGAGAGGAGGTGGAGCCAAGGTGGCAGAGTGAAAGCAGTGACTTGATTTAGCTCTCCTCCAAACCCCTCCAAATACCTATAAAAAATGGCTCTAAACAAATTCTAAAGCAGCAGAACCCACAAAGACAGAGTGAAACAAATTTCTGGCCCAAGACAACCTGGATGGTTGATCAAAAGGTATATTGCGCCAGGCGCGGAGAGGAGAGCAGTTCAGCGAGGGTGCGCAGACCACAGTGAACCTGGAGCAGGCCTCAGAGGACTGAATCACAGGCAGCTGTGGTGGTTTCCAGACTTCTCAGTCCACTAACACCAAAGACAACTTAGAAGGTCAGTGGGAAAAGTCTGTGACTGCAGTGAGAGAGAAGCTAGGTCTTAGCCGCAAGTCCTGAGCATGGCTCGGGTGGTGGCTGCCTCCTGTGCTTCTGGCCCACAGACTGAGGGGGAATCCAGTGACTGATCAGAGGAGGACTGCAGGAATCTCTTTGCCAGTGCTGAAGCAGAAATTTCTTGCTTTGCCTGTGCTTGGATCTGGGTCACAGTTCTGAGGGGTGGTTCTGGGGCAAGAAGGAGTGCTGGTGTGGTGGAGCTTGTTGTGGCTGTGGAGAGGAAACACCTTGCCCCTTATCATACCACCTTGGAAGAAATGAAAATTTACAGGTCCCTAGAAAAGTATCTCTGAAAACAGCTGTACAAACCCCTGAAGCATGGGACAGTACATTCTCCACATTGGAAGCAGACTTTTACCTTAACAAAGAGTTTAAAACTCAAGTAATTGACCGGGATCATGAGTAAGCAGTGCAAAAAGAGTCACACTATATTATCTTACTTTGGTGACAAAGAAGATCAAAACATACAACCAGAAGAAGACAGCAAAGTCAAAGCTCCTACATCCAAAGCCTCCAAGAAAAATATGAATTGGTCCCAGGCCTTGGAAGAGCTCAAAAGGGATTTTGAGAAGCAAGTAAGAGAAGTAGAGGAAAAAGTGGGAGGAGAAATGAGGGTGATGCAAGAAAATCATGAAAAACAAGTCAACAGCTTGCTAAAGGAGACCCAAAAAAATACTGAAGAAAATAACATCTTAAAAAATAGCCTAACCCTAATGGCGAAAGAGGTTCAAAAAGCCAATGAGGAGAAGAATGCCCTAAAAAGCAAAATTGGCCAAATGGAAAAGGAAGTCCAAAAGGTTTCTGAAGAAAATACTTCCTTAAAAATTAGAATAGAACAATTAGAAGCCAGTGACTTTATGAGAAATTAAGACCCTGTAAAACAAATCCAAAAGAATGAAAAATTAGAAAACAATGTGAAATATCTCATTGGAAAAACAACTGACCTGGAAAATAGATCCAGGAGAGAGAATTTAAAAATGATTGGACTCTCTGAAAGCCATGATCAAAAACAGAGCCTAGACATCACGAAATGATCCAGGTAAACTGCCCTGATATTTTAGAACCAGGGGGCAAAATAGAAATTGAAAGAATCCACCAATCTCCTCCTGAAAGAGATCCCCAAAGGAAAACTGCTAGGAATATTGTAGCCAAATTTGAGAGTTACCAGGTCAAGGAGAAAATATTGCAAGCAGCCAGAAGGAAACAATTCAAGTATTGTGGAAACACAATCAGGATAACACAAGATTTAGCAGCTTCTACATTAAGGGACCACAGGGCATGGAATATAATATTCTGGAGGGCAAAGGAGATAGGATTACAACCAACATTCACCTACCCAGCAAAACTGAGTATAATCCTACAGGGGAAAAAATGGTCATTCAGTGAAATAGATGACTTTCAAGCATTCTTAATGAAAAGACCAGAGCTGAATAGAAAATTTGACTTTCCAATACAAGACTCAAGTGGAACATGAAGAGTTAAACAGGAAAGAGAAATCACAAGAGACTTACTAAGGTTGAACTGTTTACATTCCTGCATGGAAAGATGATATTTGTAACTCATGAGACCTTTGTCAGTATTAGGGTAGTTGGAAGGAAAAAATTATATGTATGTATAGATATAGATATATAAATAGAAGGCACAGGGTGAGTTGAAGATGAAGGGGAATTCTGGAGAATAAAATTAAGGGAGGAGAGAGGATTATACTAGGAGAAGGAAAAAGAGAGGTAGAACAGGGTAAATTATCTCACAAAAAAAAAACAGAAAAGAAAAGGCTCTTACAGTGGAGGGGAAATGGGGGAAGGTGAGAGGGAATGAGTGAGTCTCATTCTCATAGGATTTGACTTAAAGAGGGAATAACATACACCTTCAATTGGGTATGGAATTCTGTCTTACCCTACAAGAAAATAGGGAGGGAAGGGGACAAGTGAGTAGGGGGATGATAGAGAAGAGGGTAGATTGGCAAAGGGGGTAATCAGAAGCAAATACTTCTGAGGATAGACAGAGTCAAAAGAAAGAATAGAATAAATGGGGGGGGCAGGATAGGATTAAGGGAAATAGAGTTAGTTTTTCACAACATGTCTACTATGGAAATGTTTTGCATAACTGCACATGTATAACCTATATTGAGTTGCTTGCCTTCTCAATGAGGGTGGGTGGGGAGGGAGGAAGAAAAATTTGGAACCCAAAGTTTTAAAAGCACATGTTTAAAAAAATGTTTTCACATGCAACTGGGAAATAAGAAATACAGGAAATTGGGTACAGAAATCTATCCTGCCCTACAGGAAAATAGAAGGGTAAGGGGGGGAGAGAAAGCAGGGAAAGCAGACTAGGGAAAGGGGTATTCAGAATGCATGCCACCTTGGGGTAGGAGGAGGGATGAGATGGGATGAAAATTTGGAACTCAAAATCTTGTGGAAGTAAATGTTGAAAACTAAAAATAAATAAATTTATTAATAAAAAAAATCCTAAAAAAAAGACAAAAAAAAAAAGAACAGGAGAGAAAGTTGGTTGAGATGGGGTGAGTTTTGGGGAGGAAGTAAGAAAGGGTATGTGCTTAGCAGTGAGAATGAGTATATTCATGGTCTAATAGGTGGTCAGAGGGGAGGAAGTGAAGTGAAGAATGGCCAAGACTCAGTACAGATGTTTCTCCAGGGCACTGTGGTCCCTACTGTGTGTAGTGAGGCAATTGGAGAAGAATGCTGCTTACTTCACAACAGAGAGATAATGGGCTCATATGCAGAATGAGAAGAGTATTTTTAGATGTGGCCAACATGGAAATTAGTTTTGCTTGACTAGGCTTACATGATACAAGGATTCTGTATTTTTTTTTTTATTTTCTTCTTCTAGTGGGTGGGAGGGGAGAAAAATAAATGCTTGTTAATTGAAAAACGTTAATTAAAAAAAGACACAAAAAAAAGATTGTAGCCATGGAGGAAAGAGTGACTTGTGATAGTAGAAGATGGCAAAACCTGGATTTTGCTCCTCTATCTTGTGTCTTATCCCTTTATCCTTCAGCTTCAGAGCTAACTACATGATCCTTCTCTCCAAGAGGCTGGTGCTATTTACATTTTTCTCCTTCTTCCTTTTAAAGTCTGGGTGCCAGAACTCTCTAAGAATTGGCCATCTCCCATGAAAATCCCCCTTCACTTACTCAGGAAGTCTGAGTCTGAGTCTCAGAACATTACATTGTCCAGGAATCCCTGTTCTCCATGTGGGAGGCTGGGTCATGTGACTTCATCATTTCTTAGGCTGAAGTGGTTGAGAGACGCTGCAATTGGCTTCTGTCTACAACCTTTCAGGTCCTGTGGATGAGAGAATGTGAGACTGCAATATGCTTCTGTCACTGCTTCTTAGTCTTTCATTAGTCTGTGGTGGTGGGGGAAGGACAGTGAGAAGGAGGGAGAGAAAAAGGGGGATGAGAGTGAGGCTATGTGAATGCACAGGTTTTTTTCCTTCTCTGGACTCAGATGACTCTTAGGTCTCTAGTTTCTGGTCTGTGTTCAGGTCTCTTTGCATCTCTCCAAATGACTTTCCTCTTTTAAGTTGAGCACTAATACTCAAGGGGTCCCCATTCATAATAACTTGAACCCATCAATTCATTCAATATAATCCAATTTCCACCAAACCTGGAAAATTTATGGGCCCAGGGTATATTGTCTATAGGGACAGCTAGGATGGTTGCATGCTAGACCTGGAGTTAGGAAGATCTGAGTTCAAATCTAGCCTTAGACACTTACTAGTTGTGTGACTCTGGACAAATCACTTAATCTCTGTCTGCTTCAATTTCCTCATTTGTAAAATGGAGATAGGGCAGGTAGGTGGCACAGTGGTGTCAGGAAGTCAGGAAAATTCCTCTTTCTGAGTTTAAATCTGGCTTTAGACACTTGCCATCTGTGTGATCCTTGGCAAGTCACTTAAATCAGTTTGCCTCAGTTTTCTCATCTGTAAAATGACTGGAGAAGGAAAGGGCAAACTACTCCAGTATCTTTGATAAGAAAACTCCAAATGGGCTTACAAAAAGTCAGACATGACTGAAATGACTAAACAATAACAAATGAAGATAATAATAACATCTACCTTCCATGACTGTTGTGAGCATAAAATGAGATAGTATTTGGAAAGTGAAATCTTTAAGCACTTTATAAATGCTGGCTATTGTTCTCTCAAAACAGTGTTAATGAGTGAGTAGTTTATGTCTTGCATAAGGAGATAAAATCAAAGTCCTAAAAAAAGTTTGCCTCCCCATTGTTTTACTGAATTGAAAGGACTCCTTAGGGGACAACCCTCTTTAAAATGTTAGGGCTGTAAGGGACATCAGGGACTACCTTGACTAGTTCCTTCCTTTTACAGATGTGAAAACTGAGGCCCAGAAATTGGGGCTAGTTAATTGACTTGTACCCAGTCAAATATGAACTAAATGGCAGATTCAGGATTAGACTGTAGGTCTTTTGATTCCAGATATAATGTTTTTTCCTTTACATTGGCTGGCCTAAGGTCACACAGATAAATTAGAGGCAGATCTGGGATTTGAACCCAGTCTTTTGACCCTAAGGCCCTTGCTCTTTTCCCAATATCACTTTCTATCTTACATATTTCTTTTGTGGAGAGAAACAGAACCTTGGAAGAAAGCCCTAGGGTGAGAGACTGAAATTCATTATGACTGAGGTGAGGAGGAGAGTAGAAAAAGATTAACCATACTTTACCCTATGATTGGTTTAGGCAGGCAGGCACTTCCTCTCACTTATTTGTTGTTCATTTTTTTTTCAGTTGTGTCTGACTCTTCGTGGCCCCATTTGGGGTTTTCTTGTCAAAGATACTGGAGTGGTTTGTTATTCCCTTCCTCAGCTCATTTTATGGATGAGAAAACTGAGGCAAATGGGGTTAAGTGACTTGCCCAGGGTCACACAGTAACTGTCTGAAGTCAGATTTGAACTCAGGAAGATGAGTCTTTCTAAGTCCAAACTCAGCATTCTGTGCACTGTGCTATCTAGCTGCCTATTACTTAAAACATCATAAAACACCACAGACCAGGAATAGAGACTTTGGGAAGAGGGAAAAGATTTTAAATCAGAATTTAGGGAGTCTAGGAATTGGTCAAAGAGAGAAGAAAAGGATTGGCTCATGACTCAGGGCCCTAGGCTTAGATGTATCTCCATGTTTGCTAGGGATTCCTCACTTAAGATTGTCCTGTCAAGGTGTCCAGGGAAGGAATGGAAACATGAGTATAGGATTAACATTCTGTAGAATAGAATAGTTGATCTGGAGTCTGGAAGACCTTGGTTCAAATCTGGCCTCAGATACTATAATAATTGTGTGACCTTGGGCAAGTCATTCAACTTCAATGGGGATAAGTTTCTTCATCTATAAAATGTTGCACATGATTACCTTTAAGATGACCTTTTCCTACTCTAAATCCCTGATTTTCCACAGCTTCCTTTCCTTATGCCATATGTCAGGACCAGTAGCTGGGGGAATGGCATAAGCAAAGCTCTCAGATTATGTATCTTGTCTCCCCAATCCCACTGTAAGCTCTTCACAGGCATGGACCTTGTCTTTTCCTTTTCTGTCTTTTGCACAGCACAGGGTTGGGCACACAGTAGGTACTTGATAATTTGCCTTTTCCTTAATTCTGAGAATCCTTGGGGTCAATTCCAGAAAATATAAAGATCTCCTCTGCACCTCTAGGCTCTGAATTTTAGCTGATAAGAGGCGCTTCATCTGAACTTGAAGATATTTGACTGCAATCTTAGTCTCTGGAGATTTCACAGAGATAGAGAATTAATGACCCAGCTCTGCCTCATTTCTATAAAAGGCAGGGAACCTTAACCAAACAGGCCTGATGAGCAGGGCTCATAAGTTCCATCAAAGAAGGAATGAGGTGAGAGAGATGGGAAATAATTCTAAACTCAGAAATCTGTTAACCTCTTTTTTCAGAGGACGATAAAAAACTCATCCAATCTAAGGGCACAATGATGTAGACTTTCAAGGCCTTAAAGGTGACACTTTCCTAAGGCATCAGGGGAAGAAGTGGTCTTTATTGGATGGGAGCTGGCAATAGTTTCACTTTTCAAAGAAAGGGCAACTTGCCCAAGCAGAAAGAAGGATAGAAATATAAATAAATGAAATCTATCTGCTTCCTGAGGCCAAGCAGTTAGAAAGCCCCGTAATCAGGGCACTACAGACAAAATTGTGAAGTCAGAGAAGTTTATCTTCAGCAGCCCCAGCTGCCCTTTTCAGAACGCTTTTCTGTCCTTTGCATGGCCCTACTACCAATCATCCAGGGCTGTCGCTATGCCCCAAGTTCCTCATGTTGCAAATATGATTAAATACATAGCTTCATAGAGTTATAGATTGTTAGTACTGCAAGGCACCTTAGAGATCATCTGAGTTATTTTGCAGATGTGGTAGCTGAGGTGCAGAGAAAGGAAGTCACTTGCTCAGGGTAACACAGACTGTCAATGTCAAGGCCACAACTAGAAACCAGTTCTGACTGTGGTCCTGGTTCTTTTCACAACACTCTGCTCAATCATAGCAGCAGTAGCATTAACATTGAGCACCTATTGTATGATCAGTCCTATGGCATATACTGGGATGGATACAAAAAAATACAGTTACCCCTTCCACATTGTGGAGGCTAGTGGTGCACAGTGCCCCCGCAATCTGGAAAATCCACACAAAAGTTTTTGGTCTTCACTTTGTATCAGAGAAGTCTGATTTTTTTTCCTTTCCTTTCATGGGGTGTTTATAGTGCCTTATTGAAAAATTTGGGTTAAGTATTTGGTTATAGGCTCTGTGTCATCTGTAGGCCTTCATGTGTCAGCTTTTGCAAAACTCCCAAAATATTCCCATTTAATTTCTTATGCTGACTCGAGATATAAGAAAACTGAGATGGGGAAAGTTGCGATGTGGAAGGGATGACTGTACTTAGATCCTTTCCTAGAGGTATTTATAGTTAAATTAGGGAGACAACTGATAGACCTATATAAAGCTAAATAAAAACTATTTGATGACAGCTAAAAAGAATAATACAGGAACATCTGGGTGGTAGTGGGGAAGATACATAATTTTGTGTAGGTAGATCTTCCAGGTTTAATTTAAATTACACCCTGCAATTTGGTAATAGCCCTGGAATAAAATCTCCATTCCTCTTCCAACAGCTAGGGTAGACCTTACTCTAGGTAGATTTGATCATCTTCTATGTGCTGTGATGTGAGAAGCTTCAGGGAGGCTATCCTGACCAGAAGTATTTCCCCTGTTAACACATAATGCCTTCTCCAGCCTCCTCTTTTAAAAAGCAAGTACTCTTGGGGAAAAGGATACATTAATTCCATAACAATTTATTGTGGATGTGTCAATCATAGACTTCCTCCTTGGCATGACTCCTAGGGAAGAATGAAAACTAATGGGATGGTGGGATGAGGGTATGTGTGATTAAAGAAGGTAAGCAGAATTAATAATAACATTTATGCAATGGGGCCCTTCTAATGTCTCCTGAAAGTGATCCGTTTTACCAGTCACTTCGAGGAGTTGTTGGTTTCCTTTTAAGTGGCTGGAGTGGAAAGGTATCCTGTGGTTTGGCACTGTTACTGCAGAGGAATGGAGCAAAGCTAGAGCTGGGATTGCTTCTGGAGAACTGTGAAGCCTAAGCAAAGACTTGGAGTGCTGCAGACCCATAGTAGAAGGGAATAGATGACATGGAAATGGGAAAAACCAGAGCAGATTTGAGCCTGTGTTGTGAACCATGACTGTTGGGAATCTAGGCTGCAAAGTGGATAAAATTCTGGGCCTAGAGTCAGGAAGACTCATTTTTCTGAGTTCAAATCTGGGCTCACATATTTACTAGCCATGTAACCCTGGGTAGGTCACTTAACTCTGTTTGCCTCTGTTTCCTCACTTGTAAAAATGAGCAGGAGAAGGAAATGGCAAATTACTTCAGTATCTTTGCCACGACCCCAAATGGGGTCACAAAGAGTTGGGCACAACTGAAAATGACTCAACAATAATAAACTTCTCTTGTTTTCTCAGAGTTGAAGGGGAAATTTTGGTGAGTTTGAAAACTTGCCAAATACTTTCTTTATTCTTTACCCTCTTCTACTGGCTGGGGGAAGATGGGGGCGCAAAAGAAGCCAATCACAAGGTTGATTCTCTAGCTTGCTATTTGAAAGCACTTTTTAATTGTTTTGTTAAGGCATGTTAAAATTCTTAGTGGCATTATTGTTTCTAGAAATCTAAAAACTAAAAAAAAGTAAATTATTTCATCATATTAATAAGGGAGTATTACTGAGAAGGGAAGTTTCAAGATGAAGGAATTGAGGGCTGGAGTGGAGATAAGAGTATTTCCCATTTTGACATTTTTCAAACATATTGTATTCAAACATATTCCTAGATTTGTGTAGAACCTGGGGCCAGCTTTGGAGGGAAAGTGGCATAGATTATTTGTATGTGGTCAGTGCCACCTGGGGAATAATGAAGACTGTAAGCACTGGGAAAAGTTTGTGCCCTAGGAACTGACTATCCTCTGACCTAGCCACCAGTGGTTGTTGGGATAGGGTAAAGGATAGTCAGAGGGAAAGGAAAGGGCCTTTATAGCATAGTGCCTATTATGTGCTAGGCACTGTGCTAAACTCTTTTACAAATATAATCTCACTTGATAGTGTTGTCTACTGGCCAAAAACACTCTCAGGTGGCAAATTAACATTAATGAAATGGCAACTTGCTATATTCTATAGATTTCAGAAAGTCAGGGGAAGGAAGGTGGGTGGATATAGCTCTAGTAACACCAACTTGTGCATACCTAGTACCCTTGACCTAATGCACATTTATATTGTACTTTAATGACTTATGACAACCCGTGAGATATGAGACAGGTAGTACAAGCAGCATTACTTCAATTTTGCCTGTGAGGTAGGTAGTATAAGCAGTAATATCCTGATTTTCAGATGAGGAAACTGAGATACAAGGAAATTAAGTGACTTAGCTAGGGTCACTCAGATGTGTGATAAAAATTGTCCGAGGATTTGTTGATGGATACTGCTACCAATCATACAATCAAAGATGCGGAGGTAGGGAAAAACTGTAGTATATTATGCTTAGATCATGGCCATAACTGAGTATAAAAGTCAGTGAGTCCTGAACATGTTTCAGCAACTTCGAGGTTTTGATTACTTAAAGCAAGATGGGCACAAGCGGATTTTTTACAGAAAGCAAAAGGGAAAGGTAATGATTTACACAGCAAAGAACAGATAGCAGAAGGGGAAGATGTACATCAGGAAAAATAGGAAACTAGGTAGTTAACAGCAAAGCCGTAGCCGATATCTGAAGCTTGAATTTGCAGAGAGGTAGAGTAGGAACTAGCCAATTAACACCAGGGTTATAGTTGATTTCTTAGCTTGATTTTGTAGATTCTAACTAGTTATATGATCTGTTCATCTCAAGTAAATGACAGCGAGAAAGTTAAGCTAGAAACTCTTTTATGACAGATGGTATCAGAGCTGGACCTAGAACTTGCATCTTTTGACTCTGGAGATTGGCAGTCTTTCTACCATGCCATGCTACTTTCCTGAAGTACTCACCATTTCCTAGAGCACTTTAATGATGTAATTCAATCTTCACAATCAGGAGGACAAAAGGGGCCAGAATGTGCTAGGCAATAAACACTGAAGCTTCTTGCCAAGCAGAGAGATAAGGGCAATGGGTGATTCAGAGTTTAAACTCATTTACAAAATTATGAAAGGAAAATGATGGAAGATGATAAGAAGTATCACATCACAAAGCAATTAAAAAACAGCTAAGAGTACCCCCTCTCTCCACACCAAACCCACAACAGGGAAAAGGAATAAATCTGCTAGCATTTGCATACTGACTGATCTATTCTCATCAGAAATGATAGAGGAATCATAACTACTTAATGGTGAATTTTTACTCTTTAAAGGAGGTCCTCTCTATTTCTTTGTCATGTATCTACTTTATCTCACTTTGCAAATGTAAGATACTGAAATACATGAAGTATTGAACAAAGGCCCTGAGTAATGTTAACCTTTTTTTTTTACTGTATCTATAAGTATGCTTTAAAGTTTGTATATTCCAACAATATGTTATTTACAAGAGAAACACTTGACATAGCCAGATACACACACAGAGTTAAAATTAGGGGCTGGAGCAGAATCTATTATACTTCCACTGAAGTAAAAAAGTCAGGGGTAGTAATCATAATCTCAAACAAAGCAAAAGCAAAAATAGACTTAATTAAAAGAGATAATTGGGAGACTACAGTTTGCTAAAAAGTACCATATACAATGAAGTAATAGGAAAATTTTTATAGTAAGTTCTCTGATAAAGGTCTCATTTCTTAAATGTATAGGGAACTGAGTCAAATTTATAAAAATAAGAGTTATACCCCAATTGACAAGTGGTCAAAGGTGTGAACAAAGGCTTTTAGAAGAAGAAATCAAAATTATCTATAGTTATATAAAAAATGTTACAAATTACTACTGATTAGAGAAATGCAAATTAAAAACAGTTTTAAGGCACTATCTCACATCTATCAGAAATGACAAATGCTGGAGGGGATTAGGGAAAATAGGGACACTAATGAATTGTTGATGGAGTTGTGAGCTGATCCAACCATTCTGAAGGACAATTTGGAACTATGTACAAAGGTCTATAAAACTGTGCATTCTCTTTTACCCAACAATACCACTACTAGGTCTGTATTCCAAAGAGAGCAAAGAAAAAGGAAAAGGACTTACATGTATAAAACTTTTTATAGCAGCTCTTTTTGTGGTGGCAAAGAATTGGAAATTGAAGGGATGTCCATCAATTGGGGATTGGCTGAATAAGTTGTGGCATATGATTGCGATGAAGTACTATTGTAATGTAAGAAATGATGAGGAAATGGTTTCAGAAAAGCCTGGAAGACCTATATGAATTGATGCAGAGTGAAGTGAGCTGAACCAGGAGTTAATTCTACATAGCAACAGCAATATTGTAATGATGAACAACTATGAAAGATTTAGCTACTCTGATAAACACAATGATCAAAGACAATTCTGAAGCACCCTTGATGAAAAATGCTATTCATCTCCAGAGAGAGAACTGATGAATTCTGCAAATTGAAATATATTTTCTCATTTTCTTTGTTTTTCTTACTTTTATTTGAAATATAGCTAATATGAAAATGTTTTACATGATTTTGCATGTATAATTGATATTATGTTGCTTGCCTTAATAAGTAGGGGAGGGGCTAGAGTGAGGGGGAGAATTTGGAACTCAAAATTTTGAAAAAGCTATGAATTAATTAATAAAATTAATAAAACAAAAATTAAAATTAATAATAAAATAAAAATAATTGGACATTTATTACTTTTTTAAAAGTATGAAGTTTGGATATTGGTTTGGGAGAGTTAAGAGTTATTTCAGGTACTTGGGCCATGGAGAGATTTAACTTGTTTTTTGTTTGTTCATTTTGTTTTTGCCATCTGCTTGTTCATAACGCACAAGAGAAACCTTCATGCCTGGACTTTCTAATCCAAAGGAATAATGGGTATATAGATCAGCAACACCTCCTGTAGGGCTATGAGATGATATTCCAATCACTATTTGGAAATGGAAACAAGAAGTAACACTTTGCCTCCCCTTCAATTAAAATGATACCAAGTCCAAAGCAAGACAGAAATGGTAAGGTAGATGACAGTTTCAAAAGGCAGGCTTTCTAAATTATAAAATTCTGGAAGTGCGGCCGTTGAATGCTGTCCTATTGAATGTTTCACAGATAATGGTGTTGCATGGTCTCTGGAAGCTGATGTGAGATATTTTACAGGGCCATATAAGAATACATTTCTCATTTAAAAGCCCCTGAGAGGTTGAATTACCTATGTTCTAAGCTCTTGCTTTTTACTCAGGGTTGGTAGCCTGTACCTTCATTCTTCAATAAATCTCACTGGGATATGTAAATTCATTTGTAACCCATGTTTTCATTTCTGTGCTCTGTTGGCAGACATAACACATAGCCACTGGTTTAGAGTGCAGTTGCTACAAAATTGCAGATTGGATGGCAGAGACAGATTGTTTCTCCCCTGAAGTACAATTACCTGAAGCATTGGAATTGGTGAATAAATATTTAGATATTTCCTTTAGGCTCTAAGGTTAAGGAAAGACAGGAAAGCTGCCTCCTCATGGCCAGTCTCTCTCTGACCAGTCTGGAAGTTCCCACCTCTTTCTCTACCAGCCTAATTTTTCCAGGCTGAGGTTGAGGTCTGAATTCTACAGCTTTACCCTCAGGAACATTGCAGAGTAAATAAAGACCAGAATGCCCCTTTAACTCTTACAATGTGGGGGACCTCCTTGTCTCATTAACCCTGGACTTTCCAGTCTGGAAGTCAGAAACATTTGGGTTCCAGTCCTGCCTTGGACATTTCCTGGTTGCGTGGCCCTAGGGCAAGTCACTTAAATTCTCAGTGCTCTAGGCAAACCCTAAAAGTTTCAGGTAGCAACCTGCGTTAGTAGAGGGAATTGCCTCTCTCAGCAGCTCCCTCACTAATGAAATCATAGGTCTGCTCCCTGTCCCTATCTTTATTTTGAGGTCTGTCTGACCTCAGAATCCTTATGTCTCCCTTCATAGTCATCTCTTCTGTCTCCTTTAGGAACTTCTTTAAGTAGAAGTATTCCATAAGCCCAAGCATAACCCTTCTATTTTGCATTATTTAATATACTTATTTACTTGTATAAATCTCCCCAGTGTGTGCAGGTGAGGTGATGGATAGAGTGCTGGGCCTCGAGGCAGGAAGACCTGACTTCAAATCCAGTCTCAGATCTTCACTAGCTGTGAGTTTTCTCAAATGGGAATAATAGCACCTACCTCCTAGGTTTGCTGTGAGAATCAAATGAGATAATATTTGTAATGTACCTGGTATATAATTCAGTTGTTTTTTCAGTTGTGGCCTACTCTTCATGAACCCATTTGGGGTTCTCTTGGAGTGGTTTGCCCTTTCCTTCTCCAGCTCTTTTTATAGAAGTGGAAACTGAAGCAAAGAGGATTAAGTGACTTGTCCAGGGTCATACAATTAGTGAGTGTCTGAGGCCAGATTGTAACTCTTCCTGACTCCTGGCCTAGCACTCTAGCCTCTTCACCACCTAGCTGCTCTACCCTCAGGTATATAATAGGCATTAATAAATGCTTGTTCCCATTCCTGGAAATGAAATATAAGTACTTTGAAGACAGAGACTTTTTTTTTTGGTTTTTCTATCCTCTGAGTTTAGCACAATGCTTGGCATAAAAGTAAGTCTTTGATAAATGTTCCTGAATGTAATGAAATTGTAATTGGGTACTGGAGATACAAAGGAAAAAAGGAAATACAGCCTCTACTTTAAAGGGCATTCTCTTCTTCTGGGGCATATGATATATAAATGGTTAAGTAAATACAAGTAATTTTGGAAGCTATTGAGAACCCTGAGTTTTACAGGAATTAGGAAAGGCTTTCCCTTGGAGCTAGTAGCTGAGTTGAGCTTATTTAAGTTCTGATAACAAGAACTTTGAGTTTTCCTTTCTGCATGCTCCCCTTCCACTAGTCCTTTGCATCCTACCACCTGGCTCAGGACTGGGGAAACAGCAGGTCTCGAGGAAGTTCTTGCAGGTTGAGTGATTACTTTTTAGCAAATATGCCAAAAACAGTCTCAGTTTTTCAAGTCCTAACTTCTTTTAAGCAATCCTATTCATGGATATCGAAGTTTCCCCCAAATGCATTGTATTTATGAAGCACCAATCTGAGAGGTGACTTGGCAAACACTGTTTCCTCCATTGTCCCCAAAGCCTAACAAAGCCAGGTGTTGACAATTCATTGTCAGGCAGCAAATCTGAGCACTGGGAGGTTAAGTGATTTGCCAGAAGTTGCGGCCCTGTTGTTTCTCTTCATTACTTTATAATTTTCTTCTATTAAGTATTGCCCTTTCTTGTCAAAAATGAAGCATGTATGCACATGACTTTCATTTTTTTTTTGACTCTTTCATTTAGAGGCAGACCTAATTTGGAATGTTTAAAGTGGAAATACAGGAAGGGGAAATGTCCATTCCTCTCCTCTCCCAAGAGCAAAGAGAGGGCAATGTGGGTTTACCTCAATTTTTTCCTTTATCTTTTTTTCCCTTTATCTTCAAGAAATGAATAAGACATACTTCAGAGAAAACAGCTTCTACACTTCAGCAATGTTATCAGATGGCCTGCCAGTCACCAAGGTGTCCATATAACTGAATTTTCACAAGTCCTTATAGGAACTCAGTTCTCCACAATCAGAGGTGTCTACTGGGCCATGGTCATAAATAAAATTGGACTTCTGAGTTGAGGTCAAGCCTTTCAGTTAATTAAGGCACAAGTGGTAGAAGAACCAAGAAAATACTGATACTTTTTATTCCCTCCAAATAAATAAATTTAACCCCTGGCCTAGTACCCTAAGCTTGGGCTTCCAAAGATGAAGTCCAATCTTGGGAGCTACTCCAAAAATCACTTTCTTTTTGGCTTGCATTGCTTAGAAGGCAAAGACTTCTTCTTTTGTTCTCTCATAGAATGGTGCCTTAGATACTTTTGATGCTCTTCCAACTTCAGGATATCTTCGGGATATCTTCCTTTCTTTCTAAGAAGTCACTGCCTTTCTCCTCTTTACCTATCTTTATGTCTTTAATTTCTTTCTCTTGTCTTATTGCTGTTGTTAGTATTTCCTAAACTACATGAAATAATATTCTGTCTTTCTTGAAAAAGATTCTAGTGTATCCCCATTGCATTTGAGGCTTGCTTTTGTTTTATAATAGATGCTTTTTATGATATAAAAGTGTCTATGTCTACAGTTTGTAGGGATTCTTACCATAAAATAATGTTATACTTTGTAAAGACTTTTTTTCTGCATCTGTTGAGATGATTATGTGGTTTTGCATGTTTTAGTTTTTAATAAGGTTGATAATATTGATTGTTTTCTTAATGTTGAGCTATCTGTGCATCTCTGGTATAAATTCCTGTTGGTCATAACAAATGACTTCTTGGATAAATTGCTATAATCTGTTTGCAGGATTTTGTTTAAAAATTTTGAGTCAATATTCATTAATGATATTGACCTGTACTTTTCTTTTTGTGCTTTATCTTTCCCTGGTTTAAGCATTAGGACTATACTATATTTGTCTCATAAAACGATTCAGTTAGGTGCTTTCTCAATTTTTGAGAATAATTTGTGAAGAATAAATACTAACAGTTCTTTAAAAGTTTGATAAAATTCACTTGTGATTCCATCAGGACTAGGAATTTTTTTCTTTGGTAGCTCCTTTATAGCTAGATCCTTTTCTGAAATTGGATTATTTAACATCTCTGGTCTGATAGTTTGAATGTTTTATATTTTTGAAGGTATTCCTTTATTTGTGTGTATGTGCATGTTCTCAGTTTAGATGGCATGTAACTATGTATAATCAATTCTGATTATTCTTTTCACTTTTTCTGGTTTTGTGGTGATTTCACACCACATTTGTTGTTTTATTGATTTGAATTTCTGTTCTCTTCTTTTTATTCAGATTAGTTAAGGGTTTATCAATTTTTCCTTTGACTTTCTTCTTCTCATTCCTGATTCTCTCCTCCCATTTGTTATCCATTTCCCTTTGGGGTTTTGCTTCTTAGTTCCTTTTTCTCTGCTTTCTCTCTGCTTTTATGTGGTTTTAGAATTTTTTCTCCTTTTTTCATTCTTGGGTAGTCAACTAGATTCTACTTCCTTTTCCTCTCTTTCAACTTGTCTTGATCATTAGTTTTTTTTTAAAGTTAAAACTTTTTTTAATGGATCTTCCCTTAATCTTTAAAATGTATTTTTTACATTTACATTAAATTTTATATTTTTTCAATTACATGTATACAAGTTTTTAACATTCATTAAATTTTTTTTTGAATTCCATATTGTGTCTCTCCCATTCTTCCTCCTTGGGAAGGCAAGCAGTTTGATATAGATTATACATGTGCAGTCATACAAAAATTCATTAGTTTTAAAAATTTCATTTTTGCGCCTCTTTCCACAAAAGTATTCCTGTCACTCCCCTCATTATCCATCCTCCTTGTCTACTTTAGACTCTCATTCTCTGATTCATGATCCTTATATTTATGTAGTCTCTCTTCTTTCTCTGTATTCCTCATGGACTCAAAGCTTCTAAGATGTCCATTGTAGGCAGTCCCCTCTAGGCAATTTCTGCCACTGCCTTTTAGAGCTTTACGTATAGATTTCCCTTTTCAATCTTGCCTAGCTCCTAGAATAAAACCAATCATGGTAGATGTCAGCAAGGATGCTGCCCATGGTAGAGCCCCTCCCCTACCATGTCCCTGATTATATAGACTGCTTCTGATCTATACTCTCCCCTGGATGACTCCCCTCCACATTTCCATCAAAATCTCATCCTTGGGTCCATGTTCTTCAACCTTTTAGGTGCCAGTTACCCCCAGGAGTTCCAACCTCCACTTCTCTTCTCTGAAAGTAGGATGAGTAGATTTTTCAAGTACCAAATTCCCTAGGCCACACCCAGCACAAGGTCTCAGTCTCCTTCATAGACTGTCTCTCTTCACTCCACTTTGCTTCCCCCTTTCATGTGCCCTTTCGTGTACCCTTATGATGCAGTCCTACAAAGCAACATTGTTTCATCTATAGGCAGAATGTTGCTTTGTTGCTGTTGCTGTTGCTGTCCTAGGTTGTTGCCTTTATATTCACTCCTCCTACATTTCTGCTGTTTGGGGTATTCAAGAAAAATAATCTCTTCAACTCTGGTTTTCTTTATACAAATGTTTGAAATGCCTCTTTATTATTGATTCTTTCAATTTCTATTTTGCCCTCTGGTTCTAAAATATCAGGACAGTTTTCTTTGATAATTTCTTGAAAGATGATGTCTAGGCTCTTTTTTTGATCATGGCTTTCACATAGTCCAATAATTTTTAAATTCTTTCTCCTGGATCTATTTTCCAGGTCAGTTGTTTTTCCAATGAGATATTTCACATTGTTTTCTAATTTTTCATTCTTTTGGATTTGTTTTCAGGGTCTTGATTTCTCATAAAGTCACCAGCTTCCAATTGCTCTATTCTAATTTTTAAGGAAGTATTTTCTTCAGTAATCTTTTGGACTTCCTTTTCCATTTGGCCAGTTTTACTTTTTAGGGCATTCTTCTCCTCATTGGCTTCTTGGACCTCTTTTGCCATTTGGGTTAGGCTATTTTTTAAGGTGTTATTTTCTTCAGTATTTTTTTGGGTCTCCTTTAGCAAGCTGTTGACTTGTTTTTCATGATTTTCTTGCATCACTCTCAGTTTTTCCTCTACTTCTCTTACTTGCTTCTCAAAATCCCTTTTGAGCTCTTCCAAGGCCTGGGACCAATTCATATTTTTCTTGGAGGCTTTGGATGTAGGAGCTTTGGCTTTGTTGTCTTCTTCTGGTTGTATGTTTTGATCTTCTTTGTCACCAAAGTAAGATAATATAGTGTGACTCTTTTTGCACTGCTTACTCATGATCTCGGCCAATTACTTGAGTTTTAAACTCTTTGTTAAGGTAAAAGTCTGCTTCCAATGTGGAGAATGTACTGCCCCAAGCTTCGGGAGTTTGTACAGCTGTTTTCAGAGGTACTTCTAGGGACCTGTAAATTTTCATTTCTTCCAAGGTGGTATAATAAGGGGTAAGGTGTTTCCTCTCCACCACCACAACAAGCTCCACCACACCAGCATTCCTCCTAGTCCAGGACCACCCTTAAGAGCTGTGACCCAGATCCAAGCACAGGTAAAGCAAGAGATTCCTGCCTCAGCACTGGCAAAGAGATCCCTGCAATCCCCCTCTGATCAGCCACTGGATTACCCCTCAGTCTGTGGGCCAGAAGCTCAGGAAAAAGCTGCGGCCCTGGGCCAGAGACTTGCGACTGAGACCTAGCCCCTCTCTCACTGCAGTCACAGACTTTTCCCACTGCCCTTCTATGTTGTCTTTGGCGTTCAGGGGTTGAGAAGTCTGGAAACTGCCACAGCTGCCTGCGATTCAGTCCTCTGATGCCTGCTCCAGGGTTGCTGTGCCCATGCCAAACTGCGTTCCTCTCCCCACCCAGTGTGATATACCTTTCTGATCAACCATCCAGGCTGTCTTTGGCTGGAAATTTGTTTCACTCTGTCTTTTTGTGGGTTCTGCTGCTTTAGAATTTGTTTAGAGCCATTTTTTTAGGTATTTGGAGGATTTTGAGAGAGAGCTAAAGACAGTCACTGCTTTCCCTCTGCCATCTTGGCTCTGCCCCCCCTTTATTATTGAACATCCATCTTTTTTCATGTATGGTTAAGTTCAGATTTGTGGGTAAATCACCCCAAGCTTCATTGCTCTTCAGAACACATTATTCCATTCCCTCTTATGTGTTGGGGAAGTATGCCTCTTTGTGATGTACATTTACTGCTCTTGTTAAGCTTTCAGGAGATAAGTAGAATCAGTTCCACATGACAGTCCTTCACATATTCAAGGATAGTGATCATAGAATCATAGATTTAGAAATGGAAGAAATATTAGAAGCTATCTATTTCAACCCTTATGTTTTACAGATGAGGGACTGAGGCCTGAAGAGATTAAAGAGTTTGCCCAATGTAACACAACTGGAAAGTATCAATGAGCTCAGGTCTGTTAGGCTCCAAGTCCTGGGCTCTAACATCTTTCTCTTAGCTTGAAAAGACCAAGGTCTCCCAGTGTATCTGAGGCCATCTCTAGTTGTCCTGATCTATATCTTGCCACTGGACCCAGATGGCTCTGGAGGAGAAAGTGAGGCTGGTGACTGCACAGCCATGCCTCACTTAAATCCAATTCACTTGCAAGTTAAGACATCACCTACCTGATGTCATTGGTCCTCTTCAAGAATGAAGGACAAATAACAAAACAAAAAAAAAACAAAAACAAAACCCCCAAAATCTCTTCTTCAGATTGAAGACTTTATTTACAAAAATCAAACATACTTTTAAGAAATCATCTTGAATATATTATTTTCTTTCTATATATGATAATGCTTTAATCTTTTTTCAGGAACAAGATGGAGAAAGACAGGCCCATGAATGTAAAGGAAACAAAAAATAACATATAGGTAGTATTTATACAATGCTTTAAGATGTATAAAGTGCTTTACACATGCTATTTCATTTAATCCTCACAACAGTCCTGGGAGGTAGATGTTATTATCATCTCCACTTTACAGAGATTAAATGACTTGCCCAGGATACGCAGTTAGTAAGGTGGAAGCAGAATTTGAACTTAGGTCTTCCTCACTCCAGGTTAGCTAGGTGGTACAGTGTATAGAGCACTGGGCCTGGAGTCAAGAAGACTCCTCTTCCTGAGTTCAAATCTGGTCTTAGATGCTTACCATCTTGGCATTTTTATTCATTCTTTTCCATTTTAGATGCAAAGAGTATAGGCTTTAATTTAGGCTCAGGAGTGTAAGCCATGGGCATCTGTAAGTCTAGGAATCCAGGTTATGAAGAGGTCTAGAGGTTTTGGGGTGCTGGGACCCCCCAGATTGCGATGCGGGCCTGCCTGAAAGAATTTAACCCAACTCTTCCAGCCAGAGAAAAAGTGTGTTAAAGGTAAATCATATAGGCCAGGTGATACCCGTAAGGACTAGTGGGCATGAGAGTCTCAGCCTCTGGGCATGAGAGATTCTCAGCATCAGAATGGGGGCAAAGGTGGATCTTAAATACAGTAAAGTAACTTTGGGTGGCCAGAGGAAGCGGGGGAGGTAGTTGGGAAAAAAGGGTCTAGTTGAGAATTCCATTTGGAAGGTCTGAGAGATTGAACAGACAGTGAGAATAGATAATGAAGGGAACTGGAAGGGGGAAGTTTGCTTTCAAAGGGAGACAAAGAGAGCTTTCAAAGGGAAATAAAGGCAATAGACAAACAGGAGCCAGGTTCTCTTTAGGGCTAGGGAGGAAAGGTGCATATCAAAAGGTGAGGCTAAGGCTTTGGAAGGGAGGTAAGAGGAATCTAAAAATCTAAGGGTTTTCAACAAATGGGAGCCAAATTCCTTTCGTCAAAAAGGGGCAAAGGTCTCGGCTTCTGAAACTGAACGATGGGCCCCATGACCCCATCAGTTAGATGTTACAGTTAGCTTAAAAGTAGTGATCCCTAAAAGTGAGACCCTAACCCAGCAGAAGCTGGGCACTGCTAGCTTTGGACTTGAACTTGGTGGGACTAATATTATGTAGGAACTAATCTAAATTATGGGCCTAATCTCCCACCCCCATTCTCAGAAACTGAGGTGATGTAGGGAGAGATTTTGCCCCTGAGGTGTTGGGGAAATATCTATATACACACATAGTGATATATGTATATTTATAAATTCAAATAAATATAAATAAATAAATTTATGTTTGTTTAGCTATATCTCTGAAGTAAATTCCTTTTTCAAAGCTAATCTGGTGTTAAATGGTTAAATGGAAATGGGGGGGCTAGTCACTGGAATCCTGAAAGTGAAAGTGATGTGGTCTAGAGATTAGGGGTCTGGGAATCCCAAAATCACGACACATGGGTCCTGCCCAAAAGAATTGGACCCAAGCCTTCTTGTAGCCAAAAACAAGGTTTATTGAAGATTCAACATATTAGCTAGACTCTTAAGGAATCTGAGCATCTATGGGCTATTGGCTAGATTCTAAGAATCAGAGCATCTTAATGAAGACAAGATGGACCTTATATACAGAAAGACTGTGGGAGGGATCTAGGAGTGGCCAAGTAGTTTGGGGTGATGGGAGAGATCTGGATGGGAGTGGCTAGTAAGCTGGGGTGAACAGAACTCCTGGGACATGAACCTCATGGCCAAGGGAGAACGGAGCCTAGCTGGGATTAAGGGTGGGAAATGGCTGGGGGCCATAGGGAGGTGAGACAATGGAGGGGGGATTGGGTGTAGCCGCAATGAAAGGCGAGTTGATAGGATTATAGCCTCAGGGGGAACCCCAGAGATTTGGCCATGTGGGAAAGTCCAGGATTTTTCCTTTCAGGGGCCCAGATTCCAACCCCATCAAAAGGATATAATTTATGTGCCTTGAGTTGATGGAAATAAGAGACTCCCCACAAAAAAGAGAATTCCTAACTCCCTCAGGGTACCATAGAAGTCTAAGGGGGGTATAAAATGTAGCAGTTCTGGCTCTGAGAAAGTGTGGCAAGAACAACCCATGTTATACAGATAACATGGCAGAGCTAGCCCGTGAACCAGTGTTTTCTGATTCTTAAGCCCAATGCTTTTTCTACTATACTTTCTAGTTTTCTACTCTACTTTTATACTTGACATCCTGGACATCTCACTATGCTCCTTAAACTCTGGCCATCATCCTCATCCCCCTCCCATTTGGAGCCTTGGAATCTGCCCATTGGGACATAGGTGAACTTCTATTTCTTCTTTCCTGGAACAAGATCTACCTGTCACTTCCTGGTCATCTGTTGCTGTATTAGGTATCTCCCCCTTCCCTTTACAGCTCCCCTTTACTCATTGTCTTTCCCCATTAGAATGTAACCTCCCTGAGCAGGTCTCGTTTACTTGTATTTGTGTCTTGTTCCTAGTACAGTGCTCTCTCTCTGTCTCTCTGTCTCTATCTCTTCTCTGTGTCTCTGTCTGTCTCTGTCACACACAGATGCTAGAGGGCTTTTCAGAGAATCATAGAATTTTATAGCTGGGAGGTATCTTAGAGATCATTCCCTCATTCCATGACTGAGAAAACTGAGGTCCAACATTAATCAGATCTCACTCTGTGGTCTCCTACTCTAGCTTCAATTAAGGAGGTAGTGAAGATCTCCATAGAGACCTCACATTACTTGGTCCACATAGGATGTGTCAGGCAGTAGAAATACTAGAAAACACTCCTACCTTTTCAGTCTTCTTACACCTTACTCTTTGCCATGTATTCTGAACCAGTGACACTGGTCTCCTTTCTGACCTACAAACAAGAAACCCCATCTCTTGGCTCCTGGCATTTTTCCCTGGCTGCTCCCATGCTTGGAATGCTCTTTCTCCTCATCTGTCCCTATTGACTTCCCTGGCTTCCCTTTAAGTCCCAGTTAAAATTTTGTCTTCTACAGGAAGCTTTTCCCAACCCCTCTTAATTCTAGCGCTTTCCCTTTTCTTAATTATTTCCCATTTATTTGATATACAGCTTGTTCATACATATTTGTTTGCTTGTCTCCCCTATTAGATTGTGAGCTCCTTGAGGACAGGGATTGTCTTTTACCTCTTTTTTTTTATCCCCAGCACTTAGTGTAGTGCCTGGCACATAGTAGGTGCTTAATAAATATTTATTGACTGACTCACTGACCGGATGAGAGAGAGACCCTGTTGTGTATTGAGCTCTCACAATGAGCCTGCTCCACTGACTGTCTGAAATTATGCTATCCGAGCTTCATCCCTCTAGTTCGAAGCTTTGAATAAAAACAAATTTCAAAAAATAGGGATCAATCTTTAAGTCATCAGGCATTTACATTTTTGAGTGGATAAAAATTCTAAAAGCAGGCAGAGTCTTGTGCTGAATGCTGACGGAGCAAGAAACAGACATGGCTCTTCCTCTCAGGGAGTGTATCAGCTAATCAAATAGGCAGAACACAATAGACCTTTATGAAGGTGAAGAGGTCAGAGTCCTTGGTGCATGGAGAAACCAAGCTTGGGAGCCACTAGGGGAGAAAAGGTTACAAAAACATGATTCTTGCTTATAATCTAACAGAGCACAAATAGTGAAGTTATCTGAAATCATTTGGGAATGTCCGACATAGAAGCCCATAAGTGGGTGCTAATTAATATAGCAATGCCTGAGTATTTAAGAGCTGAGAAGGTTCAGAAAACCAGGCTGACATTTCCAATCAAAATTCAATCGGTCAGTTCAAATAAAAGTGGATTCAATTCAATTCGACAAGCATAATCATAGGCCTACTTTATACAAGGTGCTGAGCTAGGCACTGGAGATACAAATACTAAAAAGTGAAATAATGTCTGTCCTGGAGGATTTTGCATTCTACTACATCCCCAGTGAGGGATGGATAGACCTTCACAAAATGAAGTTTGTGTTCAGTGTTGCTCCACTCCCTTTTAGAGACACAGCTTGTCTCCCTCAAGAGCCTGGTGCTATCTGGGCTCCTCTCTTCAGCCTTAGTATCCAACATCTGTGCATCTTCCTCTCCTAGTCATTTATATGCCAAAGTCCACCATACTCCAGCCAGGGGTGGGAAACTTGTGACCTTGAGGCCACATGTGGCCTTCTAGGTCCTTGGGTGCAGCCTTTTGACTGAGTTCAAGTTTTCAGAACAAATCCTTTTATTAAGGGGATTTGTTCTATGAAGTTTGGATTCAGTCAAAGGGCCGCACCTCTCTCTCCCTTGGCAGATATGTTTCATTCTTTTAGGGATCCTATTCTCTATTAGGGGACTGATAAAAAAATTGAGCTATGACATCAATGGCCAAAAGTGTCTCAATTTGTTACCCACCCTTGGCTAATAAAATATATTTTTTTAAAGGAGTTTTTAGTCATCTAAAAGAATGAGTGATGGTGGAATTTCAGGCATGGTGTCATGGTGATTTCTGGGTGACAGTTTCAGATTGGAGGTGGCATGTATCTTTCTAACACCTATTCTGCCTACCTTTAGTTCGCATGAACAACAGCTCTGGTTTTCCCTAACTTCTCTCTTTTCACCCACATATTGCTTATTGACCTATTTCATGCACAGAAGCTCAAATGCTCCATGCCAGTTTTTAATAAACTGCTTTGCTGGGTGTGTATATAAGATGATGAAGCCACCCTCAAGAACAAAGCACCAGCTGGGGAGTTAGCATTCACTGCAGAAATCAAAGGCTAGCAGGCAAAAGCAACAGGGTGATAAGAAAGAAGATAAGCTAAAAAGGTTTCTGTCCTCTCTTTTGGCTTTCCTTAACACTGCACCCCTCCCTCTCTGAACACATTCAGACTTTAAGCTATGGACGTAAAAGCTCTGTTGCCCAGAGATCGTTTTTTGGGGGGAGGGAAAGGGGAGTGGAAGACTATTAATTTGGTTTCCATTCAGCATCTCCAGGTGTTTTATGTAGCCAGCAGATGGATGATATTGTTGAACTCCCCCCCCGGGATATTTTTGGTCTATGTAAGTCTCCAGGCAGGGTCAGTACTTCAACCACTGTCAATCCCTAAGGAAAAGTACTATAGCAAGCTGCAAAGAAAAGGCTTGTAAAAATAACATTGAAGAAGACCAGAATATAAGGTCACTGGAAGAATCCTCTCTCTGCATGTTTGTATATGTTAGAGTCCATCATAGCACTGAAGAAATGCCAGTGATGCACATAATAATATCTTCTCCTATCTGACTGGTCCTTTGCTGATCATTATTTACCATTCTCACCCTCTGACCCCTACTCACTGCCCCCAAGTGTAATTTTATGACTCTTTCTCCTCTCCTCTCTGGTCCACAAATGACAGCCTCACCTTTTAAGGTAGTAGCTTCCAGTGATTTTTTATGAAAATCAGTATAATTGATATTTGAAATAACTCTTTGCAACATTAAGGACAGGTGTTATTGTACTTATTTGACAGATAATGAAACCAAGGCTCAGAGAATGCCCAAAGTTATATATGAAATTATGGCAGGGCCAGAATTTGTCCAAAATATGGGGAAAGTAATTTACAAATAAATAAGAAATTCCTTGATTAAATTTTAGGAATCAAATAGCTATTTTATTGTATCCATTTTCATTAAAAAAGCAACACGCCATACAGGCCATTTCTTCCTCTTCCATTAATATTTTGCTCCTCTCTTCAGGACAAGTGAAACAATATGACTTATAGCATAGCTATCCTTAATATAATTTATTTCTCTGTAGTTCAAGATATTTTCCTCAGGCCGTTACCACTGCTCTGTCTTCAGTTTCTTCCCTTATCAATTTCAACCCTTTAGTTAACCAGTTCAATTTTTTATTTATTATTTTTTACTCTTGACCCCTTTGTTCCCCTGCCCTATTGTTGCTGGCCCTGCCAAACCCTAACCCTGGCTTTTTCTCACTATGTCCTTCTCTGCTCCTGCCTATGTACTCTTTAATGGAGCTTGAGAAAGTTAGTGGAGAAGGAAATGACAAACCACTCTGTTGTCTTTGCTGAGAAAACTCCATGGACTTTATGTAGACTCAAACATGACTAAACAACCAAACAATAAAAGAAATATGGAAAATATTGGACAGGGAGTCAACAGGACCTCAATTTAAATCCTGTCTCAGATACCCACTAGCTGTGTGACCATGTCAAGTTACTTAAACCTTCCATGTCTCACTTTCTCATCTGTAAATGACAGGGGTTGAATTAGATGGCCTCTGAGTTTTTTTTCTAATTCTACAACTATGATCCTATGACTAGCATTACCAATTTATGTGATCTAATCTGAACTGGGCCCTCCCTGAAGCAAGGCAATTCTTTTACTCCTTACCTGATTCTCTAACTCCCTGGAGCAGCTGTTATAAACCTCCTCAAGCCTGCCACACCACCCTTTCTGCAGACCCTCATAGTTTAGGGCTTGTCCTCATACTTTTATTACTGAATACTTAATATTATACATATATATGCATATATAATATATAATAACATACTTAATATTACTGAGAAAATAGAGGCCATTTACAGTAAGCATCCTCTTCTCTTATTCTCTAAAACTCCTTGATATCATCTACCATTTTCTCTTCTTTTACTCCAGTCTCTGATGGGATGGCCCTTCTTGCCAATGCCTCTCTATGCCCCTTTGATCCTATCCCTTCCTATATTTTTCAGCAGATCACCTCTTAAATCATCCCATTTCTTCCTCTAATCCTTAGCCTGTCCAGGTACTTTTCCCTGCCTGTTACCTCCAAACACACTCATTTCCCCCCAACACAGAAAAAAAATCTCATTAGACTTTATTTGTCTCAGTTTCCTCAACTGTAAAATGGGGATAATAATCGCACCTATCTCTCAGGTTTACTGTCAGGATCAAATGGATAATGTTTATATATTAAAAACTCTGCTTAGCACAGTGCCTGGCATGTAGTAGGTGCCATATAAATGCTTATTCCTTCCCCCTTTCCTAAGCTATTGTTCTATATCTTTCCTGTCATTTTTCAATCTTTAAAAAACTCTCTATATTCTTTGTCTCCTCTTCATCTTTTCTTACTGCTTTATCCTTTGCAATCAGACTTTAGAATTTATCACTCAACTGAAATTGCCCTCTCTAAAGTTAATAGTGATCTCATAGTTGTAAAATCTAATTGTTTTTTCTCCATTTCCATCCTTCTTGAACTCTCTGCTGCATTTGGCACCATTGACCTGTTGGAAACTTTCCTCTCTTTTTGAGATGCTTCTCTCCCTTGGTTCTCCCCTTCCTTGTCCTTTAGCTCCTTTGAAATCTTCTGATATGCAGATCTGGGAGTTATCATTATGACTATGATAATCAAACTCATCACAGTTGACGGGGTCTCAGAGATATAGTGATCTCTTGGTATCCTCTTGCTTCTCTCTCTGTCTCAGTGATTTCATGAGTTGATATGGGTTTAATGATCTCATCTATGCTTATGATTCCCACATCTATGTTTCTAACCATAATCTTTCTTCTGAGCTCCACTTTCATATCCTGAACAGCCTACTGGACATTTTCAACTCAATGTCCTGTAGGATCTCAGAATCAAAATGTCCAAAACAGAGCTCATTATTTTCCCCCTCAAACCTATCTCTCAGCCCAACAGCAAGAGATAGAAAGAGAAATTCCATTTAAAATTATTGTAGACATTATAAAATATTTAGGAGTCTACCTACCGAAACAAACCCAGAAACTATATGAACACAATTACAAAACACTTTCCACACAAATAAAGTCAGATCTAAATAACTGGAAAAACATCAGTTGCTGATGGGTAGGCCAAGATAATATAAAGATAACAATTCTACCTAAGCTAATTTACTTATTCAGTGCCATATCAATCAAACTTCCAAAAATTATTTTATAGAGTTAGAAAAAAATAATAACAAACCTATCTCTTTCCCAAATTTCCCTGTTTCTGTTGAGAGCACCACCATCTTTCCAATTACCCCAGGTTTACAACCTTACTTGACTCCACACTCTTAATCACCCCACATACTTAGTTAGTTGCCAAATCTTGTAGTTTCTATCTCTACGGCTTTTCTCTTATGTTTTCTTCTCTCTACTCACACAGATGCCACCCTAATTCAGGTCCTTATTAGTTCTCACTTAGACTATTGAAATAACCTCCTTATTGGTCCTCTCTTCAAGTCTCTGTTCTAATCCATCCTGTAAATAGCTACAAAAGTGATTTCCTAAAATCCCAGTCTGACCATGTCCACCTCCTATTCAATAATCTTCTGTAACTCCATAGTACCTCTAAGATAGAATAAAAATTGCTCTGTTTGGCATTTAAAACCCAACACAATCTACCTTTACATTTTCAGTATACTTTACTTCCCTTCATGCACACCGTAGTCTGCCCAGACTGGCCTTATTATTTATTGTACCCCATTATTTCTTGTGCTCCCTTTCCCATCTTTATGTATTCATTTGTATTTGCTGTCTCCCATGTTTGGAATGAACAACCTCACCCTTTCCTCTTTGAATCCTTGTTTTCTTTCAAAGCTCAGTTCAAGTGCTACTTTCTGTGTAAAACTTTTTCTGATCCCTTCTCCTCATCTCAGACTACTGTCACCTTCTAAAATTATCTTGTTTTCATTTTGTATTCTTTAAAAAAATCTAACTAATTAATTAACTAACTAACTAACAAACAACATATATATACACATGTTTTCTCTCATGGCCAAATTGTAAGATCCTCAAGTGAAGGGACTTGTAGTTTTGTCTTTGCAGCTTTGGTGCCTAGCACAGAGCCTTGTACAGAATAGTTAATAAATTTTTATGGATTGGTTGATTGGTCAGAACTAGCATATATCAGACAACATAGGTTTTTCACCACCCTCCTTATTTTGGCCTCATTGTCTACTTTCTATAACTTGGGAGCACATAAGTCCTTAAATTGCAAATTTAAAATTGCGAAAGCTGTCTTGTCTGCTGAACCAAAAGAATTTAAACTTCTAGTAAGTAAGAAAAGAATGCTTAGGAACAATGGGTCTAAGTTACAAAGAGGTGGCTTTAGTCTTGATGTAAGGAGAAACTTCCAAACAATTAGAGCATTCCAAAAGTGGATGATCTTTGGAGCTAGTGAGTTCCTCTTCACTGGAAGTATTCAGGAAGAGACAGCTTATTGAGGATGTTGTAGTTGGGATTCTTGGTCATGTGCAAATTATACTAGATGGCCTCCACTTGTTACCAGCTCTGAGATTCTGTCCTTCTAAGGCATGTAAGCTTGTGGGCAAGGGAAAAGTTGGTAAGTGCAACTTATTTAGACTTCTAAGAGACCATTGACAAGATTTAATTCCCAAGTGCATTAAAAACATTGAATTACTGCAAATCTAAACATTTTTGGTAAATTTAAAGGAGCTAGATCATGAGAAGTGACTTAGGAAAGTTTGGATGTTTGAAGCATGTCTCTTATAGTCATGCCCATTTATGTTACATATCTTGGTGTATTATTATAAAACTCTGAGCAGAATGGAAGAAGTATTGAAAGGGTTTGACCTCCATATAACAATTTTTATATTTTTACGTAAAAACTAACACCCAACCTTGCAAAAGGCAAAACCGTCTCAGGTAAGAGAAAATGTTGGCAAGAAGGTATATTCTCTCATTTTTCTCATGCTGATGAACCATTCAGTTGTAGAAAGCTATTTTGATGCCAAATGAAGGGACTGCTGCACCAATATGGGTATCTTGGGACCATAGATAAAATGCTATTCTCCTAACTAAAGCTATGTACAGGTTAGAAGTATGACTGGTTATTCAGGCAATAAACAGATTGTTAATTGAATGAGCAAAATATATACAGTAATTGCATTTAGAATCACTAAATTCATCTTGTAGACTATGGAACATAAACCATTATATTTAATAACAATAAAAGGTAATATTCTTTCATCCATATTTGGATTATATTTTGAAAGAGTATGCAGTCTGAGTGATAGAAACAATTTACTTCTCATTAACCTAATTAAACACCCTTTCTCTGTGAAGGGAAAGGCCCCACTATTTTTGATTCATAATAAAACTGCTTGAATAGCAACTAGAGTGAGTCCTAAGTGTAGAGTTAATGGATAGTCACCCATATGGTATTTGAAGGGTGCTCAAAGGCTCTCTCTCCATTCCACATATTCCACACTTATTAGCCTGTCACAATTCTTGAAAGTCCATCATTAGAACCACTTCTTTGTGAAATATTGAAAGGCTCTATTAAAATACAAAGAGATCCCTGGGAAGGAACAATACATTATTAGTCTTGAGTGATGAGAGAGATGTGAGTGAACTTTTTTATTTATTAAATATTATTTGCTTTGTTTCATACCTTCAAAACATTTGCTACTTGGCAAAAACAATGATTACAAAAGAATCTTGGACTTTTGTAGGTAGGAAAAGGGATTTTATAGTAATAAACTTTAAGGTAGTAAAAAGGTTGAGTAGATTATGCATTCATGAGGAAAGAAGAGTAAGAACTAGAAGCATCATTGCTTGGGAAATATGGGAAAGACATGCAGCACAAGGAAATAGGACCAGACTTCTAAAAATGCAGTGGAGAGGTGTTTAAGCAAAACCATCATGGGGGCAAGGGCAGAATGTATACTTCATGTTGTCTTCAGGGCTTTCAGTGCTGAATTTTGGGGGAAAGAGGAAGAAAAGTTGGTAGTTTAAATTGGGAAAGATTAGTATGTGATGTAGTTGTGGAAAAGCCTTAAACAGAGATACTTCAGATTTAAACTCAGACACTTCAAAGCGGGAGGATAGTAGGAAAATATTTGACCTTAAAAGATATGTCTGAATGAGTTTATAGCTTACCTTTAAGAATAACGCAGGCATAGTTACATAATAAATAATAATAGTTGATAAAGTACCCTTTAGTGTTCATGTCTCATCTTTCTTCAAATTTTGCTCCAGATGGTATTTCTATATTAACTATATTAATAATGCTAAAATCATACAAATAGTTTGATGAAGGCATTTATTTTTATAGATTTGCATTTATCTTTGGTCATGCCTCAAGAGATCTTTATAATTTGGTTTGTACTCCATTGGTTATAAATTAATAGATACAATGCTGGACTTGGAGACAAGAAAACTTGGATTAAAGTCCCACCCCTGATATTTACTAGTGATATGACCAGACAATACAGATAAGTCATTTAAATTCTATGAAATTCAGTTTCCTCATCTAAAAGATGTTGATAATAATATTATAGTACTTAATTGAGAGAGTTGTGAAGTGCAATTGAGATCACATATAGTTCAAATACTTTGGAAAGCTTAAGTTGTATGTTATTTTATAATTCCTATTATTATTTTTATTTTTTACTATTATAAAACATTACCACCATCTTGTAGCAGCTATTTGAAACAGAGATAGTAACTACAGAGATAATCTTATGAATTCATGATCTCATCAACATAGGTATTCCTTTCCTTGCTGTAGATGGCTTGCAATCTGATTGTGTTTCAGTTGTACAATTGATAGGCTTATAATTTATCAGTGCCATCTCATCTCATAGGAATCTTGTCAATGTCTGTTCATATATCTTCTACAGAGGATCCATCCAATTTACTAGAACTTTTCCTCCATGTCTTTATATTTTGTGAGTACCCTAGGAGCATTTTTTTCATCACTCTTGCCATATGATGATGACACCTCCTTTTGATATAATCAGGCTGTTCTTCTTTGGATAATCATGTATCTAAGGAGGCCCTGTAATATAAACAACCTAGTTTTGGAGAAATGTATCTTCTTAGTCAATTAGTTAGAATTTATTAATCCTACCTCCCATTGGTGGGTGGTGGGTTTGAGAAGAGAATACTCGTTTAAGTTCCAAATTCTCTCCCCCCCTTCCTTCTCCCCCACTAAGAAGGTAAGGAATATGATATCAAGTATACATTGAAATCTTGCAAAACATTTCCATATTAGCCATGTTTCAAAAAAAGTAAGAAAAAATAAAAAGAGAAAACTTTACAGTACTTCAATTTGTACTCAAAGTTCATCAGTTCTTTTCTGGGAGTGGATAGCATTTTTCATCATAAGTCCTTTGGAAATGTCTTGGATCATTGTATTGATCAGAGTAGCTAAATCTTTCACAGTTGACCATCATTACAATATTACTATGACTGTGTACAAAGACCTCCTGGTTCTGCTCACTTTACTTAGCATCAGTTCCTATAAATCTTCCCATGTTTTCCCGAAACCATCCCCTTGTCATGTCTTAAAGCACAATAGTACTCCATCACAATCATATGCCACAACTTGTTTAGCCATTCCCCAACTGATGGGCATCCCTTCCATTTCTAATTCTTTGCCACTACAAAAAGGACTGCTATAAATATTTTTGTACATACATATAGGTATTCTTACTTTTTCTTTGATCTCTTTGGGGTATAGTCCTAATAGTGGTATTGTTGGGTGAAGGGGTTTTATAACCTTTTGGGCATATTTCCAAATTGTTCTCTAGAATGATTGGACCAGTTCACAATCTGCAAGGTCTTTCAAAGGGTTGTATCATACTCAGAATTTTGTTTTCAGATGTTTATGGAATTGGGGAAAATGCTCAGTCAGATTCTTATAAGGAGGATCCAGAAATTATGAGCTAGGAACCAGGATCATGAAAATCCAGATAGAGGGAAGCAGTTAGGAATGGCTCTCTTGCTTCCTGTAAATAGTTGTAGCAAAATGCGTAACACTATATGATCCTATGTGGAATCCAGAGGTCAGGTACAGACTATTTGTACCCCACTCATAGAAATATTGAAAAGTGTTTTGTCTTCTTTGTTTAGACAAATATGTAATTGAATCATCAAGTACTGGCAAAAAGAAGCAAAGTTTTAGTTGTAGTACAAATAGATGTGTGTTTAAAAATTAAAAGAAACATGCAGTTTATTGCAAAAGCTAGTTAATTGTCTTTTCTTTTTTTTGGGGGATTTCTTTTTTTTTTTGTGAGGCAATCGGGGTTAAGTGACTTGCCCAAGGTCACACAGCTAGTATGTGTCAAGTGTTTGGTCTGAGGCCAGATTTGAACTCAGGTCCTCCTGACTTCAGGGCTGGTGCCACCTAGCTGCCCCCTAAATATCTTTTCAAAAAGCACTTTTGTTACCAATGAACTGACTAGTTCAAATTTCCATGCTTTGTGGAGATTCTTCCCTGTTCAACTCTTGCTTCCCTCTTAGCTTTGGAACTCATTCTACTAGGTCTTTATTCCTTCAGTCAAAGGAGTCCCTATTCTAGGCTTTCACCCTTACTTCTCCCCCTTCTCTCTAGCAGTAGAGCCTACAGGGGGAAGGCATGGTAGAGCAGGTAGTTATGGTCATTTTTTGGGTTCAGAAGGGACTCAAATGAAACTCATTTACATCTCCAAAAATCCATAAATTCTTCCTCAGCTTCTAGTTTTATTTAGAAAAGTCATCTTAGGTCATTTCCTGAATTGTTGGGAGATAGGGAAGGAAGATGGCAGACAAAGAAAGGAAAGAAGTGACACCAAAATGGGACATAAAGAAACACTGAAATGAAAGTTAACCAATTTCACAGTTTTGCTGAGGGCTAGCCCTGCTTGCTATGATCACTGAACTCCTGCATCTCCAACTAGCCGAACCCTCAACAGATTGAAGAGTATTTTAATCTGTCATTTTGATTGAGTGATGGCTTGGGGACAAACTGAAAACAAGATTATAAAAGATGTTTGATGAAGTCAGCTAAGATGTTTTGCAGTGTTCTGCTAAGTTTGAAATCTGAGATGTTAAGAAAAGAAATTATTCTGAATCTGAAAACCATTGCTAAGAACTAGCCAAGTTATTATGCCTGTAAATTTAGTTATTTTTGCTAGTAAGATATTAACCATATGTGGAGGGTTAGGGAATAGTTTTAGAGTTACTTCTCCTAAAAGGAAAAAACTTCTTTTACTTGGAGTTTTCTAGATATAGCTTTAATATGGTTTCCTAGAAGCAAAAGGTAACTTATCTATCTCATGATGTCTTCAGAGATAGGCAGTGAGAATTATAGAGGCAGAATTTGGGGAATCTAGGGAGAAGATCCCGAGGAACAGCAGAGACTCCTCTTTTCGCCAGCTCATTAAGCACTTACAGAGATGACTTCCTAGTAAGGAAAATGTGTTCCATATTTCCAATGCCCACCACTGGGTCCCCTTCTTTAGGCCCTGGGTAAGTCTCCCTCTCTGCCTCAGTTCTCTTAGCTATAAGATAAGGATAATAATATCACCTACTTCATAAAGTTGTTGTGAGGATAGAAGGAGGTAACACATATAAAGTGCTTTGAAAACCTTAAAGTGCTACATAAATGCTTATTGTTATTATTCATTATTATTATATACATTCAGTACCTTGGAGGCAGAGCTATTTATAGTGGAGAGGGTGATGGACTGAAAAATCAGAGGTCCTTGGTTTGAATTCCAGCCTTGCCCCTTGCTACTTGGGTGACCCTCAGCAGGTCACTTAGCCTCATCTACAAAATGAAGGGATTGGACTAAATTGGACTAGACTACCATGACTATTAATTATAATTGCTGGCATTTATATAGCATTTTAAGCTTTGCAAATAATTTCACAAATATCTTATTCGATCCTCACAACAATCCTGGAACCTAGGTGATTTTATCATCCCCATTTTGCAGATGAGAAAGTTAAAGCAAGGAGAAGCTAAGTGACTTGCCCAGGAGAAGCTAAGTGACTTGCCCAGAGTCACACTGCTAATAAGTATTTGAGGCTGAATTTGAACTCAGGCCTTTCTGACTCCAGGCCTAATGCTCTAAATCACCTAACCTTATTGACCCTTAAGGTCCTCCTTAGTGCTAAATCAATGATCAATGTTTGTTGCATTGACTTGATTTCTGCACTTAGAGATAAGGCTAGAAGGTAAATTCTTCTGGGTCACTGAATGGATCACAAATTCATCCAGATATGAACAAAGCCAGATTTAGGTGGCTTCCAACAAAGGGAAATCATACTTTGGAGATTTTTTTTCCTCCCAACTAACAGAGAGGTGAAACCTGACTTACATGAACATCATGAGCAATTTTGATGCATGGTTCTAAGAGTCTACACACTAGAAACAGCAGATAGTATGTAGAAATAAGGGAAAAGAAGCAGCCAAAAGAGAGAGGGTGTCTTCAAAGGGCAGCATGCAACTTGAAGGGTGTGGAGGAAAGGGGGCACTGTTGCTAGGCAACCAGTCACAGCCCACACTCATTGTCATGGCAATGGTAAAAGGAGCAGCAAAAATTCAGCATTCAGCAAAAAGTATGAAATGGGAGAATTTTATCTTCAGCATTTTCTCAACTCTTTTGTAAGTACCTGCTCTCTACTTGTGATATATCCCCTCCCTTTTACCTAGGTGCCTAATGCACTAATACTTGAAAGAATAGAGAACTGAATATCTAGACCTAGGTTCAGGGCTAACTCTTGTATATTAAATGATACAGACACATAGAGGCTATGTTCTCACCATCCTGCCCCTAGCTCTGATATGTTTCTTGGTTTAGGCTATGTGTTTATACCACCAAACATCATTGAGAGGTAGCTCAGGTTTCTCTTATGCAATCTCAGCATGGATCCATTCACTCTAAAGGATCTGATCTGTAAGCCTTTACTCCTCATTCCAGGGATGGGACATAGGAAATAAAATTTAGTGATAGAAGCGACTTAGAGATGTTATAGTCCAACCAGTTCAAACTACAGAAAGGAAATTGAAACCACAGACAGTCAATGTACCAGAGAGAACTCAGATTTCCTGACTCCTAGCAGAGTGCTTTTTCATTAAACAAACTAGAGCCTGAGTTTACCCCTTTCATATGTCGTTTCTCATCCTCTGCCTGAAATAAATACGCATCTTGTGTATAGTGGTTGGATATTATTCTTCTCAGGATAGTATGGTAGAAAGATCAAAGGATTGGGAATCAGCCCCAGCTGTGCCATCAACCATCCATGTCACCTTGTGTAAGTCGTTGAACTTTGGGCTTCAGCTTCTCCATCTGCCAATGGTGATAATTTTACCTGTCCTTCCTATCTCACAGGAGTGTTGTAAAGATCAAGTGAGATATTCAATTTGATTTAATTCAGCAAACATTTTTGAAACATCTATTATGTACAAGGCATTGTGCCAGGTGCTAGAAATACAAAGATATAGTCCTTGCCCCCAAGGAAGTCACATTCTAATTGGAGGCTACCAAAAATGTAAAAGGACATACATTAATAATGATAGTAGGGGAAGCTAGGTGGCACAGTGGATAGAGCACCGACCTTGGATTCAGGAGGACCTGAGTTCAAATCCGACCTCAGACATGTAACACTTACTAGCTGTGTGACCCTGGGCAAGTCACTTAACCCCATTGCCTAACCCCCTCCCAAATAATGATAGTAATAAAAATAACTAACTTTATATAGTACTTACTATGTGGCAGGCACTGTATTAGGTCCATTACAATTATTATCCTATTTGATCTTCACAATAACACTGGGAGATAGGTGCTATTATTATCCCTATTTTGTAGATGAGGAAACTAAGGCAAACAGAGTTTAAGTGACTTGCCTAGGGTCACAGGGTCAGTAAGTAACTGAGGTCAGATTCAAACTCAGGTGTCTTTGACTCCAGGACCAGTGCTCTATCCATTGCACCACCTAGATGCCTTTGGAATTATCTTGGATCATTGTATTGATCAGAGTAGCTAAATATATACACTTATACATTATATATGTATAGATTTTTATATATTATATATTTATATGCATAGAATATATGAATAAATATATTAAGTATACATACATAATATACACCCACACATATATACATATATACATCTGTGCATGTACATAAGTTAACAGATTATGTGCATTGAGGGGAGACGGAGAATGTATCTTGAGCATATATACTGATATATCTCTATGTATGTATGAATGACCTATCTATCTGATGTGGATACAAATGGTTCCATAAGGGTTAAAAAGAATATTAAGGATTGCTTTTCCAGTACTTTGGAAATCCTGCAACTTGAGGGTGTCCTAAAGTCCTTTCCCCCTTGTCTTGAAATACAATGAAACTTCTCTTTAATCTGTACCAAAAGAATTGCTTTCGTCTCCCTTATCCTGTGTTCCCTGTCTGTAATCTTTAACCTGTGTCCCCTGCCCTTACCCTTAACGTTTTGCCTGTGTCCTCCTGCCCTGTCCTTAAATCTTTAAACCATGAAGAATTCCTTTTGTCTTCCTCATCCCATTATAAAATCCTGTCTTGTCCTATCCTTAATCTTTAACCCCCATAAAAACCCCTAAAACTACATCATCATTTTGAAACCTCTATGTAAGCGCAGCTCCCCCAGATATTGGGGCCTTTTCATTAGCTTCTTGTTAATAGGGCCCATGATGCTTTTTCACAAAGTGAAAAGCTCCCATTGACTACAGAGAATGTCTAAGTGAATTCTTTCACACCCAAACCACTCTCCCAAATCTGACCTCAATATCTCTCTCTCACTCTCTCTTTCTCTCTCTCTAATCTATGTCTACATACACATATACATATAGAAAATATGGTCTGGAGGAAACTCCCATTACCAGTGTAGACCTGCATCTTTTTTTGTAGCAAGTTGTTTTGAGCATTGCGAGTTTAGGTGACTGGGCCAGGATCATGTAACTAGCATCTTAGAAGTGGGAAATGAATTCAGGGCTTCTGGCTTCAAGGCCAGGTCTCTATCCTCTGTGTTCTACTACCTCCATATATATGCATACACAAATGTAATATATATGTGTAATGTACAGTTATTATTTATATTTGTAATTTAAATTGTAACATTATATGTATAATATTATATCCACAAAGGAAAGCACTTTGAAAAGCTAAAATAGAAGCAACTGTATCAGACCAAATAGAAGTTGTATTCCCTCCCAAATCTGCCTTGTTAGTACTCTTGGTATGCTGATAAATTGTCTTTTGTCAGGAAGATAAAAGCCCCACCCCAGGCAAAAAAATTAGAAAGCCATCAGTGGATCTGCTGTAACAATGCTGAAAAGAACACCCCCTGAGTCTATCTCCTGAAGGCTTAGAAAAGTACAGCCCTTTCATAGTCATGGTTGATAATAAAAATAACATGAAAATGACAGTGACAAAGACAAAGAAAGTGATCATGATAAAAAGAATGAAATATCTTTATTTGACCGAAAGAATTGAAAAATAGTTTGCATTAAATATACTTCAATATGGTAGCTTTTCAAAATATACTTTACATACAAAATATGTAGGCAGTATAACCAGGAATAGCCTAGTTAATCTAATAAGCTTAAATAAAGGATTAAGCCTTTGTTCTGACTTTAAAGATATCTTCCCATCGGGGTGTGGATGTTCCTATTAAACATGTTTGAAACTTTGTGCCTCTTTGATGGGTGTGGGGAACCCCATAGATACCAAACTGAGATGATCAGTCACATCTTACTGTGGGTGCTTGGCAACCCAATGAGGATGATTGAGTTCTTGGGAGGTCGTGAATTTCTCCTCATTGAATATGTTTAAATAAAGGCTACAAGACTCATTTTGTTGAGTATAATATGGGATATAATGTTGAGTATAATAGGGGATTTTTGGAAGAGTGTGAGTTGAACTAAATGTATTCTATGGTTCCTTCTAGCTTTTAGGTTCTGTGACTCTTATAGATCTGAAATATGCTTTTCATTTGGGCAGGAAAGTAGAAAGACCTAGAGGAAAGAGCTGATCTTAAAGGAGAACAGAACCCTGAATAAAGCCCAATATAGACAAGAAGCCAGAGCAGACAAAAAGGTTACATACAGAGAATGGACTTGGGTTGTTGGGCCCAGGAAGCCTGCTTGTTTATCTAGGGAAACCTCCCTAAGTAACATCTTTGATGTGGAGATAGTAGTGGTGGACCCATCCTTTCAAAGCACTTTCATCTTAGGGGTGTAGGCTATATTCAGGTATTATTATGATTGTTGGGGAAGTTAAAATGAAACTATTTTATGAGTCATTCTTCAATTGATAAATGGTTGAAGGATATGAACAGGAAACTTTTTGATGAAGAAATCAAAACTATATATAGTCATATGAAAAAATTCTCTAAATCATTATTGATTAGAGAAAAGCAAATTAAAACAACTTTGATGTATCATCTCATACCTGTCAGATTGGCTAAAATGTTAGAAGGGGAAATGACAAATGTTGGAGGGGATGTGGAAAAATTGGGACATTAATATACTGCTGGTGGGATTATGAGCTGATTCAACCATTTTGGAGAACAATCTGGAATTATGTATGAGGAGTTATAAAGCTATGAATACCCTATGACCCATCACAAAGACCATAAGGTCTGTTTCCCAAGGTGATCAGGGGAAAAGGAAAAGAACCTATATATTCTAAAATATTTATAACAACTCTCTTTGTGGTGGCAAAGAATTAAAATTGAGGGGATGCCCATCAATGGTAGAATGGCTAAACAAATTGTCATATGTAAACAAGTTGTTATATGATTGTGATGGAATATTACTGCAGTGTAAGAAATGATGAGCTGAATATGACAAAAAAGGAAAATGATAAATGTTGGAGGGGATGTGAGAAAACTGGGTCACTAATGCATTGTTGGTGGAGTTGTGAACTGACCTAACCATTCTGGAGAGCAATTTGGAACTATGCCCAAAGGGCTATAAAACTGTGCAATACCACTGCTACATATATCTATATATCACTAAAGGAAAAGGATCTATTTGTACAAAAATGTTTAAAGCAGTTTTTTTATTGTGGTGGCTAAGAATTGGAAATTGAAAGGATGCCCATTAATTGGGGAATGGCTGAACAAGCTGTAGTATATGACTGTGATGGAATGTTATTGCGCTATGAGAAATGACAAATAGAATGATTTTAGAAAAACCTGAAAGGACTTACATGAATTGATGTAAAGTGAAGTGAGTAGAACCAGGAGAATGTTGTACACAGTGACAGCAATATTATACGATGAAGAACTATCAATGACTTAGCTATTCTTAGCAATACAATGATCCAAGACAGTAACAAAGGACTAATGATGAAGTGCACTATCCACCTCCAGAGAAAGAACTGATATTGTTTGAATACAGAATGAAGCATGCTATTTTCAATTCCTTTCTTTCATTCTTTTTCTTTTATTTGAGTCTTCTTATACCAAATAACTAATATGGAAATGTTTTACATGATTGCACATGTATAACCTATATCTGATTGCTTGCCATATCAGGGAGGGAGGAAGGGATAGAATCTGGAACTCAAAACTTTAAAAAAATGTCTTAAATTGTTTTAACACGTAATTGGGGGAAAATAAAATATTACATATGCAAAAGAAAAAAAAGGAAATGATGAGCTGGTTGATTTTAGAAAACCATGAAAAGACTTGCATGAAATAATGAAAAGTGAAGTAAGCAGAGCCAAGAGAACATTGTATACAGTAATGGCAATATTGTTCAAAGAATAATGGTGAACAACCAAGTTATTCTGAGTGTTATAAATACTCAAAACAACTATAAGGGACCTATGAAGGAAGATGCTATACACCTTCAGATAAAAAATTGATAAATAGAAGTACACATAGTATGGTTTTACATATATTTATAAATGTGTCAAATGGTGGCCTTCTCTAGTGTGGAGTGGGGAGGGAAGGAGGGAAACAGTTTGGAACTTAAAATGTAATAAAAAAATTTAAAAAAAGAAACTGTTTTCTGTTCAGGTTGGTTTCAGTATAGTGCTGCCCTAAGGTGGGAGGATAGCTCTCATGAGCTTCTGCTAATACATGAACGTAGAGTTTCCCACTCAAGGATGAAATGGAAAATATATAGAAGACTCAGTCAGACAACCTGAGCCCAAGGTCATCTGCAGCTTACTAGCTTCAATTTATTCATCTGCAAAATGAGGACTATAAACTTTAGAGATGGAAGGACCTCAGAGATCATGTAGTCCCAACTTCTCATTTTCCAGATGTGGAGAATAAGGCCCAGAAAGGTGAAGTGATTTTTAAATATCACATAGGTCATGAGAAACAGTCAGGATTTGATACCAGGCTCTCTCACTCCAAATCCAGTACTAATAGTACTTGTACTATTTATCTTGAAAGGTCACAGCAAGGGTCAAATAAGATAATGTATGCAAAGTACCATGTAACTCTATGGGTTATTATTTTTATTATTCTTTTTCAATTGTCATGTTGCTGCAAAAATAGAAATGTCCACATTCTTATACATATACACAAAATATATGCACACACCTAGAGAATAGATCTTAGCACCTACTACTTCTAGTTAGCATCCCTTCCTTATAAGCCAAACACCACATGTTTGGCCCAGTTAATATGAAATAACCATAAATGATTAAGAGTTGAAACCTTAAATCCCTAGTGAGAAAAGCTTGTCCCTGTTTAGGTGGGTTCATGAGATCTTTGGCAAGTACTATTATAAGCAAAGAGTAATATCTTGGCAGGTGTTTTGTGACAACAGATCCTAATCAAGAGTTGAGACAACGAATCCCCCTCCCTTATAGAGGCAGTGAAGTGATGCAGTGTCAGAGGTCAGGAAGATCTGAGTTCAAAGCCAGCCTCAGACACTTACTAGCTGTGTGACCCTGAGCCGGTCATTTAACCTCTGTCTATCTCTGTTTCTTCAACTATAAAATGGAGATAATAATAGCACCTCCATCATAGGGTTGTTGTGAGGATGAAATGAGATACTATTTGTAAGGCATTTAACACAGTGTCTGGCACATAGTGAGTGCTTAATAAATGCTTCTTTCTTTCCCTCCCTCTTTCCCTTCCCTTTGTTCAAAGAATGCAAGGAAGTCAGTATCACTTGATTAGAGAGTAGTTTGGGAGACGTAAGATGTAAGGAGACTGGTAAGTTGGGGGGGAGGCAAGTTATGAAGGTTTTTGAACAACAGAGGATTTTATATTTGATCCTGGAGGTGATATGAAGTCACTGAAGTTTATTGAGTTGGGGGCTGGAGTGTCATGGTCAGATTAGCACTTTAGGAAGATCACTGTGGCAGTTAAGTGGAGGATGGACTGGAGTGGGGAAAGTCTTGAGGCAAGGAGAACAACTAGCATACTGTATTATAATAATCCAGTTGTGAGATGATGAGAACTCTCTCGAGGCTGGTAGCAATGTGTGCAGAGAGAAGGATGTATATATGAGAGATGTTGTAAAGTAAGAATGACAAAACTTGGCAACAGATTGAATATATGAAATGAGTGTAAATGCGGAGTTGAGGAGGGCATTGAGGTTGCCAATCTGGAAGATGAAGAGGATAGAAGTGCCCTCAACAGTAAAATGAAAACTAGGGAGAAGGGAAGGTTTTTTGGGGGAAAGATATCGAGGTTTCTTTTGGACATGGTGTTATGTCTGGTTGATGCCAGCATCTTGTTAGCTTAGGTTCAATTTTGGGTCAAAATGAGACACTGGTAAGTCATTGAATAGTTAACAAAAGAGGGTGTACTTTGTTCTCATGTAGCAAGGATATACATAGTCATTGTAATCAAGGTACTGTGCAGTTTGATAATAATTAATTTGCTAGTTTGAAGAGTAGACAGCAATTCATCTTCTTGAGCTTTCTTTTTCTTTCTTTCTTTTTAAAATACATTTTTAGTTTTCAACATTCATTTCCATAAGTTTTTGAGTTCCAAATTTTCTCCCCTCTCTCCTCTTCCCTCATCCCAAGACAGCATGTAAATTGATATAGACTCAACATATACATTCATATAAACTTATTTTCACATGAGTCATGTTCTAAAAAAGAATTAGAACCGATGGGAGAAATCATGAGAAAGAAGAAATAAACAAAATAAAGAGAGAGAGAGGAAATAATGTACTTCGATCAATCTGCATTCAGACTCCATAGTTCTTTTTCTGGATGTGAACAGCATTTTCTGTCATGAGTCTTTTGAAGTCTTAGATCCTTGCATTACTAAGAAGAGATAAGTCTATCAAAGTTAGTTATCGCGTAATGTGGCTGTTACTGTGTACAATGTTCTCCTGGTTCTGCTCACTTCACTCAACATCGAGTTTTCTTTTTCAATACAATATAATTCAATTTAACAAACATTCATTAAGGGCCTACCATGTGCCAGTCACCGTGCTAGTTTCTGGGGACCTCCCAATGAGGTCCATGCCCTCAAGGGACTTGTATTTGACTGTGAGTATAACATTTGCATAGGTAAGTAAATACACAATATATGTAAAGTATGTTTTGGAGTGGATCAGAGCTCCCCACAAACTCTGACAACTGGAGAGATATAAAAAACTGGAGAGACCTTGCGTAAGAGGTCACAGCTGAGCTGAACCTTAAATGCTCACCTAGTTAGCTGTGCCAGAAAGTGAAGTGAGGAGGGAGAGCAATCCAGGCAATGGGGGAAGCCTCTGCAAAGGCAGGAGATTAAATGATCTGTATTGGTCAAATGTTGTTGTTGAAGGTAACTAGGATTATCTATCTATTTACCTACCTATCTACCTATCTATAAGTCTGTCTGCCTGCACATTTTTCTTCCTTCCTTCCTTCCTTCCTTCCTTCCTTCCTTCCTTCCTTCCTTCC
>NW_020954737.1:18097486-18218546 GCF_900497805.2 Vombatus ursinus | reverse complement strand
TTCCTTCCTTCCTTCCTTCCTTCCTTCCTTCCTTCCTTCCTTCCTTCTTTCCTTCATTAATGATAGAGACTAGCTCAGTATGGTTTACTTTGAAAATTCTAATTAGAATGCCAAACATCATTAGATGTTCAATAAAGGAATAAAGACATGATAATGATGATGATTTTTAAGGAAAATCTGGACACATACAAAATAAAAATTAGGCTTCTTTTTTTTTGAAGCAAGAGATGAAATGCTCTTTGCTTACTCTTTATTGTCCATTATAATCACCCCATTCACCCCAAGAATTGGTCTGATCTTTTCTTCTCCTTCTTTCTCCCCCTCTTCTCTAGTATAACTAAGTGATCTCTCTTCTCTCTATTTTTCTTAGTTTCCCTTTCCAGGCTCAGTTTTTTTTTTGGAACTGTAGCACTTCTGACACTTTTTTTTCCCCATAAACAATGCTCCTTTATTTGTCCTCTTTCCTATCTTTGTGTTTGTCTTTGGAACATATTAAATTTAAGTGGGTTGATGAGTTTGTAGTCTGAAGCATAGAACAGAGCAAAACTAATCATGTCACTCATGTAACCAGCTGCTTTCCCTCACTTTATTTAGCTGGGTGTTTTAACCATTGAGCTAATCACCACATAATTGAATAAGCAAATATTTGACCTCTGTTTAATATATCTAACATATAGTTTTTAATGATTGTAGTGATTTAAAAATTTCAAATCACATAGATTCAGGAAGTAATGTATTAAAAATATCATCTCTTAGGTAAACCATCAAAAGAAGGACAAATCACCCTGCATTTAAGGAATGTTTGTTGGACTTACCAAAGCTCTTAACTTCAGGTAGTTGCCTCACAGAGGTGATATGATAAAAACAGTAAAAATAATAGCTAGACTTTATATAGCAAAGTGCTTTACAAACATGATCTTATTTTATCCTCTCAACAACCTTGGGAGTTAGGCACTATTATTATAATTTTGCAGATGATGAAACCGAGGCAAAACGACATTAGTTGACTTGCCCATTGTCACGCAGATATTATGTGTCCAAGATTAGAATTGGATTCAGATCTTTTTGACTCCACGTCTAGAGCTCTATCTACTGCACTATTTAACTGCTTTTATCTGGGTATTTGGGATCAGGACTAAGCAAAGCTATGCTTTAGGAATGGAGAGGGCAGATGATTGTCCTCCAGGCTTTCTATAGTTTGGCTAAAATCCTTATCTTCTATTTCTCCCCAACAGCCAATCCACTTCTCCAATCAAGCATTGTTGCTTGTGTGTGTCATGCTTATTCCTACTTCTAGGCCTTTTTTCATGCTGTTGCCTCCATCTGGATTATTACAACATAGCATTGGTGACATCATAGGAGCTCAATTCAGTTCAATTCTATTTGGTACTCTTGGAAATATACAGAATGTGATATCTAGGATGACCTGATGGCCAGGTGTATCTGCCCTTCATTCCTCATTACTTTGTGTGCATCAATCCTAGAGATAGACAATGAGTCAAAAAGGATGATGTTCTCGGATAGAGAATACCATTAAAAATAAGGTATATAAGAGTTGATGAGCTTCCCCCAAGTAAAATATAAGCTCCTTGAATACAGGAACTGTTTCATTTCTGTCTTTACATCCCCAGAGCCTAACATAATTCCTAGAAAGTACTTAATAAGTAATTATTAAGTTGACTTTCCAGCCAGAACCTTCAAGTAAGTTCCAGAAACATTTGTATTTGGTGTGCATTAGCATAATGGAGAAGGAAGCACAGCAGATCTTACTTGAAAGGGTGTTAGAAACCATTTAGTCCAACTTTTTCATGTTACAGATGAGTTAGTTAACTGATACTCAGTGTTTCACAGTAACAAGCAAGCCAAAGGTCATGTGGCTAGTTTTAGCAGAACTTGAACCCATTCACTATTATTTCCACTATGCAATGTTGCCCTTATTTCTCAATTACTGAATCTGTAACCAAACCATACTATAGTAGAGAAAATGAGTAGCATTCACAAAGAATGGCTCAAGAACAGTTTAGTTAGTCCTTAAGGATGTTTTTAGGTAATCCAACGAGCAGTATTGTTTACTGGAGGAAAAAATGACTATACTATTTTACAGTAAGGCATGATCAGAGTACAGGAGTTAAATTTCATTTTCAAAGTCCTTGTTTGCTTATTTGAGTAGGTGTGATCATTGTAATGCAATATTCATGGAGTTTTGTAGTTTAATTTCTCTTTAGTCTGTTAGTAGTAAAATCCCCACTGGCATTTCATTTAATCCACTTCCTATCCTAATGGTGATTTTGAAGCTCCTTATTGAAATGATTGCAAAAGAATATAAAATCTGATGGTGGATTCAAATCCTCATTTACAAGAATAGGATCATAATGAAGTTTCCTTGGCAATCCCTTCTTGTAAGGTTGTTAAAAGAAAGGAAACCTAGAAAGTTCTATTATGTCACATTATTATAAGACTCTCATTAATAATCTACTTACCCTTACTGGTCCTTTTAATAAATACTAGCAGACATATTGAGGCCTCTTCTGAGTCCTCTACTCAATTGAATTAAAAAAAAAATTAAGTGCCTACTATGTAGTAGGTGCTGGGTTAGGTGCAAGGTTTAGATATAATACATTTCTTGCCTTCATGGAGATTATAGTATAGTTGACTTGAATCTCCAGATCAAAGCAAAAAAAAATTTCAAAGGAATGGTGTGGTTGGATCTGGCCTGACTACAAATGTCATTTCATGTATTTTTATATTCATGTGTCCTTTCCTCTGCCACCAACTCACTGTGTGACCTTAGGCAAATCACTTTTGGCCATAGTTTCCTCTTCCATGGAATGAAGAGGTTAAACAAGATGGTCTTGATGCCCCTCCAAGCTCTAACATTCTGTGACTTTATGACATGAAAGAATTAGATCATAATATGAGATTCTATGTCAACATCAGTGGCAGGGACACTAAGTACTATAAGGGTTCATAATGGGGTTTGTTGAATAAATGAATGAATGACTGAGAAGATGAAGAGGTCTCAGAAGGCTTCTGAGAGGAGGTAGGATTTGAGCTGTGCTTTGAAGGATGCACAAGTTTTGGATAGCTGGAGAGGAGCAGGAAGAACATTTCAGGCTAGGGTCATGGTGTGAACAAAGGCTTAAAGGCTAGATTTAGTAAAAGACAAAGAAGCAACCTAGTTAGATAGAACAGAGAGTTTATTTTGGAGGGTAGTAGGAAATAACGTTGGTAAGCAGGTAGGATGGGATCATAATGTGAAGTCTCTGAAAATAGGCAGAAAAAAATGGATACAGTACAGAAAAAAATAGGTTAGTTTTGTGGGTTCTGAAATAAGCAGAATAATAGAAACAATATCATTCATAGAAGCAAACAGTGGGTCTATTTTGAATTTGGGTTATTGTATTTTCAGCCAATGGAGGATATGTCTTTCATTATCTTCTAACCAGCAAGTAACTTAAATATCTTTGTTATTCCATAATTTCTTCATTTTTCTTTCCTTTTTCTTTAGACTTAATAATAATTGTCAAAAATGAATTTATAACCAAAGAACCAAAGTCTGAGCTACTTGATTTATTTGCAAAGCATGCCATTAGAGAACAAATGACCCTGAATACAGATTTTGTATAGATTTTTACATATTAAAAGAAAACAATGAACAGGATACAAAACAGAATATAGAATTAGGTAATCTAATTTCTTATTGGAGGAAAGATTAAGGACTTTCTGAGTTGGGAGGGGAAGATTGAGTAGATGGAATTCCTTGAAATCAGGTGATTTACAGGAAAACAACAAAATGGAAGCTATTCACAAAGTGGAGTCAGTTTGGTTCTCACAATTCCCTACTTTGATGCTTGGGGAGGGAGAATTTTTCCCTCTTTCCCATGGATTCACTGTCTAGAAGCCAAACGTATAAGTTTTTTTAATATGCTAATTATCAGAATCATGAACTAAGAAAAGCTCACTAGGTAGAGTCTTTTTGCATAACTTAATATGACAGCTAATATAGAGTATAAGCATAATTGTTGTTGTTGTGTAGTTGTTTCAATTGTGTTCAACTTTTCATGATCCCATTTTGTGTCTTCTTGACAAAGATACTGGAGTGGTTTGCCATTTCATTCTCCAGCTCATCATACAGATGAGGAGACTGAGGCAAACAGAATTAAATGACTTGCCCAGGATCATATAGCTGGTAAATGTATGAGGCCAGATTTCAACTCAGGTGTTCCTAACTCCAGGCCTAGCACTCTATCCACTGCACCACCTAGTTGCCCTTTTAGCATAATAATGAAGCATAAAGGGAAGACAACCCATTTACCTATAATGGCTAAAATACCATTTCTCTGCAATCAAGTGAATCAGTTGGAAGGATTCTACCAGGGATCATTTGGCTCAGTCAATTGTGTTTCTGCTATAATCTGTTGGATTTTATGATGATTTGTCACAATTCCTGATTGGTTAGTGTAGGAACAACAGTATTCATTATCATAGTACAGGGCCTTCCTTGTGAGGTCATAATAAGGTCTAAGGTCATACAGTTTTGTAAGACTATTTGTGCTAAAGAATCTACCTTGACTTGGACAGAGGTGATGGACTCACTTGTGGCCTGTGTGAGTTTCTCAGTTTCAAGTGAGAGGTTTCTAGCAGACTATTCTAATGCTGTGGCTCCACAATGAAAAAAAAAGGATGAGAGGATCTTTGTTCCTAGCCCATATTCTCTTTTTTAAAAAATGATATATTTTTTCCAATTACATGCAAAAATAGTTTTTTAACAATTGTTAAATTTTTTTTGAGTTCCAAATTCTCTACCTTTCATCTTCTCCTCTCCCCTCCTTGAGAAAGCAAGCAATTTGATATAGATTATACATATATGTATATACATATATGCGACCATGCAAAACATATTTCCATATTAGTCATGTTGTGAAAGAAAACATAGACCAAAAAAGTCCAATAAAAATATAGTGAAAATAGTACACTTTGATCTGCATTCAGCCTCTATAAGTTCTTTCTCTGGAGGTGGATAGCATTTTTTCATCATGAGTTCTTTGGAATTGTTTCGGATCATTGTATTGCTGAGAAGAGCTAAGTCATTTGCAGTCTAACTGTCCAATATTGCTTTTACTGTGTACAATGTTCTCCTGGTTCTGTATACTTCATTTTGCATCAGTTCATGTAAGTCTTCCCAGGTTTTTCTGAAAGCATTGTCAGTTCTTTTCAGTTCTTATAGCTCAATAGTATTCCATTACAATCATATGTCACAATTTGTTTAGCCATCCCCCAAATGATGCACATCCCCTCAATTTCCAATTCTTAGCCAACACAAAAAGAACTGCTATAAATGTTTTTGTACAAATAGGTCCATTTCCTGTTTTTAAAAATCTTTTTTTGGGATACAAACGTAGTAGTGGCATTGCTAGATCAAAGGATATACACAGATTTATAATCTTTTAAAACTAGTTCCAAAACCTCATTTCTAAAATATAGATGGAGAACTGAACCAAATTTATAAGAATACAACTCATTTACCAATTGATAAATGGTCAAAGGATATGAATGGGCAGTTTTCAGATGAAATTAAAGCTATCTACAGTCATATGAAAGAATGCTCTAAATCCTATTGATTAGAGAAATGCAAATCAAAACAACTCCCAGGTACCATATCACACCTATCAGATTGGCTAACATGACAAAACAGGAAAATGATAAATGTTGGAGAAGATGTGGGAAAATTGGAATACTAATGCATTGTTGGTGGAATTGTGAACTGATCCAACCATTCTGGAGAGCAATTTGGAACTATGCATCTATTGAGATAATCATATGATTTCTGTTGGTTTTGTTATTGATATGGTCAACTATGCTGACAGTTTTCCTAATATTTTGAACCAGCCCTGCATTCTTTGTATAAGTCTTACCCGGTCATAGGGTATGATCTTTGTGATATAGTCTTCTTGCTAGTATTTTACTTAATTTTTTTGCTTCAATATTTGTTAGGGATATTGGCCTATAGTTTCATTTCTCTGTTTTTGTTCCTCCTGGTTAAGGTATCAGAACCATATTTGTGTTGTAAAAGGAATTTGGAAGAATTCCTTCTTTGCCTGTTTTTCCAAATAGTTTATATAGTATTGGAATTAATTGTTCTTTAAATGTTTGGTAGAGTTTACTTGTGAATCCATCTGGACATGGGGATTCTTTCTTAGGGAGTTCATTAATGGCCTGCTCAATTTCTTTTTCTAAGATAGAGTTCTTTCAGTATTCAATTTGTTACTTATTTGTTATTTTATTCTGTTATTTAAGCATTCTGTTTTACTGTTAGTTTGGGCAATTTATAGTTTTGTAAATATTCATCCATTCCACTTAGATAAGTTAGATTTCTTGGCAAAAAATTGGGCAAAATAGCTCCTAATAATTGCTGTAATTTAATCTTCATTTGTTGTGAATTTACTCTTTTCATTTTTGATATGGATAATTTGGTTTTCTTCTTTCTTTTTTAAAATCAAATTAACCAATGGTTTATCTATTTTATTCCCTCCCCCCATAAAATCAGCTCCTAATTCTATTAGTTCAATGGTTTTTTACTTTCAATTTTATTAATCTCTCATTTGATTTTCAGGATTTCCAATTTGGTATTTAACTGAGGATTTTTTATTTGTTCTTTTTCTAGTTTTTTTTTCATTGCAAGGTTAATTATTGATCTGCTCTTTTCTCTCTTTTATTTGCGTAAGCATTCAGAGATATAAATTTCCCCCTCCCTGAATATTGCTTTGGCTATACCCTTCAAATTTTGATATGTTGTCTCATTGTTGTCTTTCTCTCTAATGAAATTAATGTCTCTATGATTTGTTATTTAATCTATCATTCTTTAGGATTAGATTATTTAGTTTCCAATTAGTTTTTAATCTATGTTCTTATGACCCTTTGTTGAATGTAATTTTTATTGCATTATGATATGAAAAAGATGCATTTAACGTTTCTGTTTTTCTGCATGTGATTGTGAGGTTTTTATGCCCTAATACATGGTCATTTTTGTGAAGATATGATATACCACTGAGAAAAAGGTATATTCCTTTCTATTTGCATTCATTTTTCTCCAGAGGTCTATCATTTCTAACTTTTCTAAAATTCTATTCATATCTTTAACTTCTTTCTTGCTTTTTTTGGTTATATTTATCTAGTTTTGAAAGGGGCAAGTTGAGGTCTCTCACTAGTATGGTTTTACTGTCTATTTCCTCCTCTAACTCATTTAAATTTTCCTTTAGAATTTGGTGATATACTGTTTGGTGCATATATGTTTAGTATTGATATTATTTCATTGTCTATGGTACCTTTTAAGCAAAATGTAGTTTCCCTGCTTATGTCTTTTAATTAGATCTATTTTTGCTTTTGCTTTGTCCAAGATTGTGATTGCTGCCCCTGCTTTTTTTTTTTACTTCAGCTGAAGCATAATCAATTCTTCTCTAACCCTTTACCTTTACTCTGTGTGAGTCTCTCTGCTTCAGATTTGTTTCTTGTAAACAACATATTGTAGGATTCTGTTTTTTAATCCATTCTGCTATCCACTCTTTTTTTGTGAGTTCATTCCATTCACATTCACAGTTATGATTACTAACTGTTTATTTCCCCCCATCCTGCTTTCCTCCCATTTATCTTTCTCTTTCCTTTCACTCTGTCCCTTCATAAAAGTGTTTTGCTTCTGACCACTGTCTTTCCCAATCTGCCCTCCATTCTGTCAGCCCCCTTTTTCTTTTCCAATTCTCCTATTTCCTTGTAGGTTAAGATAGATAGCTATACTCAACTGAGTGTGTATGTTATTCCCTCTTTGAGCCAATTCCGATGAGAGTAAGGTTCATCTGCCACCCCTCCATCTTCCCTTTCACTGTAAAAGCTCTTTTGCACTTCTTTATGTGAGATGATTTACCCTATTCTACTTCTCCTTTCTCGCTTCTCCCAGTACATTCCTTTTTCTCATCCCTTAATTCCATTTTTTTTTGTATATCATCTCATCCTAGTCAATTCACACCTGTGCCCTCTTGTCTATGTACACTCCTAACTACCCTAATGAAAAAAAAAGTTTTTAGAATTTATAAGTATCATCTTCCAATGTAGAATGTAAATAGTTTAACCTTATTTATTTCTCTTTCCTATTTATCTTTTTATGCTTCTATTGAGTCTTGTGTTTGAATGCTAAAATTTCTATTCAGCTCTGGTGTTTTCATCAGGAATACTAGAAAGTCCTCAATTTCATTAAATGTCCATTTTCACCCTGAAGGATTGTAATCAGTTTTGCTGGATAGGTGATTCTTGGTTGTAATCTTAGCTCCTTTGCTCTCTAGAGTATCATATTCCAAGTCCTCTGATCTTTTAGTGTAGAAGCTGCTACATCTCATGTTATCCTAACTGTGCCTCCATGATATTTGAATTGTTTCTTTCTGACTGCTTGTAATATTTTTTCTTTGACTTGGGTGCTCTGAAATTTGTCTATAACATTCCTGGGAGTTTTCATGTATGGATCTCTTTCAGGGGGTGATCAGTGGATTCCTTCAATTTCTATATTACTCTCAAGTTGTAGGATATCAGGGCAGTTTTCCTTGATAAGTTCTTGAAATATAATGTCTAGGGTCTTTTTTTGATCAAGGCTTTCAGGTAATTCTTAAATTGTTTCTTCTCAATCTGTTTTCCAGGTTAGTTGTTTTTCCGGTGAAATATTTCACATTTTCTTCTATTTTTTTCATTTGTTTGATTTTGTTTTATTTTTTCTTGATGTCTCATGTAGTCCCAATTCTGATATTTAAGAAATTATTTTCTTCATTGAGCTTTTGTATCGCTTTTCCCATTTGGCCATTTCTGCTTTTTAAGGAACTCTTCTCTTTAGCGGATTTTTGTGCCTCTTTTAACATTGACATATTCTGCTTTTTAAGATAGTATTTTCTTCAGTTTTTTTTATCAGTTTTATTTTTTTACCCTTCTTTATCAAGCTGTTAACTCTTTGCTGCATTACTTCAATTTCTTTTCCCCATTTTCCCCTCTGCCTCTCTATATTATTGGCCTGAAACCAATTCACATTTTTTTCCTTTGAGGCTTTGCATGCAGCTGCTTTGATCTCATTGTCTTTTGATGTCATCGTCTTCTGAGTTTATGTTTTGGTCTTCCCTGTCACCATAATAACTTTCCATGGTCAGATTCTTTTTTTTGATGTTTGCTCATTTTCCAGCCTTTTTCTTGACTTTTATCTGTATTTTAAAATTGGGCTCTATTTGGGGATGCAGGGGGTACTGTCTCAAGCTTCAGGTTTTTTTTTTTGTGCTGCTGTGTTCAGATCTAGTTCTGGGGATCTGTAAGTTTCAGTTCTTCCAAGGTGGTATGATCTGCTCTCCTGGACTGTACTCTAGTTTATGAATGACCACAAACACTCTTTTTTACCTTGGAACCCTGTGACCAGGTTCTCTGCTTCTTCTAGTTCTCCTTCTTGCCCTGGGATGACAAGCCAGATCTGTGTATGGGCAATGTAACAGAGTCTTGTACTCAGTACTAACATAGGGTCTCCTATAATCTCCTTCTGATCAGTTTCCTGACCCTCTTATCATCTGTGTACTGAGAGCTATGGAAGCCACCACAGTCGATGCTGATTCAGTCACTCCCAAGGCCTGCTGCTAGCTTTCAGGGGCTCAGTCTGAGCTGATGCAGCCTGCATTGGACTTCACTTCACCCCGGTGAAATAGACCTTTCTTGCCAACCTTCTAAATTTTCTTGGGCTGGAAAATTGTTTCACCCTGTCCTTTTGTTGGTTCTGCTGCTCCATAATTTGTTTTAAGGTATTATTTTAATGTTGTTTTGGGAGGTGGGGTGGAATTTGGGAGAGCTCAGGTGAGTTCCTGCCTTTAAACTACATCTTGGCTTCCCATCCCCCCACCCCACCCCATATTCTTTCACAGGGTTTGGGATTATATTTATATTTCCAATAGCTACAGTCTCTTCTCTTTTTTGACATTTAAATCACCTGCTCTCAAGTTTCTGGTAGCTTTCTTTCTCACTAGTCCTATGATATGATTAAAAACTGATACTGGCAGGGTCAAATAGGTGAACCCACATGTCCCAAATCAATTAGGGGAAGAGAGGATTTCACTTAACTACCACAGACAAAAACATCTCCAGGGCATACTAATCCCCAAGAAACTTCTGAAGGGGGAATATTTAATTCCTTCAAGGGTTCAATTATTCTTAAAAAAGCATAAATTTATATTGAAGGATGCATCATGCTTGGTCCAACCAGAAACATTGTAAGTAAGGTTGGTCAAAGAAATACATCGAGGTTTCTTGTCTCATCCCATTAAAGAGGCTGGTTTTAGCACAAATAAGAGTCTTCCTTGGTAATATCAGGATCATAAATACTACGAGTGGCCAAAGCAAAGGGTGGAAAAGCCTATTTCAAAGATGATGTTTTAGGATGCCCAGAGTCAATGTAACTGCTAGTTTTGGGAGAGTTTAGTTTTCAGTAATAGGGAGTACTGCCCATCTATCAGGGTCACTCTGGTGGATATGATGACAAAGCCAGCATCCATGAGGCCCAATTGCTCTAAGATAATACAAAGCATGGCCTACATTACCATGAAGTTTACTAATAGTATTGCATCTTTTCCAATACTCCTGGGAGGAGTGGAATTTGGAGAAAACGACTGGTAATAACATCAGAATTAAGCAACAGCAAAGAAATGAGCAAGATTTAAAACATATGAATATGATTGTGAGGCATAAAGTAAATGGTATTGTGAAAAGTGTCCATTTTCCCATAAATGACAATTTTTCATTCTCTAGATTAACTGGGGAAAGAAATGCCAGGTGATTAAGATAAAGCAAAATAAAAAGATTTTCTGATACATTGCTCTTATGAAAAATGGTAAGGAACAGATTTTACACAGGCACAGCGTATCCAAGAATCTTTTTCTTTGATCTTGATTGCAATTAAGATGGTCAGTAATACTTGGAGTGGGCCTTCCCAGGCAGGTTGAATTCCATTCTACACTGGAAATTATTAATGTGCCAGGGGTGGGGAACCTGTGACCTTGAGGCCACATGTGGCCCTCTATGTCTTCAAATGTCGCCTTTTGACTGAATCCAAACTTCACTGTTTGTTCTGTGAAGTTTGGATTCAGTCAAAGAGTCACACTTGAGGACCCAGAGGGCCACATGTGGCCCGAGGTTCCCCACCCCTGTAAGATCTTATGTATAAGGTAAAAATCAAGTAGTGAAAAGTCTAAGGGCTCGGTCTATATTGCAGCCCCTGTGTTGTAAAGTTCCCTCAGTCTCTTTTCAGTTCCTGTACATAGGAAACAACAGAAGGATCTCCTCCCAGTGATTCTATAGTAGCCAGACTTAGACATGCACATGAAATTAATTTGTAAATGCTAGAAATGAGTATCAGCCAGGGGATGGCTGCTGAAAGCAGTGGTATGGAATGCACATTGATTAAATGACTGACCAAGTAGGACAAGAGGCACAAAGACATGAAGCCACAGGGGTAATACCTGGGGCAGCAGTGGGGAACCTGCGGCCTCAATCCACATGAGGCCTTCTAGGTCCTGGGGTGCGGTCTTTTGACCAAGTCCAAGTTTTACAGAACAAATCCTTTTATTAAGGGGACCTAGAGGACAGCATGTGGCCTTGAGGCTGGAGGTTCCCCACCCCTGAACTGGGGTGACCCACACCCTTCTAAACATATCAACAATCCTTTGTGTGCCAGAATGACTCTTCTTTATGTACAGACAGACATACCTGGTGATAAAAACTCCTAAGGATAAGTGGTTGTGCTTTCTGCAGTCACCAGACCCCATATACCTGCTTGGCACAAAAATGGTGTTATCACTTCACAATTTCAGTCATTGTAAGACAGAGAGAGGTCAGCATCATCAGAAGCAGAAAGATGAACCACATGTGTACGGCCCTCAAGGGCAGCAAGTTTGCAGCAGCATCAGCTCGATTGTTACCTCTTGAAATAGGATCAGTTCCATTAGAGTGAGCAGGACAATGGACTATAGCCAGAGCACTAGGAAGCTGTAGGGCAGATAGAAGTTCACCGATGGATTGTGCCTTCACAATGACCTTACCAGAAGTCAAGAAACCCCTCGGCAACAAATGACAAACTCCAAAAGCATAATGGGATTCAGAGTAGATGCCTGCACTTTGTCCTCAAGTAGACAGCAAGCTTGTGCAAGTGTAATCAATTAGGCATCTTGGGCACTGAGATAAGATGCCAGAAAGGCTGCCCAAACAGTGTCAAAATCAGAAACCATGGCAACACCTGTGTTCCAGATGCTATCTCTCATAAAAGAGGAAGCATTAGTATATAGGATGGGGACAGGGTTCTTCAAGGGGGTTTCAGAAGAGTCATTGCAGGGTCTCTCAGCCATACCTACCACAGAGGAATAATCATGGAGAGGCTCTCCTGAGGAAGGTAAATCAGAAAGTAATGTGGCTGGGTTGAGAATAGAACAATGCTTTAGAATCATGTTTTCTTTGCCCACTAAAGTCACTTCATATCTAGCAAATCTTTGATCAGAGAAAGTCTGAAAGCACTGTCTCAACAAGAGATCTTCAGCTTCATAGGGATACTACATTGCAAGTGGGGCCCCTAAAAGCAAATCGCATGCCTTTTCAACTAAAAAGGTGGTGGCTGTTGCTGCTTGCAAGTAGGGCGGAGCTCTTGCTGCCACTGAGTTTAGCTGAATGGAATAATATTCTTACAGAGTAAAGAGAGGGTCCAAGGCATGGAGTGAGGACCCCTGAAGTCACCCCCTTATGTTCATGTACAAAAAGAGAAAGGGCTTACTGTAATCTGGAAGTCCCAGTGCTTGAGCTGAGATCTGCAAGGGCAGTAAGAGGTTCTGGTTCAAGCTGGAAAGGTTTTGAAATGTTATTTTTGGTTATAAAAACTAGAAGCTTAGTGATCTCACCAAGATATTGACTGGTGGCAATATCCAGCTGCTCCCAAAATAGCATGTAATTGTCTTTTGGTCATGGGAACTGACAATTGTTGAAGAAGCTGTACATGCTTTGGGGAAACAGACTGAATGCCAGCAGACAGGATGAAACCAAGGCCCCCCACCTGGGGGAAGCACCACTGCAGCTTAGATTTAGGACCCTTATGACCCCTTAGATGATGTTGGAGAAGAAGACAGAGACTCTCATTTTGATGGACCTCAATGCTGGGTGCTGGTAGTAGGAGATCATCAACTTACTGAACCAGAGAGGAGCCATTGAAAGTAAAAAAAGCCGGGGCCTACTGTAAGATGAGAGAAAACAGAGTGGAGCTTTCTACATATCACTGAAGTAGATGAGTCCCTGTCCATTTTGTGCTCTTCCACGTGAAGACAAACAGGTACTGAAATTCTGGGTGAATTTGGATGCTAAAAAAAGCCGAGCATAGATCTGTCACAGTGAAACAGGTAGCCTCACAGGGAACTGAAGACATGATGGTGGTAGGATTGGGCATTACTGGGTTTCTAGGTATAAAATAAACATTAATAGTCTTACACAAAGTGATAAAGTTTACCATCAGGGCCTGGCTTGGATTTCTTAACACAGAGGATAGGAATGTTATAAGGGAATTTATATGGAACAATAATACCTCTATCCCTCAGAGAGTCAATGATGGGTATAATACTTTCAATGGTCTCCCTGACCAAAGGAGACTGATGAATGCATGGTGGGAGGCCTTCCTTAGTCTTGATGGTGAGCAGACAGCAGCTTTTAACAATCCTACATCTGAGGATGAAGTCATCCATAGAGAATCAAGGATGTCTGATGGAATGCCTAGACTATTGTTAGGGGTCTCTTGGGCATTCCAAACCAATACAAGGAACAAAGAGAGGGAGTCCTCAGGGAGTTACAAGGACAGAGATCCATCAGAGGAGCAGGAAATAGTGGCTCTAGGTTTACAGAGGAGATCATAGTCCAACAGGTTAACAAGAGATTCATGCGTAAGAAGAAAGGAATGCTCCACTGAGAAAGGACCAACAGTAAACTTGTAGATAGACAGTTTAGGGATGCTTTGAGGCTTCCCCAAGATCCTGACAACATTTAGAGATCCAGTAGAAGTACAGTCAGGATCTGGTTTGTTCACCAAAATCAAGTTAGAAGCTAGTATCTAATAGCAATTATAAATCATGTTACCAACTTTAAGGGAGAGATGGGGTTCATTGATTCAGGGAGAGGTAGAGACTGAGATAGTTAAGGCAAGGACATCAGGATTGGAAAAAAAAGATCCTCATCAGAATCTATGGTTCCTGCCCCTCCCTAGCACCTTAATACCAAATGCCTTCCTTGGGCTCTTCTAGGGCCCCCTTTATTCCTATTTTTAAAGTCCCATTTCTTCTTCCTACATTCTCTGGCAAGGTGGTCCTTTTTGAGATGCAGCCCTCAGTTCCCTGATACAGCCTGAATGGGAGCTGGAGCTGTTTGGGCAGGAGCCAAAGCTTGGAACTGACCTGGACCAAGACTGAGGTTTTGGCTTAGGTTTCTCCTTCTCTTCATCTCTCCCTTCATAAGAATATTGAATGATGCTTTTAAGCTTACCAATGCCCTTTTCATGCCATCCAGGGTAATTCATATGAAAATATTTTGATATTTTTATCTGTGATTGACTAACAAAGTATGTATTAATAATTCATGCATCGTGTGGGTTGAGCACGTCTAATTGCACATACTACTTAGCACTCTTACACAGCCTATCATAACAGCAATTAGGGGTTTCATTTTCTTCCTGGACAGTTTCTTGGAATTTACTCCAATTTTCAGGGCAGACAGCACACACTACCTTGCTCTGATCAAAGATTTCCTAGCCTCCTATAGTCTGAGGTGGTCAGCTGGAACATTGGGGTTCCAATGAGGGTCTTGTAATGGTTAATTAGGAAGACTACACAGGGCCAGCAGGTACTCCTGCTACTGGGGTTTGTCTATTTGCAGCCTTGATAAATGGCAGTTTTTTGCCCTGGTGGAGAGTAATATCTCCATTAAATCAGTTACATCTCCCCAGGTAGGATTGTAACCTCTAAATATGACCTGAGATGGGGTTATAACAACTCCAGGATCCACATTAAATTTAGGAATATCTCTCTTCCTTGTGGAGAGGTCCGAAGGACTGGAAGGTTGGTGACTTCTTACAAATAATAGAATATGAGGGTTAGCTGGGTCAGGTGCAAGTCTTTCCCAGGCAGGAAAGATACCTGCAGCAAGGATACCTGTAGAAAGTCCCTCATATTCAAAGGAGATCAACTTTCCTGTTACAGCAGGAAGGGAGTAAGATGGAGGAGTGGAGGAAGAAGAAGGAGGGGATGCTTGTAAAGCAGTATGCTTAGCAATACGATGTAGGGAAGCCGAAGTGGTAGTGAGAGCAGAACTAGATGAAAGAGGTTACGGGGGAACAGGCAAGATAGGATATAAAGAAAAAAACCCTTTTGGGGGCTGTCAAGCACAGTCCATCAAATAAAGTGGCCCAGTAAAACCAATACTGCATCTGACATGAATGAGGATTTTCAATGACTAGCCTTAATTTGCATTAATGGAAAGTACCACATTGGGCCAAAACAGATTATCAGCTGAATCTTTTGCAATGTTAGACCAAATTTCATGTAATTCAATAGTGTACATTTTGGTGATTGTTTGCTGAACTGGGAGTTTCCCCTGGTCCCAGGATATAAGAAATTTTTCCAGAAGGGGAGGTGAGTTCCCTTTCGTACGCTACTGCCAGATTCTATCATTCCCTTAAGAGAGCTTTCCCAACAGTGTTGGGATTTACCTTAGTTCAGAAGAATTCAAGATCAAGGAGAAATCTGACCTCTGGGGCAGTCTTCCATGAAGAAGTCCCTCAGTGAAAAATCAATGAGAGCACATTCTAGGGAGGTCTTCTAAGAATCTTGTCCTGGGTATGAGATCCCATCTCAAGTACCTTCATGGTTACCATCTGTCATGACTGAATTTATAATAAATGATGAAACCAAGTCCAAGCTACATGATTTATTTGCAAGGTATGCGGCTGTAGAAAGAATTGGGTCCAGGCCCTCTCAGTAGGCACAAGGGCCCTGAATACAGATTTTGCACAGATCTTTAGACATTTTTTTTTTGTGAGGCAATTGGGGTTAAGTGACTTGCCCAGGGTCACACAGCTAGTAAGTGTCAAGTGTTTGGTCTGAGGCTGGATTTGAACTCAGGTCCTCCTGACTTCAGGGCCGGTGCTCTATTCACTGAGCCACCTAGCTGCCCCTCAGATCTTTATACATTAAAAGAAAACAATAAACAGGATACAAAACAGGATGTAGGATTAGGTAAGATTTGGTACTTTCTAAATTGGGAAGGGGAGTATGAGGGAGTAGAATTCCTTGAAATCAGGTGATTTACAGCAAAACAACAAAATGGAGTTTGTTCACAAGATGGGGTCAGTTTGGTTTTCATATAACTAATGAAGTTTCATATTAGCTTCTTTGAAATTTATGGTAGTCTCATTTTCACAATAAAAATTACATTTTGTTTTCAAGTAGAATTATTATTTTGAATGTCTTTTAAATTTTACTGATGATTAGTTTAATTTAGCCCTCACATGTTTCTCACATTCCCACCTTGGATATCTTTCTTTAGGAACAGTGAGCTCTGGTAATTATGTCAGTAAGTGTTGTGAATTGCTTCTGGGAGCCATCATTGTCACCTTGCCCACTGTGGTTGGGCAATGTCTAGAAACCATTGTTTCCTTTAAGCCCTTCAAAACTAAGGATTTCTCCAGTCCTTTCTTTTGACCTTAATAGAAATCATGGCTAGTGAGAATTAGGTGAGGGGAGTAGGGGAATAGTGGTAGTGGTGAGTCTTTATGAACTCAGAGTGTTGTAGGCAGTGGGTTACTGTCTGTAGTTTAAAGCATGAATGTTCTATGAAGTCTCATTGATCAAGAGAGAGGGATGATGATTTGCTTACTGATGTGCCAGTGTTATGGTTACATAAAGAAGGAGCAGATGGACTGGCTTGGCCCTTTCAATCACTTCTGTTGCCCACCCCTCCTCCCCGTGAGGGTAGCTTCTGGAATGTCTGGGCATGAGGTGCATCATGGACCAATGGAATAAAACTTATGGTAGTTGGGCAAAGCTAAAGCTGTTGGACAGGTTGGACCAGGAAAGTAAAACAAGAGTCTATCATCAGAAAGGGTTTCTAGGTTCTAGTATTAGAATATGTTAGATGTTGTGACACCTCAGGCTAGACCACTTGAGAACACTTGTGGAAACTGACTAGATTAGGGTGTATTTATGGAGCATGAGAAACATCCAATTATGCATTGGACAGACAATTTTATTAGTACTCTGATTCTCTTATCTTCCACATACAAGTTGTGCGTTTACCCTTCTTAGAAATAAATTTGCCTTTGTCTATAAAAACTGGGTTGATATTTGATACACACAGAGAGAAGGTGGTTGCTAAGAGACAGCTTGTGGTAGTGGATAAAATTCTATGACCTAGAGTCAGTTCAACATGGGTTTAAATTCTGTCTTTGATGTTCACTAGCTGTGTGACCACTGACAAGACACTTAACCTCTCACTCTCTGATCTTCAGTTTTTTTTTTCTCTAAAATGAGAATGATAGCCTCTACCCCAAAGGATCAAATGTGGTAATATATGTGAAGCACTTTACAAACCTTAAAGAGTCACATAAAGTTATTATTACTATCTATAAAATGGTGATGATATTGCTTATAGTATCTACCCCACAGGGTTATTGTAAAGCTCCAAGGAGATAATGTATTGAAAGGTGATTTGCAACCTTTAAATGACTATATAGATGTCAATTTTGATGATAATGATGATGATAGAATGAGACAGACAGGATCCATAGGGTCTTAAGGTGTCTAAGGGCCAGAGTGTAGGACAGGGTATATACATTTCATGAGATTGGTCAGGGAATTAGGCTAGTGGAAAGTCAGATACTGTTGGAAAGGCTCATTGGATCAAGATCAGTATGTGCTAGCTGGCCAGCAGTGGGTAGAGATATCTTGCTCAGAGCCTTTCCTCTCATGATAGCTTTATTAAACTGAAATGCATCATAATGACAACCTTGGGTATCTACAGTATAGTTTCTTTGGCTATCTTAGGTGCAGAGTTACTGCAAAATTGTAAAATTTGTCTTTGGAATTTTCTCACTTTTCATTTATGTATCCCTTTGTGTTTTCATTCATTCCGTGCTGTCATTTACCTGGTGTTACCACTCTTTTTCCTTTTCCTTTGGGTTCTGCCCCTCCCCCATCTATTTAATCAATTATTCTTCTCCCAACTAGCTAACACCAGAGCACTGAAAAAATAGGAATTTTGATGATCATGTAGGTAAGGAAGAGAGATTTGAAACATTGGTCATTTACCTGTTCTGAGGTCAGGGGAAGGGGAAGGGTAGGGAGGGGATTAAGCATGTATATAACACCTATTGTGTCACTCTTGTTTCTTGGCTGTTCCATGAGCAAGACCCTCCATCTCTCAGCTCCAAGCATTTTTTTCTGACTGTTTCCAAGCCTGGAGCACTCTCCCTCTTCTGCTCCACATACTGACCCCTCTGGCTTTCTTTAAATTCCAACTAATATCCCATCTTTCACTGGAAGCCTTCCTTAACTTCTCTTAATTCTAATGCCTTCCCACTGTTAATTATTTCCTATTTAGTCTATATATAGCTTGTTTTGTATATATCTATTTACATGTTGTTATCTCCATTAGACTGTAAGCTCTTTGATGGCAGGGACTGTCTTTTGCCACTTTTTATATCCCAATATTTAGCACAATGCCTGGAATATAGTAGGCATTTAATAAGTGTTTATTAATTGATTAATTGATTGCCAGACACTGTGCTGAGTTTTTTAAAAATATCTCATTTTATCTTTGTAACAATAATCCCGCAAATAAATTGTGTTGTTATCCTTATTTTATAAGTGTGGAAACTGAGGAAAGTAGAAATTAAATGACTTGCCCAGGGTCACACAGCTAGTAAATATCTGAGACTGGATTTGAACTCAGGTTTTCCTGACTTTAGGCCCAGTGCTCTATCCACTGTGCCACCTACCTGGGGGTTGAACACTTAACTTTTGCAACAGCTTCTGTAAGCTTTTGTTCTCCATTTTCCTGAATGAGATACATATATAATTCAAAATAATGGCAACTACCAATTTGAATATATTTTAATTTAATGTTGAGTAGCAGCATGATGTTATTAGAGAGCCACCTGGAGCACCTGGGTTCAAGTCCCACTTCTGAAATACTGACTTTATTAGCATCTCAGCATTCTAGACTACTCTCTTGTAGAGAAGATGCCAACATGTATTTGTAGATGGAGTTCACTATCTCAATGAAATTACAGGTCTAGTCCCTATCTTCATTTTATTTTATTTTTTTTCTGGGTAGCTTTATTTATAAGGAGAGTTTAGAAGAAATCAAGATTGCATTACAATATTTGTATTACAATATTAAATTGTTAGGGTTAATTTTCCATAATAATGCTTTGAGGGAAGATGTTTCATTAAGAAAGTTAATGACACAAGGCCAGTTGGAGGACATGCTAGTGAAGGCAGAGAAATGTTCACTTTAATACTGATTTCTATGGCTAATGATTGCATAAAATAGACTAGCTTTACAGCCATAGAAAAGGACCATATTCCATCTCTTTCTCTACATTTTTTTATAATCTGATTTATTCATAAAGAAAACTAGAGACAAACAGGGACAGAGATAAGATTGATAATCTCTTAAAGATGCTAGTATAGCTTTAAAAAAAATTTATTGATGCTTTAAAAAAAAACCAACACTATCATTGTTTCCTAAGACTCTTTTCTTACTTATTTTACCCTTTGTTGTAACAAAGAAAAGCAGTCAAGCAAAACTAAACAATAGAATTCCTAGGTCTGTCAACCTATGAAATACACACCCTTGATTCCCTATCTCTTTTCTGAAACAATGGAAGTGTATTTCATCACCTGTTCTCCAGGACCAAGGTTGATTATTGCAATTAATCTAAGTGATGATTTCATTTCTATTATTGTAGTTATAGAGTGCTTTATTTTCTTGTTTCTGATTATTTTGGTCTGTATCAGTTAATATAAATCTTTTCATGTTTCTCAGCATTCCTCATCTTAGTTGTTTCTTACACTGTAATAATATTCTATTACATTTATATGTCACAATTTGTTCAGTAATCCTAATGAAAAGACATCTATTTTGATCTCTTTTTTGTTATGAATATTCAGTATATATTAGTCCCTTTCCCTATTTCTTCGACCTCCTTAGAGCATGTGCCCACCATATACATCCTGGTACAAGAGCTTGACCAGTTAGTAACTTTCTTTTTTAAGTATAATATGAAATTACTTCTAGAACAGCAACCTCCATCTTAGAAAAAAGTCTTTCAAGCTTTAAAGGAAAAAAAGGAAAAAAAATAAATGAATAAACTGGAGTGTTCGCTGGAGGATTTCTTCAGACAACAAATTCCCCTAGTGCACTTACAAAAATTCAACTTACACGTGACTTTTCAGAAATACCTCTGTAATGTTTAGAGAGAAGGACTGCTGTAATGAATCCATGACAGGAAGGGCTGATTTGTTGCTCAGTGTTCAAGGATCGTAAGGATATTTCTGAACCTGATAAATCCTCACACAGAAAGCTTGTTCTTTAAAACAAGATACGTGACACCACATGTAGTTTGCCAAGGGAACAATGATGAATCATTTTGAACTCATTATAGGAACTTCTTATACAGCAGCAGTAGCTCTCCCAATGATGGTAGTAGCGAAAGAAAAATACCATGGTGAGTGGTACATTTTTTTTTTACCTATCTTAGTAGTCAAATATTAATAGTCAAATAGTAGACCCAATAGTCAAATAGTAGAAAAAGAAAGCATCATAGTGAATGACTTTGTAAAATTTCAAAATTGAAGGTAAATATTGGCAAAAAATAATTGTGTGTCAATTAGTGTTTAGGATGAAATAAATCATTCAAAACTGATGGTACCAACAGGTCAGTACAGTTGAGAAGTACAATTGCTTGATTCAAATTACCCACTTAACAATTTATCTTATTCCAGTTGTTTTGAGTTTGTGTAAGAACCTTTTAGTATCACATTGTAATCATTATTATCCCTAGGTGGTTAAGGATTCCTTCCTTTAACCATATACCTGAAAGTTGTTTTCTTCTTTTCTCCTCTAAATTTTTATATAAATTTACCTTTTTCATTTAGGTCCCATATCTAAATGCAACTTATTGTGGTACATGGTGCGAGTTCCTGGTTTAAAACTATTTTTAACCACAGTGCTCTTGAGCATCACTATCAAAGTCTTATTGAACAGGGACCCCATCCACCAGTAGTTTAAGCTCTTGGGTTTGTTAAACACTTTGCTACAATGTGGAATTGCTTCTGAGTCTTGCTTATTTAGTCTGAGGAAATAGAAATGTCAAAAGGTTGTCACCAGGGCTGATCTTACATGTAGGCAGAGCAGGTTATAATTTTAGGGTGTCAAGGAAGGATGCCTACCAAACTTCCCCCACCAACTTATTTTCCCAAAAATCCTCTTGAAAGGGACAGAACCCTTCATTCTACAGTTAGACTCACAGAATCTCAAAGGTAGATGGAGTGTCAAAGGTCAGCTAACTCTAACCCTAATCTTTAGAGAACTTCTATAACATTATAAAGAAAGAGTTGTCCAATTTTCTCTTGAAGATCTCTAATGATGAGGAATTCACTGCTTCTGAAGGCAGCTCATTCTGTAATTGGACAGCTCTAATTATCAGGACGTTTTTCTTTACATCCAACATATATACCTGCTTCTACATCTTACAACTATTGCTCTTAGTTCTGCCTTCTGGAGCTAAATAGAAAGAGGGATGAAAATGCAAATTCCCTGGGAGAGTCACAGAATTATCAAATATTAGCCTTTAGAGGGTCTTCAGAAGTCTATCTAGTATATGGAGCATGAATTCCTTCTATAAAATCTGCAACATGTGGTCAGCTAATTTTTGAATTCTTACAGTGAGGGGGAATATATTACCTCCTGAAGCAGCTTATTCTACACTTGGTTATCTCTAATTTTTGAAATTTTTTCTTCAGTTGAATTGAAATCTGTCTTACTAGAACTTCCACCAATTATTCCTAGTTTATTTTTGAGGCTAAGCAGAAAAAATGTAATCTCCATTTCTCAATATGGCTATTGGAACATTGTGATTTTCATCAATCAATCACTACATCTTTATTTGTTGTTAAATTGTTTCAGACTCTTCATGACCCCATTTGGGGTTTTCTTGGCAAAGACATTGGAGTGGTTTGCCATTACCTTCTCCAGCTTATTTTGCAAATGAGGAAACTGAGGCAAACAGTGTGAAGTGACTTGCCCAGGGTCACACAGCTAGTAAGCATCTGAGGCTGGATTTGAACTCAGGTCTTTCTGATTTCAGGTCTGGTTCTCTATCTGCTGTGGCACCTAGCTGCCCCAAATCTTTATTAAGGAACTGCTATTTGTGTTAAGGGCAGTTCTTGTCTTGTGCATAGTATAAGGCATCACACTTGACATGAATATATGCATAACTGATATCATTTTATCCTTTCCTGAGAGTTGGAGCTGATAATTTGATATTTGAAGGATAAGGAAGGAAGTAAGGAAACAAACATTTATTAACTACCTACTATGTGCCAGGTCCTGGCCAAGTGCTTTACAAATATCATCTCCTTTTATCTTTGCAACAATCCTGGGAGATAGGTGCTATTATTATCCCCATTTTATAATTGAAGAAACTGAGACACACAGAAGTTTAGTGACTTGTCCATATGGGTTTCTGAAGCTTGATTTGAACTCAGATCTTCCTGCCTTCAGGTTCAACACTCTATTCACACCCCCAAATAGTGTCTGCTAGGCAGGGTTGAAAGAAGGGGAGGGGTGTAAGCCCCTTAAAGGATGGTTTGGGGCATTATACGAGTGGTTAAAAGAAATAGAAAGGTGAAAGTACATGAAAGCATCTTTCTCTGACTTCAGAGTTTTGTTATAGCTGGCTTTGTGGTCACAAATTGTGGCCCTTAGGGCATCTGGAGGTGATGTTCAGAATTTTGCTCTTTCTGGGGGAATTGAGGTCTTTCTGACTCCTGGGAGCTGCACACCAGGAAGTGAAGGTTAAGTGAAAGCCCTGAAATTTACATATATATTAACATAAATTCATCCCAAGTGAATGACTTTGCCAACATTAAAAATGCCAAAGTACATTGGGACCTTGAATTTAATGAGGCTTTGGGGAATATTTTCTTGCTGAGTGACCAACACCTCTCTCACTGTACCCAGAGGGGTAAAATCAATTTGCTTTTGGAGGGATAGGAGCAGTCTTGGAAGGCCAGGTTGCCAGCTGTGGCAGCATGCCAGCACAGGTCTAAACAGTCACAATTATTCAGCTTATCCAAGCAACTTTCCCTGAAGCCACCCTAGGATGGCAGACAAGAGCTGGATTGTGTTGTGATTGAAAAGTGTTCAACAGTTAACACATTTGAATGGATTCAGCATGTACCTGAAGGCAAAACGGTAAAGTCAAAAAAAATTTGTCTTTGGTGTACTTTCTTTTCTGAGCGCTTTTCTGCTCTTTTTATCCTTCTCCTTACCTCTTCTTGGTGGTGCTTCTAAGGTACTGGTGACAGTAAGTCACCAGATTTAAAGAACCCATTGGGATGGGAGGGACAGGCCCTAATGAGCCATCAAAAGGTGCAAATGCTTCCTCAGAGCTTCACTGGTTGCAGTTAATCAGGCCCTTGCTATTGGACTACTCTTAGACATTTACCTACTTTGGCTCTCCCTTAGTTAACCCAGTTGTTTGTTCACTTATCTGAATAAGCCTGCAGCTCTGAGTCACATGGTTTGTATACTAGCCACTCTCTTTGTCTCTGTTTGTCTGCATCCCTGTATTGTTGCTTTGATCCCCTTCAAACTCTCTGCTTTGGCTGGATCTTCCAGTATGTGACCTTTGTATGAGCCCAATGTTCTCGCTCCTTCTCTGACATTCCTTGCTCCCAACACTGAGCAAGGGTACAGTTGTTGTTACTGATGCTGTTGAAATTGGTGAGCTTCTAGCTCTCCTCTGTTCTAGTTAACTCTGTGAATTTTCTAGTTGTTTGGAGGAGTTTTATTGGGTAGCTCACTGTACTACTTCCTGCTTCTCTTCCACCTAGGGTCCCTTCTCTGCTATTTTCTCATCTCCCCCCAACACTATTCCCCAGAAGAATGCCTTTTCTAAAATCCTATCACTGTCCGTTTATAATAGCAAACTATGCTATACCTAAAGTACTAATAACCTGACAATTTCCAATATTAGTAAGAGAATGGTCATTCTCATATGCTTCTGATTTGACCCAACCCCTACTCTAAGGCACAAATTGCTTCCACATTCTTTATAAAATTCCTATAGAAATCTGTCCCTAGAAAAGGATCTGACAAACTTACCTTGAGGCAGATGGGACAGATAAAGCTTTTACGTATTTGCATTTTGGTAGCCCAAATGCTCTGTTTGGCTTAAGACAAAACAACAAAATAGTGGAAGTTAAACCAGAAGTCAGTTGAGTATTCATGTTTGGTTAGGTGACCTCCCTAGGATTCTTGAATTCTTCTTAGGTAGACAACCACCTAGTTTGCTCACTCAAAAGACTTTTTTGCTTGGAAGTGAGGATGGCTGACAGATCGTTCTTGCTTGTCCTTCATTCTCGAAGAGGACCATGACATCAGGAAGGTGATGCCTTGACTTGTAAGTGAATTGGATTTAGGTGAGGAAGGAGTGTGCACCAGCCTCCCTCTCTCCTCTGGAGCTATCTAGATCCAGTGGCAAGATATAAATCAGGATGACAGGAGGTGGCCACAGATGCAGTGGGAGATGTTGGCCTTTTTAAATTAGAATCTTTCCTGGGGTCTCAGTTTGATTGAGGCAACACCCATTCAGTGATTAAGGTTAGGTAAGGAAAAAAAAGCACCAATGGTCTTCAGTCTTTCCTGCAAACAAGAAAATGTCAAGAATAGTAGCTAGGATGAGGGAGAGTTTTCTATATTTCAGTTTTGGGATTGAGATGAAAGTACAAAGTCTCTTGAAAAAGCCTTTCTCTAGGCTAGTGTTTAGCAAATTCCATTGTCCATGGCACATACTGAGGCTTGAAATGTATTAATGGAATCCACAAATACTGACCTGAAGAGTCTAAAGATATGGAATACACCTGGAATAAAGAGGGAGGCAAAGGAAAATTTGGAGCAAAATAGAGGGGTTGGGGAATGCAGTGTTAAAGAAAGCAGCGGTGCGTGTTTAGACAGAGTGTGAGGAGGAGGAGAATGGCATATGTGGCAATCAAAAAGCATTTTTTTTACACTCTCATTAGGTGCCAGGCACTATGCTAAGCCCTGGGTGTATGGTACAAAGGAAAAATAAAAACAGGCCTTACCCTCAAGGAGCTTATGTTTCAATATTCCTGATATTAGAAGGTGGGTTAGAAAAAGGGTGGTGCCAGAGTGGGATGTCCTTGATTCTATGTGTTTTGCTTATGTAGAAGGTGGCTACAATTCTGGAGCACAACAAACAAACAAAACACAGAAATTAATTATGGTGATGAAATTATTAGAATATGTTTCCCATTTTTTGTTCTTATATAATAGAAAGTAAGCATTTTCTCTTTTCATCTTCCCCTTTTCCCATAGAAACTGAATAATGACAATTAATTTTCTCCTTGTTGCCTTACAATGAGAAGAAAGGATGATGTGAGAGACAAGTTATGTGAGATTAATTAATAAAAATGTGCCAGACCAAGAGTATGTGGGGGAAAGGCAGAAGGTATGTGTTAGACATGATGTGAGGGGGAATGGTGATATTTTGTGTGACACATGGAATGAGGGAGATTTATGGAGAGTACGTGTATTCCTGTCTGTGAAGTAGATAGACATTGTGCCAGGGGAATCTACAGAGCTATGTCTGATAGGATGTGAGAGAGAAGGGTGGTGGAATATGTGCCAGACACGTAAGGGAGATGCTACAGGGTCTAGGCCAAACATGGCATTAGGGTTACAGTGGGGGAATGTGTGTGATGTATATCAGACACATGATATGAGGGAAATTCATGAACTGTGTTTGTTTATATCAGTCACAAAGAATTAAGGGGATATGATGGCAATTTGAGGAGAGACTCTCTGGAGTGATGGTGACAGTGTGAAGGAAGATGGTGTTATGGATGTGATAGATATTGGCACCTTATTGTGCACTCCCCCCTTCTTTTTCTGTGGGGGTGAGGGTATAAGATGGGGAAAGGGATAGGCCTGCAGTAGGTAGAGGGCAAGGGCTGAACTCTGTTGTGAGGGAGATGGGTTGTGTACCTGGCTTGGAATGAGACAAACTCAGAATTGTATCTTCTACCTGGTGCTTGCACAATGGCTATCCCACGGACAATAAGGGTTTGTCTTGGTTTTTGAATAAATACTTGTTGACTGAATGAACTGTCCTTCTGCTTCTTCTTGCTGCCCTCTGTCAAATCTTCAGTAGCACTAATAATTTCCCATCAATCTGTATTCACATTGTGAGAACTACCAGAGTTCCATGGGCCACAGTTTGGAAAATGTGGCTCCAAGTCATTTTCTTCCAGTATATTTCCACTTGGGTTTGAATCTTAAAATAATAAAACTTATATCTGGAAGAAACCTCAGAGATTAATTACCAGGTTCCCCCATTGTTGTATCCCCTCAACTTTAAAGATGTGCTAAAGAGTTTAAGTGACCTGTTCCAAGTATCAAATAGCTAGGTGGTAGCATAATTGAGACAAGAAAAGCACTTCTTTTTTCATCACTTACTGAATCTATCCTTAGTGTGAATACAAATAAATAATGGCATGAAATCCTTGAGAGCTTAGACATTTATTAATTGATTTGGTTTATCTTATTTTCATGATAATTAACAAGTTACGGCTCAGTATATTTTTTTTTATTAGTGAATTAGAAGACTTGTATTAGAAGAACTTAGAGTTAGCCTTCAAGGAACTCCAACTTGAATAAGGAATGCTGTAAGGAATATATATAATGTGCATCTTTTAAACTTTGCTGTTGGGAGCTCAAAAGCGTTTTTGGAAGGCAGACTGAATATTCTTCAGCAGCCCCCATTTTGCTCTGGTCTTCCCACGACCATCTGGCGTCATTACCTGCAATCAAAAACAGAGAAAACTATAACGCAAGAAAGAGGAACCAAGTGGTAGAGGTTTCAGAGAAAGGGTTGTGTCCAGGGGAAACCAGGAAGGTCCCAGAATTAGAGAAAATAGCGAATGGGATCTTATCACCCACTCATACCCCAGTTTTGCAGATTAGGAACCTGAGGCCTGGGAAAGTGAAGTGCCCAAGATTACACAGCTAGTTAGACCTCAGACAGGATGTGAACTCAAGTCTCCAGAGTCTAAATCCAGCACTATTTAGCAATAACTTGCTATTCAAAAAAGTAAGTGAAGTCTATGGTAAGTAAATATTTTCTTGTGTTTTTCATGTTCCTCAGGGTACTTCTCTCCAGGTAATTCTGAGTATTTATCTTAACCAATAGCCCAGCAACAAAAAATGATCATCAAATTTATAAACTAATTCGTTTGCTCTTCTTTTGTTAAGACTATTTGATTCTCTTAAAAAGAAAGAATTTCTGCTTTAGTGATGTTTAAACTATACCTGAACTTAAATTCTGGTATAGTTTAATAGAAATATGAATTTAAATGCGAATAAATCTGATTTTCCTAATTCTTATACTTCACTTTTGAGAGTCAAGTTTAGCCAACTTATGAATGTTGATGCAGTGGTGGAAATATAGGGATAGGGATAGGGACTGGACTTATATGAATACCTTCTCTGCAACTTTCAGTCAAAGAGTTGTCTATAACAGTGAGGACAAACTCAAATAGAAATGAGGTGGGGCCACTAAACTATACTGGTTTTGGCCTCACTTGGAAGTGTTGCAGGTGGCCTGAGTGCTTCATATCTCTGGTCCAGAGCACAGAGAGTTTAAGCAACTTGGCCAGGGTTATATATTGGACATATATCAAAAGTGGGATTTGAGCCTGGGTGTTCCATATTTTGAGGCTCACTCTCTATCCACTGTACCATGTTGTCTCTCAGAGATATGATCTTACCTGATCTAACGTAAAAGACATTGATCACTGCGGTAAATCTTGATCAATTTGATCAACCTGATAAAATCATAGGGTATGCACCTCTCTTTGGAGCCATCTGAGAGGCATCTTCCTATGGAGTATAGGTACGCTCACAGATGCCTTGTTAATAAGAAGCAGGGAACTTCTAAGGATTGCCTAACTGGGACTCAGGTGAATGGAATTTCATTAGAGGAAATGATCTTTTAAAAACTGAGCTAACAGACCCTCTCCTCTCCTCTCCTTGCCTCTCCTCTCTTCTTCTGTCCTCTCTTCTCCTCTTCCTGCCTCCTTCTATCTCTCCCTCTTTCCTCCCCCTCTCTTCATCTCTCTCTTTCTCTCCTTCTCTTGATATAAGATGGCAGAGTAGACTTGCTTTTAGGGGAAGAGGAATTTTGTCTATGCATATTATATTCCACTCAGGAGCAATGATGAATTGTGGCAAAAACACATAGTAAAATTGATACATGCTCTCATGTAGCCTGAGATGAGAGACCTGGAATGAACTTTCCCAGCTCAACATATGGTAGCAACTAGGACTTTCTGTAGAAGCATATGGAAGAGACAGACATCTATATGCCTATTGGAGGGGGGATTTTTAATTCCTTAGGCCAAATAATCCTAGAAACTAGCCTTTACAGTCAGAGAAGAGAGATTTCCTGGGCAGTGATTCATGGGTAATTTCAAATTTAAGCATTTCTCTATGTTTGTGTGCTCCTGTAGGTCCTTGGCATCATATACATTTTCTGTGGGATGAAATAATGCCTGTCTCATACCTAATCTGCATTTGCTACCTTGATTACTTCCAGGAATAATTTCACTTGAATTTGAGGAAACAGACATAGGCTGTAGGGCAGCTAGGTGAACCAGTGGATAGAGTGCTGGGCCTGGAGCCAGGAAGACTTATCTTCTTGAGTTCAAATTTGACCTGAGATACTTACTAGCTGTGTGACCCTGGAGAAGTCACTTAACCCTGTTTGCCTCAGTTTCCCCACCTGTAAAATGAGCTAGAGAAGGAAATGGCAAAACATTGCAGTATCTTTACCAAGAAAACCCCAAATGGGGTCATGAAGAAGTTGGACGTGGTGAACAACAACAACAACAACAAAAGACATAAGTTATAATGTAAGTACGATTAGGAAATTTTCCTACAGCAAATCTAGGTAGGGACAACAGGCAAAAATGAGAAAATGACCCTTTTGGTCAAATATCCAGGATGAGACTCATTATGCATTAACCCAGGGCCTTTGGGGATGGGGTGGGCCACAGATAATACCAATAGTTTATTCATCTTAATAACAAATCTGATATAGAATCAGACATCCTGGAGAATGAAGTGAAGCAGGCCTTAGGAAGCATTGCTAACAATAAGGCTAGTGGAGGTAATGGAATTCCAGCTAAGTTATTTAAAATCCTAAAAGATGATGTTGTTAAAGTGCTGATCTAGGTATGCCAGAAAACTTGGAAAACTCAACTGGCCACTGGATTTGAAAAGATCAATTTATTTCTCAATCCTAAAGAAAGACAATGCTAAGCAACATTCAAATTACTGAACAATTGTGCTCATTTCACATGAAGTAAGGTTATGCTTAACATTCTGCAAGCTAGACTTCAACAATATATAAACCAACAATCATCAGAAGAGCAGGCTGGCTTTCAAAGAGGCAGAGGAACTAGAGACCAAATTGCCGACATTTGCTGGAGAAGGCAAAGGAGTTAAAAAAAAATCTACTTCTGTTTCATTGACTAAACTAAAGCGTTTGACTATGTGGATCACAAAAAAATGTCTTTGAAGAGATAGGAGTATCAGATCATCTTGCTCGTCTCCTGAGGAACCTGTATGTAGGCCAAGAAACAACAGTTAGAATTGAACATGGAACAACTGATTGGTTTAAGATTGGAAAAGGAGTATGACAAGGCTTTATATTGTCACCTTATTTATTTAACTCATATGCAGAGTATATCATACAAATTGCCAGGGTGGATGAATCAAAAACTGGAATTAAAAGACTGAAAGAGGGCTATGGTAGACAAATGGGAGTGTAGAAGTTCTTTCAGAAATGGAATGTAGCCTTACATAGAATCTTGTTGCACATTGCTAAGTTGGTTTACTTGAGTGCCACAGTAATATGATTAGAAGTATGATAAGAATGAGTTTGATCTGAGAGAACAGAGAATGATCATGGGGTGAGTTTCATTTAATGGCCAATGAACGTTACTACAATCAGGGTAGCTGAGGAAGTTGTGCTTGGGGAATAGGAAGTCAGCAAAGGAAAAACCTCTTCTATTCTGAGGTTATTTGCACGTGACCAAGGAGGAAAAAGATGAAGTTGAATTTGGCCACAAGATTTACCCAGAAAGTGCTTATATTTTATTTTGTCTTAAAGTGTTGGGTTGACTGAATGTTGTGGCCACATTTGGGCCATTCTAATTTTGTCTAGAGGATCAGATTACAATCATGGTTTTGTTTCTTCCTGAGAAAACTTAACTGCAGATTATAATTCCCATATTTAAGAAATCCTAGAAAGGAATAATAATACCTACATGGGAATAATATATTCTACTTTTCAAAGTATTGGTACATCTATTATCTTATTTTCTGTAAGGTCATCAGGGCAGAGATGATGATTCCCATGTGACAGATCGAGCAACTGAGACAAAGAATTAGTGACTTTCCACTAACAATTAACCCGTGACTGGGCTAGGACTAGAATTCAAATATTCCTATGCCTAGTCAGTGCCTTTTCTATCACATAACATACTGCTCAACTTAGCGACTAGATAAATCAAGAGTAGATGATGGTTGGTGTGTGTGTGTGTGTGTGTGTGTGCGCACACGCACATGCACATGCACTGAAGTAGTATTCACCTTACAAGAGGAATCTTAACCTTACAAAAGCATCCATCCACTGCCTTTAAATAGCAAGATCCTCTCCTACATCTAAAACAGTATTTGATCTACAAATCCATAACTTTTTAGAAACATATCTACTCTCTAAAGCAACACTCTGGAAATCTGGATGGAAGAACAATTAGGGCTGGACTCCTTAGCATCTTTAGGATAGGAGGCGCATTGATTCTTCATTAAATTTTTGCTATTACTTGGTTAAATCTGTTCAACCTCATGCTTTCAGGTCACTGTGTTCATTTGGATGAGTGTTGAAGTACATGTTACCCTTGTCTATGTTTCTCCCAGAAGATCCATAATTAGCCAGTTGCCACCCAGGACAATTCAGAGTTGTTTTTGGTGGTAATGTGGATGGGGATGTTGAAGGATAAAATGAAGCCACTGCTGGGGAGACCACTGTGGGAGAGGTGGTGGGAGCAGTGGTAGGAGGTAGGGCAAGCTATGGAGGAGTCCACGTGGGGTATATCTGAACTAGTTAGTCTTTCTAAGTAGGTCATAAGCTCAGTTGGTTGCTCACTGCAAAAGGAATGAAAATGCTGTCTGTGTCTGTCCTCTAAATTTAGGAACCTTCAGATAAAGTTCTAATGGTTCCTAGTTGTTTCTCTGACTAAAGTAAGGGAACTTTTGTTCCAAAGAGAATTCCTTAAAAACAACCACCAGGTGTGAGATTGTTAATAATAATATATATATATTTTAAAAGACAGGCATATTCTCATTTTTTCTGTATAAATCAAAAGTGATAGAAATATAGCAATTTTTGGTAAGAAACAATTCTGCCCTCTCATTGCAGCATTTTTCATAAAAGCTTTCAGAAATGTCTGCACAGTATTGGTGCCAAGGTAAAATATCCTGACTGTAAGGGAAAGAACTGAAGTTGTTATTTGTAAGAAGCTTTGTAAATGTCATTCAAACATCCCATCTTATTTTCATTTGCTATTGGATTCTTTACTTAGGTAAATCATGACAAATGCTCTGGAAAGTCCCGTTTCCCTGGAATGCTAATAAAATCACGAAGACTGCAAGAGGAATTAGTTCTGAAAGAAAAATCTATATTGCATTTCATTGTGTCAGATAAAAATGAAGCTACAGGAAAACCTCATTAATTTGGACTCCACTCTTTGATAATTTGTGATAATGGGAAGCAGGGCTGGGTGGGCTGGATTGAGTTTCCTTCCTTCATAGAGAGTACAAATTATTGTGTAAATGCAATTGCAGGAGAAATGTTATTTATTGATTAATGATATGTCTTAAATACTTAAGAGAACAAGCTGTTCATAAGCACCCTCTGGTCTTTTATAAGAACTCATTTCTTCATTATTTTCCTCTATGTTGTTGCACAATAGGAAAAAACCAAACAGACATTGACTTAGAAGATCTGAGTTTTACTTCTGTCTCTGCTTATTACTATGTGGTTTTAGATGGTTTCTTTAAATTCCTTAAGTCTCTTGAAAGACCTGTTCCTGTGACTCTTCATGGCATGGGGTTGATTTGGGGTTCTTGAAGGCTACACCTAAGGAGCCCAAGCTCTGGTAGGTTCCACCATACAGGAAGGGCTTTCAGATGGTTCTAGTAAGGGACTTGAGTCTGCTTTCTAAGGATCACCCTTGCTAAGTGTAACAAGGTTCTTCACTAGTAGCCACCTGGTGATGAATTCTTTGACCATGACAACCTTTGAAAGAAAGATTAAATACAAAATGACTTGCAGTCTTGTGTAGTCCTCCTTTGCTTCTGCAGAAATGTTGGCAGAGTAGAAATGGGGGTAGTAAGAACCACAAGGTTTAGATCATCTATGAACTTTAACTTAGCTGTTGGCAGTCTAAGAGTGAGACTTTTGTTCATTTTCACCAAATGGATATACTAATGGAGGAACTGAATAATGCCAATCTTGACATTCTTAACAATAAGTGAAATCAGAAGAAAGAAAGAATTTGTAACTAAATGGAAGGATGTCTCACAGGTTCTCCTTGGTAGGTGATTAAAGGAGTTAGTTTTATTATGTGTCCAAAGGCAACAAGAAACATCTCTTCATAGAACAGTTGGTGATCTGGTACTGGATTGCTTATATTGTATTGATAAGTATTTGCAAAAAGATGACTATGAAAATAATTATAGCTTATGCAGAGGATGAAGAGATAGAGAAACTCTGTGGAGAATTCCATAGAACCCTCCAAATAAAATCTATATATACTTTGATGTGGGTAGGTGGCATAGTAGATAGAGTGCCCAGCCTGTAGTCAGGAAGACTTATCTCCCTGAGTTCAAATATGGCCTCAGACACTTGCTAGCTATGTGACCCTGAACATGTCACAACCCTGTTTGCCTCAATTTCTTCATCTGTAAAAATGAGCTAGAGAAGGAAATGGCAAACCATTCTAGTATCTTTGACAAGAAAACCCTAAATGGGGTCACAAAGAGTTAGACACAACTGATAAATGACTCAACAACAACAAAATATTTTGATGCTCAGTAACATCAACACAAAAGTTGGAAATAGGTGAGGATGGCAAGAAATATATTGGAAGAGAAAGATCAGGAATAAATAATGAAAGAGGACAGAGACTTGTGGACTGCACAGAAGCTTTATGCCTATATGTCATAAAACTTGTTTTGGGAAATAAATTAGAAGGTGTTATTGGAAATAATCAGAAGGCATGATGATAACCAAATAACATAAAAAATGAACCTGATTTTATTTAAATCAATAGGAAATAACTTTTTACTCATATGGGAGTCATTCATGAACTAGATCAGGGGTGGGGAACCTGTGGCCTTGGGGCCACATGTGACCCACTAGGTCCTCAAGTGTGGTCCTTTGACTGAATCTAAACTTCACAGAACAAGTCCCCTTAATAAAAGGATTTATTCTTTAAAACTTGGACTCAGTCAAAAGACCACACTCAAAGACCTAAAAGGCCACTTATGGCCCCGAGGCAGCAGATTCCCCACCCCTAAACTAAATGTTTGTGTAAGTCAGACCACAAACTTGTTAGAGATAAAGATTAACATTATCATAAAGCTGGAATAAAGAATAAAAATGAAAAAAAGGATGAGGTATACAATTGGAACATGGATAGTGAAGTCCTTCAAGTGTTCTCATTTGCAGATGACATTTGGTTGGTTGCATCAAGTTCTGCAACAGTGTGGATGGAGCCTCCTGGAAGAGATCCCTAACTAATCAAGAGTTTCACCTAAATGGTAAATACCAAGTAGATAAAGAATATCTATTGCAAAGAAAATGACATACAAGGAGATGGACAGCATATAGAGCTCATCTGTCAACAAATATATCTTGAACAGACAAATCAATATAAGTGGACAACAAATTGGACCCAGAATTAAACAGTAGAAAGAAAGTGGGTTAGATTTCCTTTAGGACACTGTAAAACTTCTTTAATGACCCAAACTTCTCCCAGAAATAAAGGGTCATCTTTTTCTTAACATTAATATTCTATTGTTTTGTATCAGTAAGGGTCATGGACAATGATGTGCTGGTAAATATTTAACCACTGGATATCTGAAAAAAATGTAAACATGACATATTTTAAAATCTAATCTGCATTTTTGTCATTTTTTGGTCATTTCCCATTACTTTCTTAAGGCTAGACAATCAACAAAACAATAAATCAAGCCCTGATTTGTAGCATTTGCCAATTTCTGAGGTATAAATGTTCACACTGAAAATTTAGCAATTGGCTCTTGCAAGCCAGTCTGAGCTGGAACACCCCATGGAAAACTATAATGACTGAAGATTTAAAAATGGATATCACTCAGAGAACAATAGAAAGGAACACGGTGGGTACAAAATACAACATACAACAACTAAGGTACTTTCGAAGAAGAGATGTCAGAAAAAGATATAATTGAAAAAGAAGACAGGCTGGTTCCATGATTATAGTAAGGGATTAGATGAATTGATCAATCAGTAAGTATTTATTAATCACCCATGGCATGGGCAACAACTTGTGTAAAGACATGGAAGCAGGAGATTGACTGTCATGTAGCAAGGATGCTAGTTTGGCTAAAATGTAAAGTACAGAAGACCACTGATTCTAAGGGGTCTAAGGGCTTAGGCCCAAGTCTTGGCTCTGACACAATCCTGTTACCTTGGACAAATCACTTAATTTCCCTGGTCCTCAGTTCCCTTATCTGTAATGTGAGGGGGTTTTATATGATGTACTCTGAACAACTCCTTTAACTAACTATGTCCAAAAATGCATGTGTTATTATGGATCTTAAGTCTATTAACTCTCTGTCAAGAAATAGGAAGCATTGTCACTCCTCTGGAATTGTGATTGGTCATTGTCCTGATCAGAGTTGTGATCAAAGTTATTTTTCTAGTTCTTGACCTATGTCCTCATGACTATGATCCTATGAGTACTATGTAGTCAGCTTGGAAAGAGAGGTTATAATGGGATTCTAAAGGGGTTTCAGGGACAAAAGGGGGAATTTGCATTTTATCTTAGAGGTAATATGGAACATCTGAAGCTTTTTGAGCAGTTTGTTTACTCCACTAATATCTATTCAATGTCAGGGAAATATGGTGAAGGCCCCAATACATTGGGTGGCTTCTCCCTATCCCCATCCCACCAAACCCCTAAGATGAACTTATACATTGACGTGGATAAGAGTCACCAAAGCGGGCAGGCATGCATGAGTTGGAATCTTCTTTGCTGGAGAGAATATCCACCATGTTGAGATCACAGATGTATTTGGATAAGTCTCAGTTACCTCAGGTAAAGCAGGGTATTAATTGCCCCACAGAGTTGTCTTAAGCAACACGAAACAACATGGGCCATTTTTATATTCAGAGGCAGTATAACATAGTGATAGAGTGAGTGCTAGACTTTGAGTCAAGAGGAAATGGGTTTAAATCTGATTTCTGACATTACTAATGTGACACCAGGCAAGTCACTAAATATCTGTACCCCAGGTTACTCTATAGAACTTACCTAAGTCACAAATGTTTTTGACAAGATTGGTTTAGGGAATCCCTCACGTTGACAAAAGCACACACAGATCTTTTGATGATTTTTATTTGAATTATCATCAAAATTTCAAGTTCTAACATATAATATCAAATATCATACATGCTATGAGGGGAAATCCCAGGTAGAAAGGGGTCATAAATCATAGCTGACTCCTTTTCCCTTTCCTGAATTTCTACCTCCCTTGCAAATCCCTATCTACCAGCTTCTACTTGGGAACTGGGAAAAGCCAGCCTTTCATACCTAGTCTCCAGGGATGCTGTGATTTAAGCCTAAGTGTGGACACATTCCTTTCTTCTTACTGTTTTTCAAAATTGTGAAAGGTAACAAAAGATAAATTGACAAAAGCATATAATAGGATGAGTTTATAGAGCACAAAGCTTCTATCAATTGTAATCTAAAAATTCAATACTAAAGTTTTAGTCAGAGTTTGGTTTTATTGGCCCAACTTATTGCACACCCTGTTCCAAAGTCCTACTTTGTCAGCCTTCCTGGGGCATATTTCCAAGGCAAGTCAGAGACTTGTTAAGAATTGCCAACCCTGATAACCACTACCTATTTATGGTACCTCATACTGGGATAAAAGATACCACCAGAAAGAACATAGAAAGCATCATTAAATATTTTGATATTCTGGGGAAAAAACCTGAAGATGCTGGGGAAAACAGATGGCTTTTTTAACCTTATTATTGATTGAAAATAAGAGACTAAGAAGAGAAAGGTAGATCTGGGAAGCAAACAATGGGATGAAAAGGTCATTGGGGATGGGATTTGGGTGTCTGGAGCAAAGCTTAAATCGTCAGAATGAAGGGCTCTTCAGAAGAGATAGAATATACCTGGCAAGAGGCAATAAAACACATTTGTTAAGCATCTTGTGAATCAAATCAAGGGGGTATTAAAATAAATATGGGAGGGGGATGTGAAAACTGCCTATATATACCTGCCAAGCCAGATATCGTACAAAATCACATGAATATAATGATTAAAGGGTGAATATGAGTAGAAAGGACAAGTAATTAACTAAGACAGTATTCAGGAAGGTAGACAGAATTAAAAAACATACCTATAGCCTCTGATGTGTATGTATAATGCATAAAGTATGGGTAATAAATATAGTGAAATAAGATATCTTGACCAACTGAGATTTTTAAATGCATGCATGGAAAATGGAAGCAAGGATAGATAGCAGAGGTCAAATAGAAAAGGATAGTGTTTTCATAGAATTCTAGAAGATTAGTGTCAGAAGCACTTAAAAGCAGAATGAGTTGAGGCTAGTGACAAATATGAAGGACAACAAAAGAGGGTTTTAAGATTTAGTAATCTTGGAGACTAGAGTAAGTTCAAAGAAGGTAAAGGAATACTGGTTGTGGAGGATGAGATGGTGATCTTAGACAATAGAGGGCAGAACTACTCAATCCTTTGCTTTGGTTTTCTCTTCCAGGGAGAATGATTTCTGGATTGGGAATGGTGGAACAAAAATGGTTAACAAGGAGTTGGAATGGAAGCTGTGAGGAGATGGTAAGAGAGCACAATAAGCTGTTTTCAAGTCATCAGGCCCAGCTGAATTACATCCCAAGTTACTGAATGAACGGAATGATTTTATGACTGAGCTGCAGGCACTGATCTTTGAAAGACCATGAAGAGTGAGAAGAGATACAGGACTGGAGAAGGGCAAATATTTTCTCTTTGCTAGTAAATTGTATGTGATTTAAGATTATTGGTGGTGCTTTCTCTTTTTTCCTTTTAAAATATTTTTATTGCTATCTTCTGTTTTTATGTGACATTATTTTCAAAATATTTCCATCTTCCATTCCTTACCCAGTGAGCCATCCCTTATAACAAAGATTTTAAAAAAGAAAGGGAAAAAAAGTAAAACTCTGAGCAAGGAACAACTCCTGTGTGCCTCAATTTTCTCATTTGTTGTTGTTGTTTGTCCTTCATTTTTGAAGAGGACCAATGATAACATGAGAGTGATGTCATCACTTGCGTAGGATTGAAGTGAGGCAGAGCTGCACAAAGTCGTCATAGCACCTACTTCCCAGGATTGTTGTGGGGATAAAATGAGATATGTGTGTTTGCAAAGTACTTTGCAAGCCTTCAAGTGCTATGTAAATGCTAGCTATTATTACTATTAAGGACAGCTAAGTGGTACAGTAGATAGAATGCTGGGCCTGGAGTCAGAAAGACTCATCTTCCTGAGTTCAAATGTGACCTCAGACAATTACTAGCTGTGTGACCCTGGACAAGTCAATTAACCCTGTTGAGTTGGAGAAGGGAATGACAGCTTATTCCAGTATCTTTGCCAGGAAAACCTCAAATGAGGTCACGAGTCAGGCTTAACTGATCAACAACATTATTACTATTATTATTACTAAACCTAACCAACACATTGACCTTATCTGATGACATATGCAATATTACATACACATAGCAACCCATCCCCCTTTGCAACAAAAAAATGCATTTTCTCAATACTTTTCTAGGGCCAAGCTTGGTCATTATGGTTACATAACATTTAGTTTCATTGTATTGTTCTTTCCATTTACATTCTTATAGTCATCATGTCTATTGTGTTTTCCTGCTTCTACTCATTTTACTCTTTATCAGTTCAACGAATCACATTTATCAAATTTATTGGATCAATAGGATCATGATTCTAAAGATGGAAGGGACCTCAGAGATGATTTAGTTTAATCTCATTTTTTATTAAGCCTTTTCTCAATTAAAACATCTGCTTTTTCTCTTTCCTACTCCATTCCCTTTGAAAAAGAAGAAAAAACCCCACCCCTATTACAAACATGTATAGTCAAGACAAACAAATTCCTTCATTGGCCGCATCCATGTCTCACTCTGAAAGAGTTGTTACTCATCTCATTCTACCAGGGAAGTTAAGCGACTTGTCAAAGGTCACACAGGTAATAAGTAACAGAAGTGTGATTTGAACCTAGGTCCTCTAATTCCTGAGCCAATGATTTTTCCACTGTTTTGTTGCTGTTGTTCAGTTATTTTCAGTTGTGTCTGACAGTTTGTGACACCATTTGGGATTTTCTTGGCAAAGACACTGGAGTTACTAAGTTTGCCATTTCCTTCTCCAGGTCACTTTATAGCTGAGAAACCGAGGCAAATGGGGTTAAGTGACTTGCCTAGCATCACATAGCCAACTATTAAGTGTCTGAGTCAGATTTGAATTCAGGAAGATGAGTCTTCCTGACTTCAGGCCCAGCATTACATCCACTGAACCACCAAGCTGTCTCATTTTCTACTGTATAAGTGCAGTAACATTCCATTACATTCATGTGCCATATTTCATTTAATCATTCTCCATTTTATGGCCATCTGTTTTTTCCCCCCAGCTCTTTGTTGCTACCAAAAAAAGTGCAGCTCTCAACATTTTGGTATATATATCTTTCTGTCTTTGACCTCATTGAGGGGATATATATGTCTAGCAGTGGGATCTGTGGGTGAATGTGACTTAAAAATAAAAAGGGCAGATATTGACCTGATTTTCAAAATGGAGGAAGGGTAGAGGCTACAAACCATAGCGTTGGTGAGCTTGACTTTGATTCCTGAAAAAATTCTATAATAAATGAGAAGAAAGCTTTTCTTTGTGAGCACTTAGAAGAGAAAAGGGATCTCTAAGAACTAGCATGACTTCATCAAGAAAAAAAAAAACAAACTATGCCAGATGGACATCATTTTCTTTTCCGACAGAATAACTACCTTTATTGGAAGATCAAGCTAGTGTTGCAAATATAATACACCTGGATTTTTAGCAAAGTGTCTGTCAGGAGAGCCTTCTGGACAAGGTAGAGATATACAGCCTAAATTCTAGTGCTGTTAAGTGGATTCAGAAATGGTTGAATGATTGAATCCCAAGAGAAGTCATTAACAGGTTGATGCCAACTTTCAAGGAGATCTTTAAGGAAGGATACCAGGGATCTGCCCTAACTACTCGGCTATTTGACATTTTAATCAGTAACTTGGATTGAGGTATAGGTGCGTGCCTATCAGATTTTTAGATGATACAAAGCTGGGAATGATAGTCAACACTTTGAATGACAGAATTCTAATTTTTTTTAAAGCAAGTGGGTTGAATCAACTGAATTTGACAATGAGTTGAATCTATTAAGATGAAATTCAGTTGGAATAAATGTAAAATCATACTCTAGGGTTTAAACAGCAACTTCACAAGTCCAGGGAGGTGAAAGTCTTGTCTGGATAAGAATCTGTGGGAAAAGTTGTGGCCTTTTTAGTCAATGCACACAAATTCAGAATGACAACAACAAGGTAACCAAAATAGGTGCCACCATCTTAAGCTCTATTAGGAGAGACATAGAGTGCTCAGGATGAGGAAGGTGATAACCTTGTTGCACTCATGCCTGATCATACCACATCTGGAGAACTGTGTTCAGGCCTGGGACAACATTTTAGGAGGGACATTGTCCTTAAGGGCTGGGACTATTTTTTGCCTCATTTTGCATCCCCAGCACTTAGCATAGTCCTTGGCACATAGTATGTGCCTAATGTTTATTTATTGATTGATTAATTGACAAATTAGAGCATATCCAGAGGAGAGTGATTAGGATGGACAGGGTCTTAGAAAGGATCAATAAATTGAAGAGTCCGGGAATTTTAAGCTTGGAGAAGAAAAATACTTAAGAGATGACATTAAATTGTCTTCAGGTGTTTAAAGGGCTGTCATGATGAAGTGGGATCACACTCAGTATGCATGGTACCAAGAAGACAGAACTGTGTAGAAGCCACAGAGAGACAGATTAAAGTTTGAGGAAAGGACCGATTTCATAACAATTAGAAGTGTCTGAAAATTTAGATATGAATTGGACTAGTTAGTCTCCAATGTCCCTTTCAAACTGGAGAGATTCTGTAAATTTTGTAAACATCTGAAATAATTCAGGAGGAAGATTCTGTCTCTCTTGGCTTTATAATTGTAATATTTATTTTCATGTCAATTTCTTTAGACCTTGCCTTCTTCAAATGTAAAATGCAGAGGTCGGACAAGATAATCTTTGAAGTTCTTTCTCACTCTTATGTTGTATATTTTATTACTATTCAGCATGTGTTGCTTAGGGTTGAAGGGAGAATCATATTTAAAATCACTTAGAAGTCATTTAGATGGGGATAATCCAGTCATTTGGGGACAATTATCTGGTCTCCTGTTCAGTCTGGTGAAGGTACAGACCTCTTCCTGTCCCAGGACCAGGTCAAGTGTGTCACACAAAGACACATTTAGGAAAAAGAGCTGGATAAAGAAAGCCAGTGGAGAGAGATTGCTCACAATACCTTACATACATCGCTCCATTCTCCTGGTCCATTTTCATTGACCCCACGGACTTTAAATAGATACTCTGTGCCTGGAGTTAGATTATGTAGTTCCAGATTCTGTTGCTGTATGTCTCGTATGTGTCCACAAAGTTCTGTCTGGACATTATTGGGAGCATAAACAACAAGTTCATAGAATTCCATCTCGAAATAATCTACGTCTTCTGTGGGACACGTCCAGTAAATCTGTGAAGGAAAAAGAAATCTGCATGCCTCTAGTATGCAAGACTGTAGTTTATTCTTTCCTACCCCACTTCCTCTCCCAAATTATCATACAGCTTATATTCATCTTTATCTCTGGTTTAGTTTGAATATCTATGGCTCTGAGCTTTTGGCTACTCCTTCTTTCATAACAAAGACTGACATAATGAAGATTTCATTTATGACCTTTGGATTGAACACTTAATAGCTGTGAAACCATGGACAAGTAAGCTAACCCTCTTTGTCTTCAGCTGCTTCATTCATAAAATGGAAATAATAGCACTTTGCACTATCCGCCTCACAAGGCTTCTTGCAGTGAAGAAATCACTTTGTAAACTTTGAAAGGGCTATGCAAATGTATTAAACATAATAATAAGATCACTTAATTGCTCCAATGTAGCCAAAGTACTAGTGTTTTTAAAAAAGTATTTTGAGAATGTATGAAATGCTACATTGACTCACACTCAGGGGCCATAGAACTCAATATTTTCACTCTAATAGGAGCACCAAAGGATATGTTTTGGAATGTCCTTTCTGACATTAACATTAATTGGTTAGGCACGTCCCCCAAGTAATCTGATTTCATAATCAAGAACTCATAATTAAACCATATATATATAAATTACCCTTTCATTGGCCATTGGATTTCTGTGGCAGAAGAATATACCACCTACAACTTACTGGTAATGAGTTCATTACTTAGCTAAGCTGATCTTCAGACATCAGCTATAGATTCTTACTCAGACTCTATACTCTATACTTGCTAGAACTTACAGTCTGCTGGCATAACCTTTGAGAACCTGAGGGCAGCTCCACACTACAATGGCAGGATAAGGATTGGAACTGAACCTGTGATTTCATAGGTATAGGGGAACTCCCAGGTAAGGAAACTCCCTCTTCCAGTGTAGGTTGGCACCTTCTCTGCAACTTACAGTCTTAAAGAGTTTCCTAGAGCTCTGAGAGTTTACATGACTTGCCCAGCATGACACAGCCAATTATATATATCAGAATATGCAATATGTCAGAAGTGGGACTTGATCCAAAGTTTTCCTTGCTTTAAAGCTAGACCTTCCTGAGTCTAAGTTTTAAGTTCCATTATGTCTTTCTTGATGGGCAGTGACTTGGCAGGGTATGTTATGTTATAGGTGTGGGTGCACCATGGCCTTGCACCTCCATAATTTCTCCAGTTCTTATTGAAGAGAAGTTCTATGAATGTGGAAATGCCTCAGGCTGTGAGTTATCCTTTTCTTATTTGTCCTGTCCACATCTGTCACATCTGGATCCTTCTGTCCTTCATACCACAGCCAACCTAATTTAGGCCTTTATCACCTCTTGATGGGGCTGTTGCAATATCCCCTTATCCAAATGGATTTCCAGTATTCAGTCTCCTCTTACTAAGTCATCTTCCCCACAGTGACTCATTTGCTATTCCTAAAGAATAGATGCGACTGTGCCATTTCCCAGCACAAGAAGCTAGAAGGCTCTGTGGCTATTGCCTCAAAGGTAAAATACAAATTCTTCTTTCACCACTTACAGCCCTTCATATTCTGGCTCCAGTCTAAATCTATCCCTCCAGGTTAATTCTACATTTCTCCCCACTCTCAATTTAAGTTACATATTCCTTTGTTGTGACGTTACTTGAGGCTGTCCCTCACTCTGCAATAGCTTTCTTCTTTTGCCTTTGCTTTGGACTCTCAATTCCCTTTGAGGCTCAGTTCAGATACCACCTCCTAACAAGATACCTTTTCTGTCTCCCCCAACTTGGTAGTGTTGCTCCCACCTAGTAATTACTTTGTATTTATTTTATATATTGTTTGTTTTTACTTATCTGGGTATATATTACTTCCCTTCAGGAGAAGTAAGTTCCTTGAGGGCAGGGACTGTCTTGCTTTTTTTTCTTTGTTATCTCTAGTGCCTAGCATATTATAGGTGCCTAATAAATGCTTGTTGACTGGAGTGACTATCAAATAATTGATACTGGAGGAAGCTATAGTACTCTCCACCTGAAATTATTCCATATTTATTCTGTGTCTGTTTCCACCAAGAATATAAGTTTCTTGAGGGTGAGGAATGTATCATTTTTATCTGTTTCCCCACTGCCTAATACAGTGGGGAAACTGGCACATAGTGGGTGCTTAATAAATGTTTGTTGAATTGAATTATATTAAGAAGAAAATATTTTCTGTTGTGTGTGAAACCCTTTCTGATGATATTCATCCCTTTAGCTTTTTTTGGCCTTAGTGACACATCAAACCAATGTATTCAGGGAATGGTCAAAAACTATGCTTAATTCCCTTTCCTAGATCTCAAATCTATAATACAAACAGAGCTTTTTATGGGGGCACTGTAAAAGTCCTTCACAATATGATCCCAACCTACTTCTCCAAACTTACATATTACTGTCAAATGAGATTGTGTCTATAAATTACTTATCACAGTGTTTGGTTCATAATAAGTGCTTAATAAATGCTTGTTCCTTTCCCTTCTTGTACTCTATAACCCAGCCAAATTGATCTTCTTGCTCTTCCTCATGCGGAGCCCTCCATCTTCTGTCTCTGTTGCTTGTCATTAGCCATTCCTCATACCAACTCATCTCTGCCTCTTGGAATCCCTTAGATTCCTACTTATGACACCATTCACATGAAACCTTTTTCTGATTTTCCATCCCCACTTACCTTGTATTTATTTTGTCTATATTGATTTATGAACATGTTGTCTCCCTTAACAGAATGTTAAGTTTCCTGAAGGCAAGCAATGTATTGTTTTATCTTTGTATTTCTTCCTTTCCCACCACTCCCTCTGCCCCTCAATACTGAGGACAATGCCTGGAATATGGTAAATGCTTACTAAATACCTGTTGATTGATTGATTGACTTGTAATTCTATTGGTTTTGGTAAGGAAATGTCCTCTGCCAGTGCAGATAGCCAACTGATCTGCAACCTGTGGTCTCAGAGATTTGCCCAGGGCATGGAGAGGTTAAGTTAAATAACTTATTTAAAGTCACACAACCAGAATAAGTCAGAGGCTGATTTGAGGCCAAGTCTTCCAGATTCCAAGGCCAAATCTCTCTATCCACTATTTCATACTGTTTCTTGTATTCCCTAAATGAGACTCTTTAAACCTACCCACATTCAGGCTTAGTTGCCATTTATAGGCCCAATCTTGCCTTCTTTCTGTATTGCTTAACCCCATTAGCTTGGATTTTCATTCTCAGGGGAGTTTAGCATCATTTTGTAACTTGGAGATTTCATGGTGTATTCCATCTTCCAACAGACTTTTGTAAATGTTACCTAACATTGGAAAAAAGTATTGTGTGATAAATAGAGGTTTTGGAGTCAGGTAACCTGAGATTGAAACCTAGCTTTGCTATCTTTTACCTGTGTGATTTTGGGCAAGCCACTTCAACACTTTGTATCCATATTTCCTCAGCAAAATGAAGGGACTGGAACTTGATAATCTCCTAGATCCCTTCTAGCTTTAAATCCTCTGGGTTCAAGAATTAGTTTTACTGTTTGTCCTTTCCTTCTAGAAAAACTTCTGCTTATCTCTGTCTTTTATTTCTTGATTACAAGTCAACCTCTTATCCATGATACTAATTTTTAAAATAATATGTAGTTTATTAAAAACATACAATGAATGCTAAATGAACATTCTATAATTCTCATCTCATTGTTAATGAAATTACATAGGAATAATATTATAAATTAAATTCTCCTTCTTTTTACCTTATTACACTTATTTTCCATATGGTAAGCCCACTTTTTAAGGCAAATAGTACTACCATGAGCGCCAGGCAAGGCATTGTTTCAGACAAATTTATTTCACGAAATCAATGCTCATAGGCCACTCATGAAGATCTTAGACCCTAAGAATCATTAATTTTGGTCTAATACCAGTGAATAATACAACTTTTATTTTATTGGTAGTTAAACTGAAGCAAAATGGAAGAATTATGTGATTTCCCCAAATTCAAACAGTAGTTTGAAGATAGATTTGGAACTAAAGTGACCCTTTGGTAGATCATACTATTTTCTGCTGTATGGAGCTCAGGGATTTGAAATGATTGCTTCTGTAATGAAAGAAGTATGTGTTTGCACAAACATATAATATAGCTAAAGAACATTAACAATCAGCAAATTGTATCTGAATTTATGATTTTTTGATAAACACCTTTTTCTTTATTTAGCCAGTGGTTTTTCATAAGAACTATCTGTAATGGAAAGACACAATGATTTGGAGTAAAGAGGGACCTGTGTTCAAACCACACCTCACATCTGGACTACTGCAATAACCTACTGGTGGGTCAGCCTGCCTTGTGTCTCCTCTTCAATCCATCCTTCATTAGCCACCAAAGTGATTTTCCTGAAGTGCGGTTCCAAAAATGTCATCCTCCCCTCCTCAATAAACTCTAGTGGCTCCCTATTGCCTCCAGAATCAAATGAAAAATGCTCTGTTTGACGTTCAAAGTTCTTCATAACCTAGCCTCCTTTTATCTTTCCTGCTTTCTTCCATCTTACTTCCCCTACATGTACTCTTTGATCCAATGACATTGGTTTTCACAAAGAGAACACTGCATCTCTCTGTTCTAGGGGATTTTCTCCGGCTCATCTCCCATGTCTGGAACATTCTCCCTTCTCAACTCCACTTACTGACTTCCCTGGCTTCCTTTAAGTCCCAACTAAAATCCCATCTTTTACAGAAAGCCTTTCCTAACCCCTCTTAATTTTAGTGCCTTTCCTCTGTTAATTATTTCCTATTTATTCTATATTTAGCTTGCTTTGTATACATTTGTTTGCTTATTATCTCCACCATTAGATGGTCAGTTCCTTGAGGGCAGGAACTGTCTTTTGCCTCTTTTTATATCCCCAGCACTTAGCACTGTGCCTGGCATATAGTAGGTGCTTAATAAATGTTTATGAATTGATTTATTATGATTCATTGACTAAAATTGGCACAGTTATTCCTATTTAAAATCCCACATCCTTCTGATAGGCAGATAGAAGGACTCCCTCTTTGACAGAACACAACCAGATGTTCAAAGAGAAATCCATTCCTCCTGAAGATCTTTCCTTGAAGTATCCAGGCTTCTACCACCTGTTGCTGTAAACCTGAATCTTTATCAGGAAAGCACTTTGTTAGCTGTAAATCAACAACTGATATTCATTAGCATTTAAGTTATTTACTTGGTAGAGATTCTTCCATTTTTGGTATTTGTAGTAGCATGTCATACCTAATAAGTATTAAATAAATGCTTGTTGATTGATTGATGTGGGGTTGGTGGGTTTTTTTTTATGATGACTGATTATACGGTCCTAATAAGTGAATGGGAACTTTGGAATCCTGAAGAAAGGGAGATTGGAGGGAAACTTTGACAATGAGATTCCAGTAGCAAATGACTAAGGGAACCAGTGTCTAAACTGGCAGTTGCTGTCATTGATAAGAATTACTTTGGCTCTCATAGTAGGGTTATCCCAGTAGTTGTTTCCTTGCTCTGACTCTATTGATGGAAAAATTAAACAGTTCAGTTCATCAGACATTTATTATGTGTGTCTTGAGTAAAAATTTTCGAGAGATAAAGTTTCTGGGTGAATTACGATTAGTTTTATCAACCACTGCTAGCAAGTAGATTAACAAAAAGGCTTCATTTTCCTTTCCATGATGGAAAAAAGCTGACCTGTGAAACCTTCAATGCTTATAAAAGCATTTGGAAAGGAGGGTACAACTGAGGATGGAAATCAATTGGTTATTGATTGATTAACAAGTAATGAGAAGAATTAATATTATAATGTGAGGTAGGCTTATTATAATGAGGGGCTAGGGGACATGACTCTGATCACTCAGTTTTGGTCAAAGAGAATGATCTCTGTATCATCTGTCTGACAAAAGGGAGAATCTACATTTTTCCCAGTCTGAGTAAAACACAATGGGCAGGAATCTTTACCTTTTGAACCCATCAAAAAGGGAGCCCCTCCAACTGCCTATCAGAAGGATGTGGGACTTTAAATAGGAATAACATTGGTGCCAATTTTAGTCAATGAATCACAACCAATCAATAAATGTTTATTAAGCACCTACTGTATGCCATACACATTTCTCTTCCTCTCAGTATCAGCCCTGCACTTCAAAGGCTGCCTGAGTAATCCACAAGGGCTGATTTCTGAATGAGGAAGTAGAAAGGGGGAAACCTCGGTCATAATTCAATAATTAATTATTAAATACAAGAGAGAAATAATCATTTCTCTCAAGTGCAAGGCACTATACCAGACACTTGGGACAAAGACAGAGATGAAAAACAACATAGGTATTGCCCTCAAGAAGCTTATAATCCACTAGGTCAGACATATGTAAGTAAGTATAATACAAGGTAGAATGCACTTGGGCAAAGATGAGAACCAGGCAAAGGGAAATTTGAAGAAGGTGAGAATATTTTTAATTGTAGGGATCAGAGAAGGGTTAGGAAAGGAGGTGGGGCTTGAGCAGAACCTTAAAGGAAGGCATTTTTAAAAGGTAGAGCTAAAGAGGGAATCTGTGGGAATGAGCCGAGGTGGGAGAGCAGGGTGTGATTGCAGAATAACTAGTAGTCTGATTTGACTGGATTATAGTTAGTGTGATGGGAACTGGCTGGAGGAGAATGTTGGGACCATGTTATGGAATGCCTTAAAAGAAGGTTTGTCTTTTTCCCTATGGGCAGTAGGACTCTACCGAAGGTGTCCTTGTCAGGAAGGAGTGTTTCCACATTTTTCATACAGAAACTTATCTCCTTAAGTACAAAAACTTTTTAATTTTAACCTTTTTGTTTGGAAATATTTGGAAGACATACTCTTTTGCTTTCCTAAATAAAGTAAATATTTAGCCTTTTTTCTAGTGATGCAGCCATCCCTAAAAAAATAATGTACAATGCAGTGATACTAAGAGCTATGAATGTATAATGGACTAGATAGCCCACCCTCTACATTAAATGGTCCTTTACTGATAAAATTGCAGGATTCTTGTGTTTGTATCTTCCCCCCCCATTAGATTTGATGCATTATTTCTTGCAATTACTTCTTTCTTGTTACTTTGGTCAGTGTCCTTGCCTCTAGCAATATCCTTTCCTCTCTTTCTCCCCTAAGATTTGGTTTTTGTTATGAGCCATGGGGTGGGAAGTCAAACATAGCTGAGCTTTGTTCTAAATGTGTTTAAAGTTAGCACCAAACCAAACTACAGCTTTGAGCAATGATAATGCAAAGAGTGAGCAATGGGTCCTGAATCTGAGGACCTAGGTTTGAATCCTGTTTCTGCCACTAATTAAATGCTTACCTTAGGCAAGTCACTTAACTTTTTTGGGGTCTCAACTTCTCCATCTATAAAATGAGAGGGGTTGGACAAGATGGCTTCTGAAGTCCCTTCCAGCTATACAGTCTAGGAATATTTTAACTTTCACTTTGTGACATCTATTTTGGCTACTCAGCAGTCCTTTTCTTTTGTAGTTGCCTTTTAAATTCTCAGCTATATTCCAAATAGGTGAGGTTCCCAAATAATTGATTTAAACAGTGTGCTGAGCTTGATTTGGTTTCCTAAGTAGGATTGCCTACTTGAAGAGAAAATGGTGACTGCTTAAATGTCTGCTAGTGAGCAGTATTTCTCATTGTGAATGAATATAAGCTTTTAGGTACAAATTAGTTCATTGGCAGCTGTATTACGTGCCAAATTCTTCAAAATCTGATTGATACCCCACAGGTAAAGTGACCAGGGGACCTCCTGTCTGGAAGAACTTTGGAGAAAAGACTTTGTGCTCAGTATAGAGAAGTCCCAACCACTTTTCCTATCAACCTGTGTAAGCATATCCATGACTCCTTCATCCTGCCCCAACACTAACCTCTTGTAAAATGCAATAGAGAAAAGACTTACTTTGGCAGCTCTTGGGTATACCAGTGTCTGGTAGATGACAATGAGCCCTGGAACTTTCAAATTCCTTTCGTTGGGGATATACCAGTTGTGGAAGCTGCTGTAGGTCTGGACTTTTGTACCTTCTGGAGTAGACCAAAAAGTCTGGCCTTCGGTAGGTGCCACCCAGTAGGTAAAGAACCCTTCAGTGTTCCTGGGAGTGGAGATGGATTGTGTTCTTCCATATATTTCAATGTTTGTTCTACCCTTCTCACAGGGAGATCCCGGGAGAGACTGTGAAGAGTAGCTGTGTTGAAACATTTGTTGATTGCTAAAATTTTGCGTACTGAAGGTGACTTTTCGAGTAATCATCATTTCAGAATGCACAGGATAAGGATTGGGTGAATAATCACCAGAGGATGACTCTTTCTGTTGCTGGACAGGGAAAAGGGCATGTAATCCATTTGCTAAATCCGTGAAATTCAGGTGAAGGGCCTCCATGCAGTCCACCTTAAGCTGTGGATCAGGCCGATACGTATTTTGGATCCCCTCCTCTATTTGATTTACCAAAGACTTAGCAGACTGTAGAAATGCCACCTGACCTGTCTCTTTCAAAGCTTCTTTACAAAACTCAATAAGTCCATCCATTTCCTTAACTCTAAGAGTTGTGGTGCACACATATTTTTCAATTTCCTTCTGCCTGCATCCTTCCAAATTCTCCAGTTGCTCCATGAGGGATTTCTCCTTTTCTTGAAGAATATGCCTCAGTCTTACGAATCCGCCTCGGACTGCTTTCCTTTTTGCCTCTTTGTTGACTTTAACGCCATTCTTTAAAATATTGAATTCTATCAGGTCATTATCAATCTCATATCGAACTGAAAAACAACATGAGGCAGTTACTTCAACTTCAGGTTAAATACTTTTTAACCTTTCCTGATTTAGGAGGTATCCCCAAGACTACAGTCAGTCAGGGCAATTGCTCTTGCCACTTGCATCAAATTTCTAAAACACCACTTAGCATCAGTGAGTAAAATACAATTTGGAATTTGTTCTATAACTCTCTCCCACCACACACCCCTGTTAAATTCCTTCAGGATGCTTACTGCTCCTTTGTGACACTTTCTCCTTGTAGTAGTCAATCAGAAAAGGAAATGGAAGTGGAGTCAAGAGACTTGAATTAAAATTCCAACTCACCTTAATGAACTGTGTGACCATTTAACTCATCTGAGCCTCAGTTTTCTCATCTGTAAAATGAATATAATAACACACTCCACCACCTCATAGGAAAAGTCACTTAACCTCCCTAGGCTTCAATTTCATTATCTATAAAATGGGGACAATAAGTTGGAAATCTTAAGAGTGGGCTGTCCCCCATGATCAAGACTTCCCTTGACAATCATTTTAACTATACTTCACTTATATCAAAATACTTGTGGGATTTGTAGAGTAACCCCTTGGGATATTCCTGTCTGTTTTTAGAGACAGCTATCTAACTATTCCGAGTTAAGCTTTTGCGGGGGAAAAGGAAAAAAAAATCATAATGCAATAACATCCACACCTACCAGGAAATTAATCACCACAAGAAATTAATCACTACAAGACCTATTTTCTTGACAGATTTGGTTGGCCCTTAGCAAAATTGTGAATTTGCTGGTTTCTTTTGTACCCCACCCCCAAGTTTCTCTGCATTCTTATTCTTCCACCTGCACTTTTGTTTTTCCCAGTTCTGCTGTTTTTAAGAAATCATCTGTTACTATAGGGTGGGATCATAGGTTTAGAATTAGGAAGGACCTTGAAGGTCATCCAATCCAGCCTCCCTAATTTAAAGATGGAGAAACTCTGGCTTAGAAAAGCTAAATGACCTGTCCAAGGTCACATAAATAAGTGCCGGAATCCAGATTCACACCCAGATCCTCTGGCTCCAAATTGGGCACTCTTTTCACTAAACCAAGCTGCCTTAGTCATCAACATCTTAGCTAGAATTCACTCACAAGGTTGTTCTGGTTGGGGGTGAGGTAGAGGTAGATATGGAAACCACTGCCAGAAAGTTGGGGAGGGTTTTTTCAGGCTGGTGTGTGTGTGTGTGTGTGTGTGTGTGTGTGTGCGCGCGTGTGTGTGTGTGTATGTATTTGTGCATGCATGTGTATGCTTGTGACAGAAATAAGTCATTTATAAGTCATTTTTGTGTCTTTTCCACCTACCAACAAAGGAAAATCAGGAAAAAGTGTTCCTGTAACCCATATTTTTTCTGGCCTCCTAAAGTATAATGGAAGGAGTCCTAAACTGGACTTGGAAGACATTGATTCAAATTCCAACTCTGATACTTACTGTTTGGCCTCGGATAAATCATGTCATTTCATCCCTCTGGGCCTCAGTTTTATTAACTATAAAATGGAGAGGTTGGATGAGATGATTTCTTTTTGGTTTTTTTTGTTTTTGGTTTTTTTTTTTTTGGTTAGGTAATGGGGTTAAGTCACTTGCCCAGGGTCACATAGCTAGTAAGTGTTATGTGTCTGAGGCCAGATTTGAACTCAGGTCCTCAAGAATCTAGGATCAGTGCTCTATCCACTGAGCCACCTAGCTGCCCCTGGGATGATTTCTAAGATACTTTTTAGAGCTAAAATCTAGTGCTATAGTTTCTAAATGGTCAACATGTTTAATAAATATTTGAGCAAAAAGAAATTAAAGATCTTTATATTCATAAAGTAACAAAACGCCTTTAGCATAAGAGATGTTATAAAAAGGAAAGCATTGATTGCATAGATTTGGGTTCCCCTAGATTTTAATTTCTCATCTCTACAAAGACCTGTGAGTATGAATATATGCATATATATGTATGTATACATGTTAACTCATGGCATATTGTTTTCTAGAAATTTTAAATCTTTAGGGAGGGGAGGTGTGGCTTCCCTGGTACCACTGAAATTATATGATGTTGGTGGCTGCTTACTTCATCTATATATGCTAAAGCTGGCCCTTTAAATTAGTAAATGTTATCTCAAAAGAAAATTATGATGGGCTTGTAACTAAAATGCCAGTACAAAAACCAGTCTTTTCATTCTGCTCTAGCTCATAAGCAAAATTATCCCATTTGCAAATAGAGCAGTCATTTTTCAGATTGTCAAATAAGACATATTACCATAGAGATAGAATTGGTTTGGGCTTAATATTGAATGAAGTTATTCCAAGAGCCCAAACCACTTTTGATGAGTTAAAAAAATTGACCGGGACAACAAGATAGTAGAAGCAAATAAATGAAAAAAATCCATTAATTTTGATTGACTTGCTAGGAAACTAACAAAGGATAAAATGAATTTTTAAAATTCTATATTAGGTTAATAAGACAGACTATTTTAATTGATGTTTTCTAAATCACTGCTTTTAGACTCCATAAAAGTCAGTTGTTTTTTTTTTTTGCCAAAACAACAATAACTTAAAAGTTACAGAAAACCTAGCAGTTCCTTTACACATAGTGCATTCTTAAATGTTTGTTTAATTGAATTGAGCACAGAATTGAGCTCTCCTCTATACTAACCTTCTATGCCAATTTAGGAATTGATTTTTCCCACTACAAAGCTGCCTCCCTAGAGAAAACTTCCTCAAGTGATTAGACCATTATAGGGGCAGGTAGGTCATCTTTCAAAACTGTTATCACTTGCACTACTTGAAATCAATTAAATAATTACTGACTGAACTTTAGACCTTAATTTACAAAGGCCTTTGACCTACCCTAACTCATTTGACACTCTGAGGAAGGTAGTTCAAAGTATGATAGTCCCTGTTATTCTGATGGGAAAACATTCAGAGTTTAGACAGATGAAGTGATTCACAAAAACCAGTAAAGGAGACTGTGGTTATTTGCATTTTACTTAAGTATTTACTGTGGTTTCCTTTAAACAATAACTTTCCTGTTGGATTTAAAATAATTCATTTGAGGGCTTTTTATTTGTCATTTATTTTTTCAGGAGCACAGCTACTAGGCAAAGTAGAGTATATCTATAGCTCGTAATGAACACTGGTGAAATGGAGCACTGGATTTGGAGTGAAATTTCTGGAGTAACCAAGTCTGGTTTTGGTATCTTCTTACCTATCTATTTCTTTATTCCCTCCAGAGACTTCTTTCTACTATGCACTCTGATAGTGCCCAGAGATTCTCATTGCAATGCCCCAGCAATTTTCACTTTAGTGCCCAGACCTTTCTTTCTCTCCTCCCCAATCAAAACTCCCATTTTTTCTATTCAACTGACCTCCAGTGTTGGGAGGAAAAGAAACAGGAGTCAAATTCACACTGAGGAGTGAATGGCTAATGGGACTAAGTCTTCCAGGGATAATGGCATTTAAAAAGAGGAGACTAACTTATTATTTCAATTATATTTAATGATGTGATATGATTATATATCATGGGCAGCTAGGTAGTACAGTGGATAGAGCACCAGGCCTGGAGTCAGGAAGACCTGAGTTCAGATTGGGCTTCAGACACTTAGTAGCTGTGTGACCCTGAGCAAGTCACTTAACCCTGTTTGCCTCAGTTTCCTCACCTGTAAAATGAGCTGGAGAAGGAAATGGCAAACCACTTTAGTATCTTCGCAAGAAAACCTCGAATAAAGCCATGAAGAGTTACTTTGGCAGAATTTCAGTCTATGTGACAAAGGGAAGAATTTCAGGGGGAAGGTGTTTTGGGGCAAAGCAACTCTCCAGGGCTCCTTCAAATTTTTGTTTATGGACAAACCTGGCCCTGGCCATATGTATTAAGATAATTCTAGCTGAAGTTTATATAGTGCTTTGAGGTCTGCAAAATACTTTGCATACAATATCTCATTTTATCCTGACTCCAACCCTGTAAAGTATGGGCTATTTCTATTGAATAGATGAGGACACTGAAGCTCATAAAGTTTAAGTGACTTGTGTGTGGTCTGAGGGCTATTGAGGTTTGTATGCAGAATTAAAATACAGGTTCTCCCTGACTCCTTCCTAGTCAAAAATTCTTTCTATTACACAAAAAAAGGTTGGGTCTTTGAGGTGGAGGTGCAAAGGAAGATGTGACAATAATGATAATAATAGCTAACATTTATATGGCACTCTAAGGTTTGCAAAACCCTTTACAAATATTACCTCATTTGATCCTCATAACCCCAGAGGTAGGTACTGTTGTTATTATCCCCATTTTACAGATGAGGAAGGTGAGGTAGAGGTGAAGTGACTTGAGCAGGGTCACAGAGATTATAAATGAGGCAGGATTTGAATTCCAGTCTCTCTAACTCCACATCCAGTGCTTTATCCACTGAATCACCTACCTGTTAAGGAGGATATTAAATCTTTCATGGCTATTCTCCATTTTTAAGGCAATTAATTTTATGTTTTCCTAGAACCAAATCATAGGATCACCTGCTTAGAGCTGAAAGGGACCTTAGAGGCAATCTAGTCCAACCCTTTCCTTTTACAGATAGGGAAACTGAGGTCCAGCAAGGATCAGTAACTTGCCAAGGTCACACAGGTGGTTAAGTACAATCAGGATTCAAATGGAGGTCCTCTGACTTCAAATCCAGTTCCCTGTTCATCATCCTTTATCACCTTCCCCACCATCTTGCTTGTTGCGCCAGTAACTTCCTGCTATCTCCAAGATATAATAGACATACATCCCTCTGTTTTTCTTTTCAGGCCATTCATTATCTGGCTCCTCCCTATCTTTTCTGCCTTCTAACATTTTCCTCCCCTGCACACACTCTCCAATACCATGACGTTGACCTACTTGCTGTTCCTTACACACCATTCTCCATATTCAAACTCTGCATCATTTTACTAGCTATCCCCCATTTCAGGAATGCTCTCCCTCCTCATTCATCTCTGCCTCCTGGCTTCTTGTAGCTAAAGACCCACCTTCTGTTCAAAGTCTCTGTGGGTCTCTTCTGACCTTTCCTCTGAGAGCATCTCCAATTTACCCTTTATGTATCTTATATAGGTGGCTGGGTGGCTACAGCACTGAGCCTAGAGTCATGAGTTCAAATCCGGTATCAGACACTGACTAGTTATTTGACCCCGGGTAAATCACTTGGACTCTGTTTCCTTCAGTTTCTTCAACTGTAAAATGGGGATAATAATGGCACCTACCTTTCATGTTTGTAGTGGGTACCAAATGAGATAATATTTGTGAAAGTGCTTAGCACAGGGACTGGCACATAGTAGATGTTACAATATATGGTTTCCCGCCTTATATGTACTTAGTTATTTTCATGTTGTCTCCCTCATTAGATTATGAGCTCCTTGAGGGTAGGGATTGTTCTTGCCTTTCTTTATATCTCCAGCACAGTGCTGGCACATGGTAAGCACATGATAAATGCCTGTTGAGTATTGATTGTTAATGACAGTGACCTGTTGGTCTAGACACCTGCTTTTAAAAAAATTGGTAATTAGAAAACCATTTCATCTACATTCCAGTTGCCTGAATGTTGTGAAATATCTGCATGACTGATTCACTCTACAAGTAGATATTGGCCATCTGTAAGTATGGCTGCTATCTCTTTGCCTCAGGCATTTTCAAAGGCAATCCTTGGTTCCTTTTCTCTCTGTACAGAGCCTTCCCTGTAAGCTCTATGAGGGCCAGAGCCCACATAGTAGAACAGTGGGACAGGGAATCACTGAAGTTTTTTTAATTGAAGATTTGCTATGTTCCCAGCCCTTGGGGACTGTAACATACCCAGGGACAGTAACCATAGGATCACAGCTTTAGAGTTGGAGGGGGCCTTAGATGCCATCAAAGTCCCAACTCCTTCATTTTATTAGATGAGGAAACTGAGGAAACTTAGCAGAGAAGTGACTTGCCCAGAGTCACAAAGCTAATACGCATCTGACCTAGGATTTGAACTCAGCTCTTCCTAGACTCCAAATCCAGGGAAGCCCTATTTCCTATGCCATGCTGCCCCTGTGTTTTCTTAATGCAGATACCCCACCCAAGGCCCCATTTGGGAAGGGGGGGTACAGGCGGGCAAACAAAACTTCCAACCTGATTTGAAATTGGCAATGGCGCTGAAGAGAGCTGCAGAGAGCTCGGAGCAGGCGTCCACTAAACTAATGATTTCGTGGCCATCGTGGTGAATGCACTTGCAGATTTGACAGAGCAGCTCATGGTCGTTCCGACAGTACTCAATGATCTTGTTGTTCGGGTGATAAAAGCAGAACTTCTCCTGTTCCTGGCTAGTGGCGTCAATGAAAAGGTGGTCCTGCATTAACAGGTCCGAGTGGACGTTCCTGAGACAATCGACACAGAGATTCATGCGGCAGGCGACGCAGTGTTTATAAGCCAACCTGTACTCCCTGCACACCTGGCAGTAGGCGGGATTCAAAGCCCTGTCAAAGCGCCAGGTGAGGAAGTTGTTTTGCTGCATGTAGCGCCTGGTGAGGCGGCTCCGCAAATAGTTCTCAGGCATCACCACCTTATTGTTGGGCAGGCAGTGGGAGCGCTGACAGATCGGGCAGTTGAAGATGAAGAAGCACTCAGTGACGTCAGCTGTAGCCTGGATCCTCTTCAGGCACTTCTCACAGACGGAGTGTCCACAGGGTAAAATATAGGAGTGCAGCCGCAGCTTGCCGCAGATGGGGCAGAGCAGGTGTTGCATCAGGCCAGAGTGGGTCTTAGCGATTAAGGAATCACAGCTTCCATGCTTCCGTCGAAATCCTGAATTAAAGATACTCCACCTGAAAGTAGAATCATGAAACCATGACATGACAGAGGTGCAGGGGACCTTGGTCTTCTAGACTATCTAATCCAACCCCCTCATTTAAGGGATAAGGCCCAGAGACATTAAGAGACTTGCCCAAGAAAACACAGGTGGGCAGTGGCAGAATCAGGATTCACATCCCAGGTCCTTTGACTCCAAATGCAGTAGTCTTTTCCACTGTACCAGGTGCCAGCTCTTTTATTTTAGGGCTGATGAAACTGAAGCCCAGAGAAGGAAATGACTAACCCAAGGTCACATAACTAGTTAGTAGCTGATCTAGGACTAGAATCTAGAACTTGACTGTCCTGAGTTTTCGCTCCAGCACATTATATTGCCTCTAGTTAGGGCATGCCCAATTAATCAAGCAGTGTTGATTTTTTTTTTTTTTTGCTTTTTGGTGAGACAATCAGGGTTAAGTGACTTGCACAGAGTCACACAGCTAGTAGGTGTCAAGTGTCTGAGACTGGATTTGAACACAGGTCCTCCTGACTCCAAGGCTGGAGCTCTATCCACTGCACCACCTAGCTGCCAGGAAGTATTGACTTTTAATAAGAATAAGAGTATAGCCACCAGGTGAGATAGCCAAGGGTTGAGGGCAGGGCCTATTTTAGCCTTTTTTTTTTAATCTCCAGTGATTAGCACTGTTCCTGGCAGGTGTTATTTTCTTGATGAAATAGATGCTGAGTAATACTAAGTTGTAATATTGCTTAATATTTATGATATATTAGCAATAGATCTGGTACTCAAACCCACGTATTGTGCTGCCAAATCCCACCACTTCACATTGCCTTTCATTTTGTTAGTCATTGTGGGGGTTGTGGGGAGAATACATTATCCTTGCCTGTGAGGATTTAAATCAAATCACTTTGTGAAACACTGTACATGAAACATTGAAAAAAATGGTACTGCCCTTTAGGGACTTATATTCCACAAAGAGGAGTACAACACATACACAGGTAAGTGTAGAGTAGTGTTCAAAAAGGAGAACTAGGCAAAACACTATGAGAAATCATGTCTCTAACATTTAACAACATCTCCTGTGAAGGGGCTAGCCATTCCCACCAAATGCTGATGAATTGTCAGGCTAGCTGGAGCAGCTGAGCACCCTGAAGGAGAGATAAGAGGCAGTATGTATGTGCCAGGCAATTCAAACCACCTCTACCATCTTGGGCACCATTTTTCCTCAGACCCTAATGGATATAGCCTAGGCCCTAGGACCTCGTGTGCTCAAGATGTTGTGCTTACAAAATAGTCATAGGTCACATGTAGAGAGTACTCTAAGATTTACAAAGAGTTTTCCTCACAACAATCTGTGAGATATTAGCTACTTCATGTTTCATTATCCACATTTTACATAAGAAGAAACTGAAGCTCATTCAGGGAGTTTAAGTAATTCATCCAGGGTTACACACGTCTTAAGTCTGGTTTCATTTGTGTCTTCTGACTGTTAGACCAGTGTTCTTCAGATGCCAGTGACTGCTAGTTCTCCAGCTCAGTCCCTCACTGCTTCCCACTACTCAGGTCAATGGAATATCGGAAGTGTTTCATTTTTGTTCTTTTATCTCCAGTGCCTAGCACACCACTTGACCTACATTAGGGACTGCTGAATTGATCTGCTGAATTGTTGAGTTGAATTGAATATAGTCTGATTGATTTTCTAATCATTTCCTCCTCACCATCAATATAACATGTTCATTCCCAGCTTTGCACCTTTGCTCATGATACTACCTACCTCTTATGTTTCTTCCTCTCTTCTCATCTAAATCTTATCCATCTTTGGAGGACCAGCTCAAATCTTATATCTACTATGAGCTCTTTCCCAACTGCTCTAGTGGAAAGAGTACGGGACTTGAAGTAAGGAACCCTAGATTCCTATCCTGGCTCTATTACTTACCAGCTCTGTGACCCTGGGTAAATCATTTAACTTTCCTCAGCCTCAGTTTCCTCATTTGCCAAATGAGAATAAAAATATAGGCATACCTGATTTTATTGGCTTCACTTTATGACAGTTGGAAGATACCGTGTTTTTGTTTTTGTTTTTGTTCTTTTTTTTTACAAATTGAAGTCATTGTGGAAACCCTGCATCAAGCAAGTCTAATGGAGTCATTTTTCCAACAGCATGTGCTCACATTATGTCTTTGGGTCATGTTTGGTAATATTCACAATATTTCAAACTTTTTCATTATTATTATATCTGTTATGATGATCTGTGATCAGTGATCTTTGATCTTGTTATTATAACTGTTTTGGGGTGCCACAAACTTATATAAGACAGTGAACTTAGTTGATAAATGTTGTGTGTTCTGACTGCTCTACCAATAGGCCATTCCTCTGTCTCTCTCCCTCTCCTCGGGCCTCCCTATTCCCCGAGACACAGCAGTATTGAAATGAGGCCAATCAAGAACCTTACATTGGCCTCTAAGTGTTCAAGTAAAAGGAAGAGTCAATCAATGTGGCAAATTTCATTTTTTTTTTGTTTTTTAAGTATTTTTTTTTGTATTTTAAGTATCTTTTTTTTGTATTTTAAGAAAATGCCGTAACCACCCAAATCTTTAGTGGCCACCACCCTGCTCAGTTAGCAGCCATCAACATCAAAGCAAGATGCTCCACCTGCAAAAAGATTATGACTTGCTGAAGGCTCAGATGATGGTTAACATTTTTTTGGCAAGAAAGTATTTTAAAATTAAGATATGCATACTTTTTGGACATAATACTATTGCACACTTAACAGACTACTGCATAATACAAACATGTAATGCATAGTACAAACAAATACTGCATAGTATAAACACATACTGCATAGTATAAACAAATAATGCAATACAGCATGTCATAGGTCACATGTAGAGAGTACTCTAAGATTTACAAAGGGTTTTCCTCACAACAATCTGTGAGATATTAGCTAATTCATGTTTCATTATCCACATTTTACATAAGAAGAAACTGAAGCTCATTCAGGGAGTTTAAGTAATTCATCCAAGGTTACCCACGTCTTAAGTGTGGTTCCCAGTACTGGGAAACCAAAAAAAATTGCGACATGCTGTATTGCATTATTTGCTTTGTTGTTGTGGTCTGGAACTGAACCTAAAATATTTCTGAGGTATGTATGCCCGCACATGGTAAAGTGGAAAGAGCTCTGGCTCAAGTTAGAGGACCTGGGTTTGAATCTCTACCTGTATCACCTTGGGAAAATCAATCAATCTTTCCAGACCTCAGTTTTCTCATTTGTAAAATGAGTTTGGACTAGATGGTCTTTCAGGTCCCTTACAACTCCATGGAGCTGTGATGTTATAATCCTATGACTTTATAACCACTTCCAGCTCTAAACCTGCGATCCTAAATAGAAGTTGTCCTACATATGTTACAGGGTTGTTGTGAGCAAAGTGCTTTAGAAACCTTAAAGTACTTTAAAAATGTGAGATATTATTACTACTGCTGATCATACTGTTCTCCTTCTCTGAATTCTTATAGTACTTATAGCACATATCGCATAATTTATCATTAATTGATTCCTCATTAATTAATAGAATGATAGAATTTTAGGGTTGGAAAAGACCATTAACACTTTAGAGACTCCACAGAGAGATAATGGCAACTTCAGGAAAGGAAAACCATGTGAATTAGGAAGATGCACTGACTGCAAATATCAGCAAGGGAGGGTAGGATTGTATAAGGTCAGAATCTAGGAAAGAAATAAAATACTGGAAATGAGACAAGTAGTAATAATCTTTCAGTAGAAAGGTCTTGAAGAGCCAAGTCCTCAAGCCTGTCTGTATAGGGTCTCTACACCAGTTGGTAAGATCTGACTCTTGGCTTTTGCCCACCTGTGTAGGAGAAGGGACAGAAGGGACCTGGTAATAGCCACAAAACTGGATCCACAGCGTGCAAGACAAAAAGGAGTCCTCATCTGGATCTCTATTTGGTGACAGGTATAAAAGGAGCCCAGGAATTCTGGATGAAAGATGGAAGGTGGACTTGTAGCATAGCCCATCTTCCCCACATTATGGTTCTTGAATCTCTTGAATCGTCTTAGGCAGAATATGACTATTTTGAAATAATCATTTCAGCAGCTTGAGTACCAAGCCCCCAACCATCAATTCCCTATTGCCAGATGATGTAATAGACATATAATTCCAAAAGCAAAAGTGTTTAATTAAAACATGAAAAAATAAAAGAGAAGAGAAATCAAATAGTAAACCCATACTTGGCATCTATACATGAACAAGTGCAATGTCCTGAATATCCAGAAGAGTTATAATCTGATTCTCCTTTAATAGCTTTGATTCCTCAGTATAATGGAGAGGGCTCCAGTGGCTCCAGGACTCATGGCCCCAGTGATAAATGCTTTGGATGTGATGCCATTTGCTTCCTGGAGGTCTTTGCAAGAGCATCTTGGGACAGTCTGGAAAAGGGATGAAACATCTCACTTCAGTTCTGGAGTCATTAGGGCCCATTGTGGTTCCTGGTTTTGGAAACACCATGGCCACACCACTGCCAGGTTCATTTAAGCTATCCTGTTTCCAGGTCTTTTTCCTTCTTTTTTCTTGTTCATGCCACCCACATGACTCCAGCAGCCATGTTTTTTTAAGCCTCCTCCTTGAAAAGCATTCCCCCACTACAATCCTCACCTGTGATAATACCACACTTGCTAGCTGAAGCTGCATAGGAAATGAAATCCTATGGTTATTTACACTATAAGAGGCCTTGAGATACAAAGAACAGTGCTGCTCCCAATTCATCATGTTTAACAATGGGCAAAGAAGGGACAATGATGAGAGCAGCATTTTGGAAAGATTATTTTGGAATTAGTGTGTAGGAAAGATTGAAGGGGGAGGATGCAGGGAATTCAGCTAAAATACTATTGCAGGGGCAGCTAGGTGACACAGTGGATAGAGCAGCAGCCCTGAAGTCACAAGGACCTGAGTTCAAATCCGATCTCAGACACTCATTAGCTGTGTACCCGGGCAAGTCACTTAACTCCGATTGCCTCAAAAACAACAAAACAAACAAACCACTATTGCAATAGTCAAAGTATGAAATGATAAGGGCCTGAGTTAGAGCAGTAGCAGTTAGAATAGCAAAGGACAGATGAATGAGATTGTGAAAGAAGGTTGTATATGACTTGGTGATTCATGATAGATAAGAAAAAGGCAAGAATCAAAGATGACTGAGATTTTTAGCCTGGTTCAAAACTAGGAGAATAATGGTATCTTGGAGAGGGACAGAAAAATAAGAAGGAACTAATTTGAAAAAAAAAGATGATGTGCACAATTTTGGGATTACTTTCATTTTATAATTCCATAATCTACTGTCTTATTTTCACATCACTCAATCTTATATGGATTTCTCACTCTGCCTGTCTAATTCTCTCCCCTTACTGTCATTTTCTCTCTCAAACCTACTGTGTCTCTTCAGTATCACTCTAATTATCATGGATACCTCACTCTATCAGTCTTTGTGATATAGGGGAAAGAATGCTGTTTGGAATCAAACCACCTGGGTTTGGTTCTGGGATATCACATTTCATAGCTGTGTGACCATATGTAAATGACATCATCTCTCTATACCTCAGTTTCCCCAACTTTAAATTGAGGATAATCCTTGCACTTGAAGGATCATGAAGAAAATGTTTTCTAAATTTTTAAGTTCCATATAAATGTGGGCAATTTCAGACTCACTCCAGTCTTGCTTCTTCACTTATGTCTTATATCTGTTTCATTTGTGGCTTGTAGTATTCCATTCAATTTCACAAGCATTCACAAACAAAATATACATATATACATATACACATATATTGGTGTATATATGTGTACACATGTGTTTTCTCCCCTGCTCTAACATAAGCTCCTTGAGGATGGAAATTATCTCATTCTTTGTATTTATATCTCCAATACCTAGAATAGCACTTGGTAAATAATAGGTATTTAACAAATGCTTATTAAAATTCCAAATGTGCTGATTATTTAAATGTATTACTTAATATTTGCTAATAAATTATAATTGATTAATTTATCTGTCTATTGTATGTAGTACCTCTATCTCTCTCTCTGTGCCTCTGTATTCTCTGTCTCTGTCTCTTTCCCTCTTCTCTCCCTTCCTTTTCTCCATTTCTCCCCCCTTTTAGGACAGACTGAAGAGTACACTGAAGGTCACAGATCTGACTCTTTTTATTGAAATGGATATTGGTGGCTGGTGATCTAGGCTGCAATGAAGGCTCTGCAATAGTAATGGCCTAGAAATATTTGACTACCTGCAAGTCAGATCTTCGTATGATATAATAGTGTGCATATCACTACATTTTCAGAGTGTAACATTAAAAAGGAGACTTCCCTTATCCATAGAAGCTATTTTGGCAAGTTTTCATGTTTGTATTAAGGTAAAATTTCCACAAATGAGGACAGTCAGTATAATGTAGGGGAATGGATACTGAACTTGGGGTCTGAGGACCTGAGTTAAGTCTTACTTCTATTACTCACTAACTGGGTACTCTTTGACAAGTGGTCTTTCTGAGACTATTTCTTCATTTGTATAATGGGAATGATGTACATGCTTCTTTATCCCATGGGATTGTGGTGAAGAAAAGTGCTTTGTGTGTATGCAATGGTATAATTTATTTTTAGTCTTTGGTATGTAATTGCTAGATATCTTTTTTAAAGTGGGTCTTCCTATCTTGCTTAGGTGGGAAGTGCAGAGTGCAGGGATTACTCACAGGCTCAGATCCCACTCTTATTGGCATAGGAGCTTTGACCAGACCATTTTCCAAACTGCACTGATTCACCTGGAGCCACCCTACTCCCAGGGGCTCATCATTTTAATGGTAAACTTAGTGCTGATATCCAATTGGCCTAGCTTTATTGAAGCTCAGAACTTTGGAGTTCAAGAGATCTACCAGCCTCAGCCTCACTAGGCATTCACAACAACATTCAACATTCCTTCTGTTTTTCAAATATCAGCATGTGTTTGATGTCTTTATTATGAATGCATGTGTGTGTGTGTGTGTGTGTGTGTGTGTGTGTAAGTTAGGTCTATACAAATGTCTTATGTCCAGTTATTGTAGATCATTTGATGCCTCCCCATTCTTATCTTGAATCTTTCCTATTCTGACTGGGTATAATGGTACAAAGTGTGGTTCACTGGGCAAAATGTTTGGTTGGGAGTCAAAGGACTGGTGCTTAAATCCTGTCTCCATCACTTACTATTGTGTGACTTTGGGCAAAATCAACTGACCTCTTAGGGCCTCAGTTTCTTCATCTATGAAATGAGAAAGTTGGAAGATGACCTGTCAGGTCACTATTCAAGTTCTAAATCTATAATACTGGGATCCTTTATGGTCTTGACCCCTTGGTCATGATCAGCCATTTTAATAAGACTACTAACATCCCCTCTTGAATTCTCCATCTCCTTGACTCTCTGGGATCTCCTTATATATCTCACTTCCTACTTTGGGTAACTTCTAATATCTGCCTTCCTTGAACCTTTCTCTGTGCCATTTGAGGAGCTTTTGGAGGAAATTGTGAAGTCATATTATAAGAGCCCAGAAGAAATTGATGTCATCTTACCTAAACTAAGCTCTCACTACTGCACTGCATGAAAAAAAGTTTCTTTTATTGACTCCCTATTTCATACTACACAGTGACTTTCTCTAAGTTTCCAATTAATCAATAAATACTCATTAATTACCTAAGATGTTCCAGTTACTAAACTAGGCCCTGGGGATAAAAAGTCCAAGGCATAAAGAATGAAAAATCTCTACTCTTAATGAGCTTCAGATGACCTTTCCTATTGTATCATTTCCTTTACAAGTTTGTTGTACATTATACAGATAGTATGGTATAAGTAGAGGCCTGGGCTTGAAATAGAAAGGCCTGAATTCGAATCCTATTTTTGACACTTATTGTCTATGTGACCATAGAGAAATTACTTAACTTGTCAATATTTCTCAATAGCTCCATGAAATGGACGGCACCTAACTTGTAGGGTTAGGTAGCACAATATGACTTCTTGTTTCTCTTCTTCTTCTTCTTCTTCTTCTTCTTCTTCTTCTTCTTCTTCTTCTTCTTCTTCTTCCTCAATAAGCCCTCAGTTATCAGCAGTCAGTTTTCCATTCCCACTGTCTATTGATACTGTTCTCTACAAGTTTACCAGTGGTCTCCTAAGGCTAAATCCAATGCCTTTTCTTCATTGATTATATTCTGTGAATTTTCATAATATTTGACACCTCCTTCTCTTGATAGTCTCTCCCCTTGGCTATCATGTCATTGCTCTTTCCTGGTTCTCCTAGAACCTCTCTGGCCAATATGTCTTAGTCTCTGTAGCTGGTTCTCCCTACTCTTCTGTTTTATTAAGTATGAATGCACCTATTGTCTTTAGAAAAAAAAACTACAAACTTATTAACCTGGCATTCAAAGTGTCCCCCACATTTTGGATCCAACTGACCTTTGGAAATATATTTCATGTAATCACCTTCATGAGCTCTATTTTCCAGCTAAACTGAATTCACCTTTCCCTCATCTCATAATATATTCTTTCATCTCCAATCATTTACACACATTATCCATCATGCCTAGAAAATACTTCCCCCAACATTTCCATCAAGACCCAGTTGAAATGCTGTTTTCTCCATAAAGCCTTCCTTCAATTTCAATCTCTGTAGTACAAAGTTTATATAAAAGAGAACATGGAGTAAGATGTCCTGTTTAGAGAAACATAGGATTAAGGGGTGGAATGGATCTTGTCTAAACTTCTCCTTTTACAGATGAGGAAACTCAGGGTCAGGGAAGTGAAGTGAATTGTACAAAGTCACATAGGGAGTAGGAAAACCAGATTTTGAACCCAGTTCTTCTGGAAAGTCACTTAACCTCTCTAATAATGAAACAACCCCTACTCACAATGAGCTCCTACCTGTCAGAAGATGACTTTTACTATTCACACTACTTATTTCATATTTATTATGAATTACACAAATAGCACGGTATAGAGAGAGGTCTGGGTTTGCACTCAGCTTCCTCTTTTATAAGACAAAGGAGTTGGACTCAATGAGTCAACTCAATCATAAAGCCCTTTCTAGTCTCAATTGCATGATTCTCAGACTTCAAAGCAAATGTTCTTTCCATTATACAATGTTACCTCCCTGAAAAGGAAAAGTCCAAATGAAACTTGAAGTCACAAGCTTATGATTATGTCTGACTGAGCTGTCTGGAGTTCTCCTCATTCTTCAAACCATCTTTGTAATAGAACCCTAAGAATTCTATGGCACAAGTCAGCTATAATTACCAAGTAAATGAGAGGAACAGAAACTTCTAAGTAGGCTTTGAAACTTTAGTTTGTTTATCTTCTACCTTGAACTGATAGTCAATTCTTCACACCTCCCCATGTGCCTCATACAAAGTGCTAGGCATATAGCAATCATATAATTCATACTCAGATGAATGGATACATGGAGAATAATAGTTTGAAAACAGCTATTAAGAGTCAAGCTAAAATATTTTTTGCATGACTTCACAGGTGTAATAGCTATCATATTGCTCTCCTTCTTAATGGGTGAGGGATAGGATAGAGGGAGAGAAAGAATTTGGAACCAAAAATTTTAAAAATGAATGTTAAAAATATTAAAAAAAATAAAGTTCAATACTTTTCACCTGAGGGGAAAAAAGCATTAAGCTACACACAAAAAGAAAGTCAAAGAGAGAGGGCCCCAGATGGGAGTCAGAGAATCCATATCTAGCATTGAAAGGTATCTCAGAGACTATTTAGTCTAACCTCTATCCTAAACATGAATCCTGGTAAGAATTTTCTTTCTTTTTTTAAAAATGCATTTTATTTATTTTAACATTGAAGTCATAGAAAACATTTCCATTTAGTCATATTGCAAAAATAAAGTCTAGAATTTTCCTTGACAAATCATCATTAAGTCTCTGATGGAAGACCTCCAGTATTGGGAAACTTGCTATCTCCTGAAAAAAGCCCAGTCCACTTTGGAATAGCTTTAACTACCAAAAAGTTATTCTAGGAGACCCATCAGGATGACAGAGTAGAAGGAAGAAAATGCACCAAACCAAGTTCTGATCAGGGGAGCTGAGAAAGAAAATCATAATTATTTATTTTTCCAGTTCAAGATGCCATAGGGAGACAGAGATGTCTGTGCACACTGGAGTTGGATGGAGTTTGTGGAGTATGCTGTATGGAGTCTTTGATCATGGAGACTGAGCCTGAGGGCCTGCCTACAATTGTGCACCCAAGCAAGAAGAGGTCCCAGATGCAATCAATGGAAATAGGTTAGGTGTTGTATGGGGATAGCCAAGGAATAGCAAGGAACGAATAACAATGCTACTTATTACCTAGCTCTGAATCATAGATCTAGTGCAGACTGAAGAAGGCACCTGAAACTAGGGATGGCAGTAGGTATAGGGACCTAAGTTGCATACTGAGGGAGAAGTGAGTACAGAAGCCAGCAGCAATTGTGTGACTGACTCTGGGAGCAAAGCTGGGTTTCTCATCCAGCCCTGATCCCTGCCTAAAGCCTGCCCCAGGATAATTGGGATAGGAATCCAGAAAAAAGGGAGAATCTATATTTCTGTCACTGAACCAGTAGATCTTTCAAGCTGGCTGACAGTGGCTGAGTCCAGAAGCAGTCTAATGGAGTTCCAACTAGGGATAATCCCACAGGTATGTTGTTTAGACCCAAAACTAAGTCAAGAACTTGTAGAATGCAGACCAAGAAATGAATGCTTAGACTTCACCCAGGATCAGACTACTTTGGGTGAACTAAAAGCATATAGGTTCCCTTACTGAGATGTCCCTGGCATTCTGAAATAAACCACTTTTAATAATGTGAGAAGGCAGCAGCAGGACCTATGAGGACACAAAACAGGACCAAGCATAGTGCAGACATTCCCTGCAGATTCACATAGAACCTGGCTCTAATACAATGTTCAAAGTCAAGAAAAAGACCAAAAGAATGAGCAAACAAAGAATAGCACCAAAAAGAGCTATTTGGGTGACAGGGACACTCAAGGGTTAAACTTAGAAAAAGAGAATGACTGTAAAACATTTACAAGTAAACCTCAAAGAAAAACACAACTTAGGCACACATTGTACTAGGATTTTTTGAAGATACGAGTTAAGAGTTTTAAAAAGACTGAATAATGATTTGTTATAAATGAAATGAGAATGCTATGGGAAAAATTGAAAAAGAAATGAAAGGTATGGAAGAAAACATTAGAAAGAGGATTGGCACAAGTGGTACAAAATCTTGTCTAGTAAAGAGACTTCTTGAATATCATAATAGAACAAATAAAAACTAATGACTCAATGAAACAACAAGAAATATTAAAACAGTCAAAAAGTCTGAAAAAATAGAAGAAAGTGTGAGGTATCACATATGAAGAACAACTGGCCTGTAAAACAGATCAAAGATAGATAATTTAGAAATTATTGGAAGGTTGGAAAAGGGCTTTACCAAAGTTCCCTTATTTTTAAAATTAATTAGTTTATTTTTAGTTTTCAACATTCATTTCTATAAGCTTTTGAGTTTTAAATTTTCTCCCCTTCCCTCTCCTCTCCCCTCCCCAAGAGGGCATACAATCTGATACAGTCTCTACGTATACATTTCTATTAAACATATTTTCACATTAGTCATATTATAAAGAAGAATTAGAACCAATGGGAGAAACCATGAGAAAGAAGAAACAAAATGAAACAGAAGAAAAAAAGAGCAAATAGTATGCTTTGGTCTGCATTCAGACTCCATAGTTCTTTCTCTGGATATGGACAGCATTTTCTATCATGAGTCTTTGGGAGATGTCTTAGATCATTCATTGCATTGCTGAGAAGAGCTAAGTCTATCAAAGTTAGTCATCACACAATGTGGTCATTACTTTATACAATGTTCTCCTAGTTATGCTCACTTCACCCAGCATCAATCCATACAAGTCAAAGTTCCCTTATTTTAACTCACAACAACCCTTTGAGGCAGGTGCTATTATTAACCTCATTTTATGCATAGGAAAGCTTATGCAAACAGAGTATAAGTGATTTGACTAGGGTTACACAGCAAGTATCTGAGACTGGATTTGAACTCAGGTTTTCTGGACTAGAGTGTCAATGTTGTATCCGCTATACCACTTAGCACTTCACAAGAAGGGATTTTAGATGTCGTCTAGACCAATCCTTTCATTTTACAGGTTAGGAAATGAAGACTAAGAAAGATTTAGTGACTTGCCAGGATTGCGTAGCTACTAAAATCAGAGGTAGAATTTTAACTCAGGTTTGCTGACTCAAGATCAATGTTCCCCCTCTATGTGCACTCCATGCTTCTTCCCTTACAAAACTAGAAATATGTCCAGTTCTAGGATGACAATAATGGTGCAAGGGGAAATATTGAAAAATGAAAATAGTTTTTCATCTTTCTTTTTGGGGGGAGGACAAAAGTTTATCCTTATTTTTTTCTTGGACCATGATTTAAGATTATGAGTTTTTGGTCAGAAATGTATTATATCTAATGAAATTTAAGAAGAATTTATTTGTCTACTAGTCTAGAGTAATAGAAATTTATTGAGGAAGGCTTTAAAATGCTTTAATATAGAAAGAGATAGAAGGGAATGGAGAAAGGAATGGTGCTGACAGTCGTTATTTGAAGATGTCCCCTTGCCTAATCATATTGGTCTGTGGTAGACACGGGGTAGTCAGGGTTTTTAGTTTAGGGGGGGTAAGGACTGGAAGTTACTTGTAAGTTGTCTTCAGAATAAAAAGGATTATAGTATTCTTCATCAGTGTGTATTTGCAGGATTTAGAAGATGAGTGGGAAAACAAGATAATAAGGAAGGGAAGAGAGAGAAGGGGAGAGAGAGAGAGAGGGAGGGAGAGAGAGAGAGAGAGTGAGAGAAATGAGGGAAGAAGGAGTGACAGAATGGGAATAAGGAACATCACAGGAAGGAAAAAAGTGAGAAAAATAGGGATAAAAGCAGAGAAAAGGAATCAAAGAGAAGGGGTATAGTCTTGTAGAGCAAATGGGTTATCTTTTTTTTCTTTTGCTCTCATAATGGACATCCTAATGAATGAGGCCATTAGTGGAAAGAATCTGTCCAAAATCATGTGCTATGCTATCCTGAGAACACTTCTCTAGGAGATATCTTTGTTTTATGCCTACAGACTTCCAACATTAGTGAGAGTAGGCAATAGCCACCAGAAAACAGGCAAAGGATAGAATGTCCATTTGGGAATTCATTGCTTTTTATCTCCCAAACGGTACACAGAAACATTAATCTCTGACCATTCTGAAGGACAATTTACCCATCTCAGTACCCAGGGATCCTAAATATCAAATCCTTAGCCTTGAAGCATTAGGAAGATAGTTTTATCTATAATGGCCTTTGATGTGCCTTCCTTTCTGTAGTTAACTGTAGGCTGATAGGGTTTCAAGCCTGACCATACCCTTCTTATTAGAGAGGAAAATGATCTGATAAATTCTAGGGTTGCTTCTTTTTCTAACTTTTTATGGTTTGTTACATACAATTTGACTGCTCACCCTCCCAGAGATATTTGTGTTTTAAAAGAGTTTAGAATCTATGAAACTCCTAAGCCAAAGAACTAATTGAAGTAGCATCAGAGGAGGGTGCTTCTCTTTTGTTCCTCAAATCACTTTTCACAGACAGCCACTTATGCTGTGGAAAGAGGCAACTGAGCTCTGAGAAGTTCCTACAGCCATGAGATCCCGCCTTCATCCTCCATGTTCTGGAGAAGGTTCACACAGATGAGTCAACTCAGCTGCCATGTCTGACCCTTCTCATCTTCCTCACAACATCTAGCACATAGGCAGTGCTTAGTAATTCATCCATATTTTAATATTCTGAGATCTCATCCATGCGGAAACTCCCTCCAACATTAGATCATCACCTTCTCGTCATCTGTGATTTTTGTCTGTGTCCTTCCATAAATCCTCTATAAATGCTATGCCCATCATGCAGAAGATCTTTCAAGACTTTTAATATTTCAAGTATACTCGTGCAATATTCATGCTTGTCTATACCTTGATCTCACAATATGATTAACTTATCTCCTTTTCTAGTCATATATATGTACAATATTCTTCTGTGATGAAATCTGATATAAATGTACATATACAATGTATATGTAAATATACATGCATAAATATACATACATACACATATCGATATCTGTTTCCTTGATGGTGCCTTTTATTATAATTCCTGTACACAAGTCATCACAGATCATACACTTCAGCCTACCCCCACCTCTTGTGAATCTCCCCCCATGATCCCCTTTGACACATTCTTGGGAGATCATAACATTCTCTCATTCACATCCATAAGCATCAATCAGCCAATAAACATTTATTAAGTACTATGTACCAGGCACTGTTCCAAGCGCTGGGGATACAAAAAGAGGCAAAAGCTCCTGCCATTCAGCAGTTCACAACATAATGGGTCATCATCAGAAGAATATTGTAGTGGTATTAAAAAAGATGGGTTTTAGCAGCAGGTAGCAACTTGAAAGTGCTATGCAGTTACCCATATGCAAATATATTTCATTCTTCTCCTCTCATTCAATTATGTGTTCAGTTGTTTTCAGTTGTGTCTGTCTCTTCATGGCCCTATTCTGGGTTTTCTTGGCAAAGATACTGATGTGGTTTTCCATTTTCTTCTCCAACTCATTTTACAGATGAGGAAACTGAGACAAATGGGGTCTCAGTGACAGCTGACTTGCCCAGAGTCACACAGCTATTAAGTGTCTGAGGCCAGATTTGAACTTAGGAAGATGAATCTTCCTAACTCCAGGCCCAGCACTCTATCCACTGCACCACCTAGCTGTCCCATTCAATTGTCCTAGTTTATTGTCCATCTGCATACTGTGCCTTCATGAGATATAGGTACTGATATACTAATCCAATAGGGTTGCCCTTCCAACTACATGCTTTAATTAGGACATTTGTTCTTCATTTGTTTTTTTTTTTTTGCGTGTGTTAATTTTTTTTAAATGTCCATGAAATCTCACTGAGAAGGCCCTGTGATATTATTGCCACAGTGTCATCTGTAAAGAAGAATGTTTGGAGAACCTTACAAATTTATCAAGTACTTAATAGCCCAAAGTACTGGACTAGGCATGGTGGGTAAAACCAAGCAGCTTACAATTTAGATGGAGAGAGATTTATGCACATAACACGATTAGACACTTCCCCCACAATGGTCCCCAATCAAAGTTGCTCCTCAATATCCTTAATACATTAAAAATAAAATCCTACTCTAATGCTATAAACCCTGCTGTTAGGTTTGGGGATTAATCCTTTAAGACACAATTCCCCATACACACTGTGCATAGCAGCTCAACAGGGTCTTTAATGGTCATTCGGAAAACAGTTGTCAGGTGGGCCCAAGAGGTTTCATCAATGAATCGGTCACAAGGGAGTCATCTCCCTGGTTCTTTTCCCCCTTCCTGTGAAGACCTGTCCCTTTCAAGTTTCTAGCTTGGATGAAGAAAAAAAGGCAGACAATCAGAATGACTGCTTTCTCCTCATTGAGATGAGCAATGTTGGCTCCATTCCCTAATATTGTGGATGGAAGAATGAAAAGATATGAAGCTGTGTAAGGTGGTGAGATTTTTGAAAAGTCAACATGACAGCGATAGGCATAAAGGGGATGGATTGCCTCCATCTTTTGCTGACTCAGTGAGAATCACACAAGGTCTCTGGGGCAGGGAAGAAGGAAGTTGTGGGGAAGTTGAGTCAGTAGTACTATTATGAAGATGAACATAACAGCACCTTAAGATTCATCTAGTTCAACCTTCTTGCTTTAAAGATGAGGGAACTGGAGCACAGAGAAGTATCTTGAGTGAGGTCAGTAAGCATCATAAGTTGTAACTCAAACCCAGATCATCTGTCCAGACTTTTTTCTCCTACATTTAGAGTTTTATGTCTCTAAGAACTTTTTTAAAGGTTTTGTTACCTGGATTTTGGCCATCTATCTGTAACTGTATCTGTTAAGTATTTCAGACACTGTTCCTGTGGCATTAACTGATTCCAGCAATGTTGTTTAGTCTAATGTTTTGCTTTGATGTCACAAAACAGGATAGACTTAATTTTCAAATAAAAAAAATTTTAAATCATGACTATTTAATTGAGTACTTATGGCATGCAAGACATTGTCTAGGAATATGTTATAGGGAATACAAAGAAATCTAAGGCATTATGCTTGCCTTCAAGCAGCCTGTATTCTAGCTGGAGAGACAAAATATAAATATACAAAAAAAATAAAAAACCCAGGGGCAGCTAGGTGCCACAGTGGATAGAGCTCTGGCCTTGGAGGCAGGAGGACCTGAGTTCAAATCTAGCCTCAGACACTTGACACTTATTAGCTGTGTGGCCCTGGGCAAGTTGCTTAACCCAGATTGCCTCACCAAAAAAAAAAACCAACAACAAAAAACAAAAAACAACAAAACAAATAACAACAACAACAACAACAACAACAACAAAACAAAAACCCTGAACATTACAAGACGAAAGCATGCATTACTGATGCCACTGGTAGGATAAGACAAAACACCAATGTTTTTGAAATCAGAGGTCCTGGGTTCAAGTCTTGATTAGGTGACTGCTGTGTTACTTTGGCAAGTATGATAACTTCGCTGGGCCTCAATTTCCTTATCTGTAAGATGAGATGAGATAACCTGACCTTTAAAGTCCCTTTAACCTCAAGTTTGATGATCCTATGAAATGAGCAGCATATTAGAGTGGTCCAACATTTTGAAAGTTTAGAGTCAGAGGGCCTGGGTTTGATTGTCTGCTCTACTGCTTACTACTTTGCAAGACCTTGGGCAAGCCGCTTCACTCTTCCTGGGCCTCAGTTTCCCCATATGTAAAATGAGAGGTTTGGACTAGGTGACTTTGAAAGTCTGAGTCTCTTCTAAAGGAGAAACAGTGTAGGCCTAGATAGTCTAGGGAGACTGTGTAGAGGGGGAGGAATCAGAACTGGGCCTTAAAGGATGGGGACAGAACCTGGAAAAGTCATGCACTAGCCAATGGGTGATGCAGAAAGGAAATGTCATGATTCCCAAGGAGGAGGAAAAAGTCACGATGGGCTCTAGTTTGCTAGGGAAGTTGCTTATTAAACAAATCCTGACTGGATTGACTGGAACGGAGTTGGCCTCAGCAGGTTATGATGGGCATCTGTCTACGCATGGGTTCCTAGAGTACTTACGGGGATTTAGCAGTGAAAAGTGCCCGGTGGTGGCAGCGGGCGTCGTAGAAGTGGCAGGAAGATTTTCCTCTGGGACAAATACAGCAGCACTTTAAGATGGGGTCATTGGCGCAGGAGCAGCAGCACCAGTGACAATTGGGAGAATCGGAACAGGTACAGTGACAGAACTGGCATCTTCCGTCATCCTCATACGGGCAGGGGAAGCAGGTGCAGTTCCTTTCTGTAGTGAGAAGAAACTTCATGCACAGGCACATGCATGACCTGGGTAAGATAATCTCCCATGGACAGCATGGAGAACAGAGGCATGTTGCTTCCTCCATGGCCCCTACATGATTGCTGCCTTCTACATATGATTCAAAATGTCACCCCCTTCCAGAGTCCCAAGGTCTATTTGATAGCACACTCTATCTCTAAAAACACCAGCTGCTTGATTTCTTCAAGTCATGACCTACTGTTACAACTAGGATGCCAAGGGACAGATGGGCATTTACATAGGTAAGACTGAGTTCATTGTTTATGTCATAATCCTCTCTCCCCTCTTTAATTCACTACACTGTGGGACTGCAGGTGCCTGTAGGTAGACTCTTCACAGACAGCCCAGTGGGATTGCAGTGAATAAAATACCTGGGGATCTTTTGCTCTCACCATGTAGTATGTGAGCTGACAAGGCTGGGCTTTGGTCTGTTTAATTCCTGCTCAGGATTAGGCCTGCACTTCAGGTAAAATATGCAAGGTTACCTGGGCTATGACTTAATGGTTTGAATGTCTTGAAAGGCTTTGAATGGCTTCTCATAAGTGTACTCGCAGATGAAAAGAGTCGTGCATTTAGAATCTGAGGTCCTGGGTTCAAATCCTAGCTCCTTGTAACCATGGGCAAGTCATTTCATTTCCCTAGGCCAGATGAGGAGGTTAGACTAGATCAGGGGTTCTTAATCCTTTTTGTGTCATGGACCCCTTTCGCAATCTGATGAAGCCTATCTTGGAATCATATTTTTAAATTCAAGTAATAAAATGCATAGAATTATAAAAGAAAACAATTTATATTGAAATAGCTGTAAAAATATTGGAAGTTCCAAGTTCATATACCTCCTCATATCTATCTATGGACATTTGAGCAGTCTCTGGATCCTAGGTTAACAATCTCTTTACTAGAATGGCATCTCTGAATCTAAACTCATATGAATTGAAAACATAAGGAACCTCTGATTGTTCTTTTTCTATAGAAATATAGCTTCATTTGACTATTGAACCAAAACTTCCAACAGAGAGGTTCAAGTGTGGATAGCTGGGAAACCTTAGAATCAGCAACATGAGCCTAGAGGGAAGGGCCTGGTGAGTACTTCATGCCTTCTCAAAAAGATCTAACAAGCAGTGTTACCAACAAGGCTTTGAAAAAAGCAGCTAGGATTGCAACCCCAAGAATGATATTTTTTTAGCTGTAGGGTAGATAGGGCCACAGAATCAGTCACACCTACCTGCAAAACGCTGGTCATCACCATCACACTGTGTCTGTTGATCCTGGCAAAATGAAAGCTTCGCAAGTGTTTCCACTGTGGGTAAAACTGATATTGATAAAAATGTTGGTGTCATTCCAGGTAGAACTTCTGGTCCTGATGAACATGAGCCAATTCATGAGTTTTATCTGTGATATATGAATATCACAATTGCTAAGCAAAATGTGCATTTTTCAGATTTTCCTCTTAGAAGCAGTTCTTTTACGTTATAATGGAGCAAAACATACTCTAAATAAAACATTTCAGGATTTAGGCTAATATTTTTGTTTCTTCTTCATGGACATAGGACATTTCTTGAGTGGAATAGTCTAAATGGGAAACACTTTACTTTGAGACTCATTTCCATGAAATGTTCAGGTTTTCTTTGTAGGGCTGTATAGGATGCCTATTAGATCTTAACTTCATCAACTCAATAATGGCAGAACTCTGCTATCTCCTGAAGAGACACTAGCTGCTTCACTTTTAGCCAATAGAGTGGTGGAGACTTCTCTCTACTTGGCCCCAAGTGGGCAGCTGCAGAAAGAGAGGTTTAGAATTGACTTATTTTAGAACTTCTAAATAATCATAGCTATTACTAGGTGTAATGGGCTTCATAGAGAATGGGTTCCTCCTCATTGGAGTGTTTTTCATAAAGGCTTTTTGTTAGGACAGGCATTTTTTCAGGAAAGGGCACTAGGTGGTGCAGTGGGTAAAGTGCTGGGCCTGGGTGTCAGGAAGACCTGAGCTCCTTCCTTCAGACACTTACTAACTGTGTGACCTTGGGCAAGTCACTTAAACCTCTATTTGCCTCAGTTTCCTCAACTATAAAATGGGAATAATAACAGCACCTATCTCTCAGGTTTGTTGTAAGGATCAAATGAGATAATATTTTTAAAGCACTTAGCACAAAGCCTGTCACATAGTAGGTGCTATATAAATGTTTATTCCCATCCTTATTTTGACAGGTATGTTATAACTAACAATAGCTAGCATTTATATAGAATTTTCAAGCTTGTAAAACACTTTACATATATCAGTCACATGATTTGTGGTGATTCTGTAAGATACTTGTTATTATCCCTATTTTTGCATATGAAGAAAATGAGGCAGGCAGAGGTTAAGTGACTTGCCCAAGGTCACACAACTAATAAGTGTCTGAGGCAAGGAGCTCAGGTCTTCCTGGCTTGTTATCTACCTACTATAGATGGAAGTCTTGCTTGTGTATGGGTTTGAGTAGATGACCTCTGACTTCCAGCTTTGAAATATGGGGTTCTATAATCCTGAAACTACATCTCGCCAAAGCACTGTCTGATTCTGCAACCCACCACCTTATCCTCCTCAACTTTATATGATCACAATAACTAACATTTACATTGCTCTTTCAGGTTTGCAAAGGTTTGTATATATTATCTCATTTGATCCTCTCCAAGACCTTGTGATAGAGGTGCTATTATTATTATCCTAATTCTATAAGCAAGGAAACTGAGACTGAGAGACAGTAAGTGACTTGTCAAGGGTTCACTCATCTAGTGGGTATCTGTGGCAAGATATGAATTCAGGTCTTTCCCCTTGGCTGCCCTAATAGCCCATTTTATAATGGAAATGGGATTTGTTATATTTTAATTTTATTTTCAGAAAATATAGCTAGTCAGATTTATTAAAGTTATTTTTCTACTCACAACTCTTCTGTGGCTCACTATTATTTATCAAATGTATGTAAAACTTCTTGATTTGGCATTCAAAGCTTTTGCCATAGTTGAATGCCACCCAAGATTTCCACTTTTATCTCACACTGGTCATACCACTGTAGCCAAACTGTTCTATTTAATTAATTTAAATTTAACTTGTTATTTTTCTGCGCATATGCTGTGTGGTCCCTTCCATGCCTTTGCTCATACTTTCTGTGCCTGGAATGTCCACCATCCATCCTTCCCCACTTCAATCAACCTCTGACTATTGAAATCTTACCTGTTCCTTAAGGCCATGCTCAAATGTTGGCAAATCTCCCATTAAATTATCCCTGATCCCACTAGTCAGTAATGATAATCACTCCTCTTCCCCACTCTCCACACCATGAAAACCAACTTGGTTTGCAATTATCATGTATATTCACTATGTATTATGATCATTTGTGCATTCTTCATTCATGTCCTCCTCCTAAGCTCCATGAAGGCAAGAATCTTATTTCATTTTCATATTGCATCAATCCCATTATGATTGTCTGAAAACAATTAATACATATTTGTTGAAAATGAATATTTCTCTTGCATAAGGGATACCCAAATTACCTTTCATGATGCATTGTCAAATCCTTTTCAGAATAATAGGCTCACAGAAACTTAGAATTGGAAGGATGCGTGGAGCTACCTATCCAAGATAGATCTTGGTGTGCTAATTCTTCCATCTGTGTATTTGCTTCTGCAAGTGGAGACCACACTGGAATCTGAATGCAGCAAAGAAGAATCTGGGATGTGATAAGTATGAAGACTTGAGAAGTCTCCCAACGGGCCCAACACTTTGGTGCAGGGGATATGCCTCATCACTTCATAGAATCCCAGAATTAGAAGGAATGTGCAAGATCATCTAATCTAACCCCCTACCAATAGGTGCAATACACAATTTTAGGAGCTAGAGTTTCAAGGGCTCTTGAAGATCAACTGGTTCAATCTTCTTTTTACAGTTGAAGAAATGAGGTCCTCAAAGGTGAGATTATTTGTCCAAGGCTATCCAGTGGCCAATCAGAAATGGGATCCCACATCTATGGATTTCCTATCTCAATTCTCTGTTCACCGCACTCTATAGGTCAAATTAATAGCACTTTTTGAAAGTGGTTTCCTCAGAGGTCCCTAATTTATCATCTGCATTTTGCATATCCCATTCTGAGTCAAGTGCTCTCCAGCTGGGAGAGACCCTCACATTCAGGGCTGTGTAAACAAAGGGCAGAAATGAGCTTTGTTTTGTTTTCAAGACATCTGATGTGTCGCTTATTGGCACTTTACAGGTCTGGGTTGTAAGCTGTACTGCATTTGAAAGCCTTTAAAACTCCCTGATTGCACATTTACCTGATGTCAGCAAAGTAGTCCCTCCTGTCAGAGGCTCACAGATACATAGCTCATTTCAAATGTATTTAAGATGGGGAAAAATGATTAGCCTGGGTTAATGCATGTTTCGAGAATTTTCAAAAGTACTGTACCTTGGCACAGCTTGCCACAATGGTTCTTTCTAATCCGTTCCTCACAGAGCTTTTTAGGCACTGATGCCATAATTACTAGATTTAGAGGGACGGGGTGAAGGAGTTTTGCTGAGCAGAGACAGACAACCAGAAAAGCCAGTCTGGCAGTGGAACCCACAGCTTGGCTGAGACAGACAAAGGGGATCCTGATCATGAGGACAGTGTGTCATTGCTGCTGGCGCTCCAGGCCTGGACTTCTCCTTTTCCAGCCCAATTTGAAGCAGCTGCTATTTGCATTCATAGCAAACCTAGCCAGATTTCTGTAACCAGTCTAGGTTGGGGCAGAGGGGTCAGGAAAAGGAGAAGAAAGGATTTTGGTGAGAGGGGAATATTCTAAATAGATATTCCAAGGAGCTTAGTGAACCTCAGGAAAGACATGGAGGCTGTACAATGGCTCTTGGGAGCCACACTCTTCTAGTGTGGATAGGATTGGACAACCTATATGTGAATTCTGCCTTTCCCACAAATCACAATAAGACCTACCAGTTATGTGGTGCTTTAAGATTTGCTAACTGCTTTACATAAAGGTTCTCATTTCAAGTTTACAAAAGGTGTTATTATTATCCCCATTTTGCAGAAGAAGAAACTGAGGCTGAGCAAGATTAAATAAATGACTTTTCTAGGGTCAAACAGTAAGTATTTGAGGCAGGATTCATACTTAGGTCTTCCTGACTATTAAGTTTGGCACTTTATCCACTTGCCACCTAACTGAGTGTCCATGGTCCTTTTTTTCCCCCTCACCTTAGTTTTTTCACTTGTAAATTGAAGGATAATATAATCTCATAGGATTTAGAGCTGGATCTTAGAAATCTAATTTTGAGTTCATAGAAGTATAGCCTGGCTCTGCCGTGCGGATGCCACTGTAGAATCCAATAGCATTAACTTTGTGAAACTGGGGGACACTAGGTGAGACTTTTCACAAAGATTTCTGGGAGAAAGAAACTGGAAGTTTGGGGGTTTTTTGCTATGTGGTGAGATGCCAGGTGTTTATGCTGTTCCCCCCCCCCAGCTCTTCCCTTAAGAGAGAATATGACAAGAGAGACTCTGATGAGCTGCCAAAATATAGCTAATAAGACCAGTAAGGATGTTTGTTATAATAGTCCCCAGCAAGTGTAGCTAGGTGTCGCAGTGGATAGAGTGCTGGACTTGGAGTCAGAAAGACTTATCCTGAGTTCAAATCTGGCTTCAGACATTTTCCAGCCATGTGACCCTGGGCAAGTCACTTAGCCCTCTTTGCCTCAGTTTCCTCATCTGTAAAATGAGCTGGAGAAGGAAATGGCAAACCACTCCATTATCTTTGTCAAGAAAACCCCAACTGAGGTCATGAAGAGTTGGACATGACTGAAAAGATTGAACAACAACAAAGAAGTGCCCCGCAGAAAAAATATACTTCTCCTGTGCCTCTGAGTCAAAGAGACACTATCTCTACAACCGAGCAACTTCAATGAGGTCTATCACTCCCTCTTCCCACAAATGGGAAGGAACCAAAGCAGAAAGGCAATTTTTTTCCACCTGGTATTGGAATCCCCTGGCACTAGCTGGCGTTCTGTCCAACAAGTGCCTTTCTTTTGCTCTTGTGCTCATTCCCATTATAGTGTTATCTGTTACCCTTGATATAAAAGAAATGAGTGGGTACTAACTCTTGATGTACTGTACTTAATGCTAGTACCATGAGTAGAAGTTGAAGAAATTGGTCAGTCTTGGAAAAAACAAGAGATGAACTCAGCCTAAAATGAAAGGCATGTGAGGAGATGACAGAGAAATGATTTCTTCCCTGGGAGATCACAAACATTTTTAGTTACTCACTGATTGTACTCATCATCTAGCTTGAAGTTGATTTATAGGATAGAGTATAAACAGAGATTAATAATGGGAAGCAAATTAAAAAATTGCCTAGGCCAGCAGATCTCAAAGTGTGGTCTACAGAGCCCAGCAGGTCCCTGAGACCCTTTTAGGGTATTGGTGAGATCAAAACTATTTTCATAATAATACTAAGATGTTATTTGCCTATTAAAATGCTCTACCCCTTTCCAACTGCATATATCTATGTGAGGCTAGATTTTCTTCATGAACTTCAACCAAAGTACCAAATTGCAATAGGTTGAATGCAGAAGCAGATAGGAGAATCCAGTTGTCTTCTATGAAGCCATGGATGGCACAGCTAGGTGGTGCAGTGGACAGAGTGCCAGCCCTGGAGTCAGGAAGATCTGAGTTCACATCTGGCCTCAGGCACTTGCTAGCCATATCTCTGGGCAAGTCACTTAACATTTACCTCAGTTCCTCATCTGTAAAATGAGGGAACACTGGAGAAGGAAAGGGTAAATCACTCCAGTATCTTTGCCAAGAAAAGCTGGCGGTGTAGAGTTAGACACAACTGAACAAACAGCAAGAATGAGCCATGGATCCTATTCTTCATTGGGGTATATACTGCTTTTTGTTTACACCCTCTTCTAACACCTAATTCAGTGGGTGAGGATATTTACAAAATAATGGAGTGCCCTCATCCCTCCAACAATAGTACCTATATTAGGCAAGGAGGGCATTTCTCCTGGAGTATTTTATTCTCACAAGTGAAGGATATGTATTAACTTATAAAAGGAGGAAAAAAAACCCTTTGTAACAATTAGGACTATTTAACAATGGAATTGTCTGCCTCAGAGGCAATGATTTTCCCTATCATGAGAGGTCTTCAGGCAGGAGTTAGATGGCCACTCCATATGCATCTGGCTTGTAATTCTTCCCTTGTGCTTAATACATGTCATCTACCTCACAGGGTTATTGTAGAGATCAAATGAGAGAACGTATGGAATTTTCAGACCTTAAAGTGTGATATGTATGACAGCCACCATCATTATCCTGTCCAACCTCCTCATTTTATAGAAGAGGAACATAAGACTCAGGGAAAGGAAGTGACTTGCCCAAGATCACATGCATGATAAATAGCAGAATTGGTATTTAAACGCAGGTCTCATGACTTAAATCTAGCGTTCTACATGTGTTACTTATCTCACAGGGCTGGTGTGAGGAAAGCACTTTGCAAAGCTCAAAATCCAATAAGATGTAAGCTATTATTATTTGGAAAACTACAAAGAAGAGTGGCTCAAAGTCTTGCTTCTCCATAGTTACTATACTATCAGCTCTATGTGGCTTGCCACCCATTTCCTGAACTTTTCCTCTATTCACTTTTGCATTGTATTTTCAATTTCATATCCATTCATTTTTCAACAGTTAATTATTTTGAGTCAACATTAAAAGTAACTTCTTACTAATTAAACCAAGGTAGCAACAGCCTACTTCATATGCATTAGTTTTAGGTTATGCTCATATTTCCAGGGATGTTTTAAGTTTTAATTACACAACAAAGAATCATAGTTCCCCTTATTGAGAGCATTGTTTCCTACTATAGTCCCTGGATTGCAGGAAAACTCATCGGTCCTGAGATTTTGTTTCAGAGGTACTTGAAAGATCTCATTTAAAAACAGCTGCGTAAATAATTAAAAGAAGTTAGGCAGCCAATTAATTGGGCATATACAGTGGAAACAACATGGAATCTGGAGGTGGTGGATCTAGGTTCCAAACTCAGTATTGTTAATTACTGCTTGTCTGATTTTGGTAAATTACTTAACTTCTCTGAGCCTCAGTTTCCTCATCTGTAAAGTAGCTAGTATTTGTATAGCTCTTTAAGACTTGCAAAGCATTTAGACAGAATTACTCCCACTTTATTAACTCGAAGAAACTGAGGCAGATGGAGATTAAGTGACTTGCCTAGGGTCACACAGTGAATAAGTATCTGAGGTTAGGCTTGAACTTTTCCTGATGCCAGGTGCAGTGTTTTATGCATTGTACCACATAGCTGCCTAATAAATAACCTAGTTGGGTTAGATGACCTCTTACTATAAATCCCTTATAGTTCTTAAACTGTGATTTTCTATTATATTTCCAGTTCAGATTTATTAGTCAATTCAGTGCTTCCAAATGGCATCTGTCTCTGAAAATGCTCCTCTCTCTAGTTAATGGATATTCTAAAGTCCGACAGAATGAACTTGAATGGTGGTTGCTGTTTCTGAGTCATTATTTGATCAACCTGGCCTTCAGAAATGTCAGACATGATGAGACATAGGTATGCCATTGTTGACCTCTTGATTTCTCCTCGTGCTCCTCAGCAAGAGTCATTCTGCTTCCCAAACTATGTGAACAAAAATGGGAAAGCAACCTGTTTAATAACAATATTTTAGAGTCTATTTATTTATTTATTTATTTGTTTTCTTTTTTTTTTTATTCCCACTGGATTTCTTTTTTTAAAATTTTATTTATTTTTTAATTAATTAATTAATTAATTTTACTTTTCAACATTCATTTCCACAAAAGTTTGAGTTCCAAATTTTCTCCCCATCTCACCCCTCTCCCCACCCCAAGACAGCATGCATTCTGAATACCCCTTACCTGAATCTGCCTTCCCTTTTATCACCACCCCCCTTCTCCTATCCCCTTCCCCTTCTATTCTCCTGTAGGGTAGGATAGATTTCTATACCCCATTGCCTGTACATCTCATTTCCCAAACTATTTATTATTAACATTGGTTTTTAAAGCTTTAGTTTCCAAATTCTCTCCCTCTCTCTCCACTCACCCTCATTGAGATGGCAAGCAACTCGATACAGGTTATACATGTGTAGTCATGCAAAACACTTCCATAGTAGTCATGTTGTGAAAAATTAAGTATATTTCCCTTAATCCATCCCACCCCCCCATTTATTCTATTCTCTCTTTTGACCATGTCCCTCCTCAGAAGTGTTTGTTTCTGATTATTCCCTCCTTGGGCCCAATCTGCCCTCCCTTCTATCATCCCCATGCTCTCTTGTCTCCTTCCCCCCTATTTTCCTGTAGGGTAAGATAAATTTCCATACTCAATTGACTGTGTATGTTATTCTCTCCTTAAGCCAAATCTGATGAGAATAAGATTCCCTCATTCCCTCTCACCTTCCTTCATTTCCCTCCATTGTAAAAGCTTTTTCTTGTCTGTTTTATGTGAGATAATTACCTCATTCTACCTCTCCCTTTCTCCTTCTCCCAGTATAATTCTCTCTCACCCCTTAATTTTATTCTCCATATATCACCCCTTCATCCTCAACTCACCCTGTGTATTGTCTCTTTTTCTCTCTCTTGATATTTTTTCCCTCCAACTACCCTAATACTTACAAAGGTCTCATGAGTTGCAAGTATCATCCTTCCATGTAGGAATGTAAACAGTTCAACTTTAATAAATCCCTTAAGATTTCTCTTTCCTGTTTACCTCTTCATGTTTCTCTTGAGTCTTGTATTTGAAAGTCAAATTTTCTATTTAGCTCTGGTCTTTTCATCAAGAATGCTTGAAAGTCCTCTATTTCACTGAATGTCCATTTTTTCCCCTGAAGGATTATACTCAGTTTTTCTGGGTAGGTGATTATTAGCGTAATCCTATCTCCTTTGCCCTCCAGAATATCATATTCCAAGCCCTCTCATCCCTTAATGTAGAAGCTACTAAATCTTGTGTTATCCTGATTGTGTTTCCATGATACTTGAATTGTTTTTTTCTGGCTGCTTGCAATATTTTCTTCTTGATCTGGGAACTCTGGAATTTGGCTACAATATTCCTAGGAGTTTTCCTTTAGAGATTTCTTACAAGAGGTGATCAGTGGATTCTTCCCATTTCCATTTTACTCTCTGGTTCTAGAATATCAGGGCAGTTTTCCTTGATAATTTCTTGAAAGATGATGTCTAGGCTCTTTTTTGATCATGGCTTTCAGATAGTCCAATAATTTTTAAATTATCTGTCCTGGATCTATTTGCCAGATCAGTTGTTTTTCCAATGAGATATTTCACATTGTTTTCTATTTTTTCATTCTTTTGGTTTTGTTTTACAATGTCTTGATTTCTCATAAAGTCACTAGCTTCCAATTGCTCCATTCTCATTTTTAAGGAAGTATTTTCTTCAGTGAGCTTTTGGACTTCCTTTTCCATTTGACCAATTCTGCTTTTTAAGGCATTCTTCTCCTCATTGACTTTTTGGACCTCTTTTGCATTTGGATTAGGCTATTTTTTTAAGGTGTTATTTTCTTCAATTTTTTTTTTTTAGGTCTCCTTTAGCAAGCCGTTGACTTGTTTTTCATGATTTTCTTATATCACTCTCATTTCTCTTCCCAGTTTTTCCTCTATTTCTCTTACTTGCTTCTCAAAATCCTTTTTGAGCTCTTCCATGGCCTGGGACCAATTCATATTTTTCTTGGAGGCTTTGGATGTAGGAACTTTGACTTTGTTGTCTTCTTCTGTTTGTGTGTTTTGATGTTCTTTGTCACCAAAGTAACATTCTATGTTCTGACTCTTTTTGCACTGTTTGCTCATGACCCCAGCCAATTATTTGACTTTTAAACTCTTTGTTAAGGTACAGGTCTGCTTCCAGTATGGAGAATGTACTGTCCCAAGCTTCGGGGGTTTTGTGCAGCTGTTTTAAGAGATACTTCTAGGGACCTGTGAATTTTCAGTTCTTCCAAGGTGGTATGATCAAAGGCAAGGTGTTTACTTCTTTCCTGGCCTGTGCTCTTATCTATGAGTGACCACAAGCACTCTTTTCTACCTTGAAACTGTGAGGAGTATTCCCTCTCTACCACCACCACAAGCTCCTCCACACCAGTGCTCCTCCTTGCCCCAGGACCACCACCCAGAACTGAGGCCCAGATCCAAGCACAGGCAAAACAAGGCAATCCTGCCTCAGCACCAGCAAAGAGATACCTGCAATCCCCTTGTAATTAACCACTTGATCCCTCCTCCATCTGTGGGGCCGAGAGCTCCAGAAGCAGCCACCACCCTGGGGCTGGGCTAGGACTGGGGCCAGGACAAACTCTTCTCTCACCATGGTCCAATAGACCTTTCCTGTTGATCTTCTAAGTTGTCTTTGGAGTTTGTGGGTTGAGAAACTGCCACAGCTGCCCAAAATTCAGTCCTCTGAGGCCTGCTCTTGGTTCACTGAGGTCTTGTCTTTGCCTTCGGAGTCCACGCTGAACTGCTACACTCCTCTCCCAGTCTGGCACAGCAGACTTTTTCTGTTGACCTTCCAGGCTGTCTTGGGCTGGAAATTTGTTTCATTGTCTTTTTTGGGGGTTCTGTTCCTCTAGAATTTGTTTAGAGCAAGTCACTGCTTTTACTCCACCATCTTGGATTTGCCATAGAGTCGATTCATTAACAACATACCACGTTATTAAGCCTAGTGCTAGGGGTTGGGCAACAGAGATAAATGATTCAATTCCCTTCAATTCAATCCAACAAGCATTTATTAATCATTATTGATGGCCATTCACTGTGCCAGGGACTGGGGTTACAAAGACAAAAGCAAAATAGTCCCTGACCTTGAGGAGTTTACATTTTGCCTAGGTTGGGGAACATGGACGTAGATAAGTAAATGTAAAATATATACAAAGTTAATATAAAGTAATTTGGGGTGGGTGGGTGGGAAGGAATTTAGGTGTGTGTGTGTGTGTGTGTGTGTGTGTGTGTGTATGAGAAAGAGAGAAAGAGATGAGGAAAGACTTTATATAGGACTTGATCTAGGCCTCAAAGGGAGTTAGGGAGTCCATTCCAGGCATTGGGGACAGACTGTGCTAGGACACATGATAGATGGAATGACATGGATTGGATACAACAATTAGGTTAGTTTGGCTGGAGTGCAGAATATGCAAAAGAGAGTAACATGTAAAATCATCCTGGAAAGCTAGGTCAAGTCTGTAAATACTCAACTAGAGGATTTTGTGTTTCATTTTAGAGGTAATGTAGAACCCCTGAAGCTTCTTGAACAGAGATTGACCTGGTTAAACTTGTGCTTTAGGAATATTGAGTTGGCAGCTCTATGGATGATGGCTAAGAGCAGGGGTTCTTAAATTGGGGTCCATGGGCCTACCCCAAAGGGTTCATAGATAGCTTTTAGGGGGTCTGTGAACTTGGTTGAGAAAACAAATCTTTATTTTTCACTGTTAACAAATTTAGCATTTCCTTCAAATATGATTAAATTTTTTTTCCTTTCACCTGAAATGGGTCTGTAGGCTTCACCAGACTGCTAAAGGGGTCTATAACATAAAAAGGTTAAGAACTCTTGGCTTAGAGAGAGAAGAAGTTGTAGGTAAGGAAACAAATTAGAAGACTATTATGGGGCAGCTAGGTAGTGCAGTGGATAGAGCAACAGCCCTGGAGTCAGGAGGACCTGAGTTCAAATTTGGCCCCACACACTTACTAGCTGTGTTACCTTGGGCAACTCATTAAACCCCAATTATCTAAAAAAAAAAAAGAAAGTGAATTATAACAGTACAGGTGAACAATGATGAGGATCTGAATTCTCTATGGTGGAGGCCTTGTCAGAGGAAAGAAACGGTCAGCTTTGAAAGATGTTAAGATGCACATAGCCCTCGCCCTTATTGAGCTAGCAATGTATACGGTACTTTTGATGCAGAATAAAGCATAAAATCTTAGGAAAGGTCTAGACCAAATACTAAGAAGAATCAGAAAAAATGAAAGCATATCTCTCAAGCCTAAACCAAGATATCATTCATTCAGCAGGGTATTACTCAAAGTTCACTATGTGCCCAGCCCTGTGTTAGGTACTAGGGGAGATGTGAAAAAGAAGACATGATTCCTAACCCTCATTGGAAAGTCAAGACACAAATATGAAAAAAATAACAAGGCTATAGAGACCTCAGAAACTATTTATTCAATTCTGTACTTGAGTAAGAATACCATCTGCAACGAATCCAAAAAGTCATTTTTGAAGACTGCAAGTGAAGGGTAATCACTACCTCCTGAGAGAGCCCATTCTCTCCTTCTCCTCCATATTATTATTCCTAACCTTCCCCTTGTCCCTAGGAATTATTCTTGGCTTCTCCAAGTTACTAGGCCTACTTTATACCATTCTCTCACAGAATATTTGCGTAGCTTCTCAAGCCTAGCTGTTGGTAGCACGGAATATACATAGGAACATAGATTTAAAGCTGGACAAGACTTAGAAGTAATCCAGTCCAACTACTCCATTTTACAAATGAGGAAACTGAGGCCTGGAGAAATTAAATGGCTTGCCCAAGGTCACACAATTATTACATAGTAGAGCCAGGACTTGAATCCAAGTTCCTTGATTCCAGATCCCACACTCTTTCCATTGCACTGCGTGTGTTCCAGTTCAATCAGCCCACTCTTTCTGAAGACAGAAATTCACCCAGATTCTCTTTCAATAGGATCCTGGTCATCCTAGGAACACAATCAACTCTGGGCTAGATTTAGAGGGAGCCAAGTGTTCCTAGCTTCTGGGGCTCAAGATTCACTTATCACCTCTGAGAAGACTTGCATGGCTGATTGGCTATTTGGTGATTGTTCCCTTATTTAGAGTTATCAATTAGTCTTCCTTCTCCCTTAACGCTAATATCCAATCATTTATCAAATCCACCTCTGAAACGATTGCCACTGCCATCCAGACCTCTAGTCCCATTGTCTCCACTTTTGCTAAGCTCTCATCACCTTCTCCTTGAATTGTTGCATCAGCTTCCTAAAAGGCTGTCCCGTTCCATTCTCTCCTTGATTTCTGAAATCCATTCTTTATGCTGCTGTCAGAATAATCTTTTTTTTTTTATCCAGAGATCTAATAAGGTTACTCCTCTGCTCAACAATCTTCAATGGCTCCTCATTGATGACTAAATAAAGTTTAAACTTCTTTGCCTGGCATTTAATGCTCTCCACCAATTGGTACCAATCATTCTCATCTTAAAGACCAACCCCTTTATTTAATAAAAGGAGAATCTGACATTTTGGGAAGTTTAATGCCTGGAACACAATTACACAACTAGTTTGTGGCCATGTTGTTTGAAGGCCCCATGTGAAATTATCTGAGCAGATCCCACAACACTTAACTTCCAATCTACTGCTCTTTCCATTATCTAAGAATCTCATAAACTTATGATAATCCTCACTTAAGAAAAACCCAATTTGCTTTTTCCCTAAAGAGGCCAATGAGGGCAGGAGAATTATAGAATGCATTTGGCCACTGACTAGAATGACAAGTGTGAGAATATTTCCTGCAGGTCAATGCCATATCAAACTTCAAGATACCAAACGTCATACATTCTAAGGGAATTTTAAAGCCTAAATAGTATCATAGTCACTTACAGTCATGGCGTCATGCACAGAGTATTTGCAGGGGGATTTTGGCCATGATGTTAATTTCTCAAAGAAAAATAAAAAGTGGCTGCTGTTCTTTAGACTTTATTAAATACATAGCTCTGTATTCAGGGTAGGGAGGTTGCTTGCCCTCAGGGACTGCAATAGATTGAATCAGAGAAGACAGAACAAGAACAGATAGTCAAGGTTACCATTATTACCTCATATGTGTTTATCAAAAATGTCCATCTGAAATTCTCTAAATAATGAAATGAGAATTATTGAGAAATAAAAACTAATATGGTGGAAAATGCCTAACTCAGCAGTTGAAAAATTGCTTAAATGGAATATGGGAGGGAAAAATAGAGAAGTAATATCTAATCTAATCAGACAAAGTATGCCAGACTTTTAAACTCTGGAAACATTTTTAAAATGTAATTTTTGTTCTTATCAAATAAAATAACCACTCAAGGAGGAGATTCCCACCACTGTACCTCTTGTATATTTGCTATTTTCCTTTGTCTAACCCATTCTGAGGTCATCATTTGTGCCTCTACTCTTTCTGCTATTCAATTTATTAAACATTTATTAAGCACATACTATGTGCCTGTCATAGTGCTGAGGTGGGGATACAAATAAGAAAAAGAAAGGCAATCTGTGCCCTCAAGGAGCTTACAATCTAATGGGGAAAGACAACACACAAAAGGAAGGGGGGGGAAGGTACATCCTGGGGTACTCAACATAGGGGCATGATGTTCTGTGGAGTCAAAACCAAGCAGAGCTGCTGATGAAGAGAGGAGAGTTACTTGGAAAAGTTCTGATTCCTGCCTTCTATAAAGGAAGGTTTTGGGAGTAGTTTAGTGCTCCATCCTTCAGCCTCCAAATCAGAGAGAAGGGGAGGATTTCCTTTTTTCCTTTTCCCTTTTCCCTTTCCCTTCTCCTTTCCCTTTCCTTTCTTTTTTCCCTTTCCTTTTCTCTTCCCTTTCCCTTTTCCCTTCCATTTCCCTTCTCCTTTCTTTCCCCTTTCCCTTTCCCTTCTTTATTCCCTTTCTCCTTTCCTTCTCTTGGACAAGGTAGGGAGGAAACGTTCTGAATGTAACATGGGGTAGGAGACAATAGCACACATCAAATAAGGTCCTAAGGACCTCCTTACTTGGAGGATTTTTATACCCAAAGGTGATCAGTTTAGCCTCCTGCAGAAGGTGGAATTTGGGCTAAGTCAGGGAAAACATGAGGTAGAAGTGAGGAGGGAGAACATTCCAAGCATGGGGACAACAAATGAAAAGACATGGAGACAGGAGGTAGAGTTTCCTGTGGAAGGATCAATGAATTGGCTGGTATAGCTGGACTGTGGAGTGCATCACTCACCTAGTTCAGTGGCTCCCTGTTACCTAGTATTAGTTATAAATTTCTCTGTCATTGGAAGTTTTTCACAACCTGGTGCTTCCTAGCTTTTTGTACATTACTTCCCTCTATGTAGTCTGTTATCTAGCCATGTTGGCCTTTCTTCAGTTCCTTACACACAAGAGTTCATCTCCTATCTCCATGACTTTGCACTAGTTATCTCCCATACCAGGAATGTTCTTTCCTCCCTACTGCCTCATGGAATCTGTGTCCCTCAAGATACAACTCAAACTCCATCTTTTCCATGGATCCTTTCCTGGTTCCAGTTCCTCCTCCCTCCCTCTCAGGTAGGTGGAATTGACTTGGTCTACCTAAGCATGCATCTAAGAAGCAGGCATGAAAATGTGGAAGGGTCAGAAGAAGAAGGGGCAGTTAGGTGGCACAGTGGATACAGTGCTGGGCCTGGAGTCAGGAAGACTGCTCTTCTTGAGTTCAAATCCAGCCTCAGACACTTACTAGTTATGTGACCCTGGCCAAGTCACTTAATTCTGTTTGACTCAGTTTCTTCCTCTGTAAAATGAACTGGAGAAGGAAATGGCAAACCACTCCAGCATCTTTGCCATGAAAATCCCAAATGGGGTCATGAAGAGTCTGTCATGACTGAAAAATGACTAAACAACAACAACAGAAGAGGAAAATGATGTGTTTTCACTTGGAAGAAGTTAGAATTTTAATCCAATTTTATTCTACTATGTTCTGGGCCAACTTTAAGCTAGATTGTGAGGTTCAAGTTTGTCTGTCCTTGATGCACCCAACCTCTCAGTTCTGTGTTCTCCACTCCTCCACTCCTCTCTCCTTACTCTGCCCCCCTCCCCACCTCAACATACACCATGATTCTCTGTTTCTTGAATTGATCTGTTCCTAAAATGAGACCTCAGAAAAAGGTTTGAAATTTATTCAAACTGAAGTGTCAGTGGCTGACCACAGAGATCAAAACCTTAAGCTAAAGAAATGACAAGATAACAGGGACCTTTCAGGATTTAGTGAGCAGCAGAGGTTTTGTATTTGAAGAGCATTGAGTCCTTTTCAGTGCTCCTGAAATAAAATGATTTAGTTGGCCAGCCATATATGTAGGGGCTCCTCTAGCCCTCTATAATCCTCTCCTCCTTGGGTGTTCATCAAAAGCAACTTTTCACGTGTCTGGAGTGGTTGAAACCTTGTCTGAGGGGGGAATCTCTGGAAACTGATAGGATTTGGCAGTGGCACAGTGGGAAAGGTTTCAAAAGGGACCTGGTAGAAAGGACACCAGAGAAATTTTGCTGAGCTTCCATACTGTGGTGTTACAATCTTGTTCAGTCTAATATCAGTTTCACAATATACTGTATAGTTCAGATCACTTTCACTTTGTTAGCGGCCTTCTTTAGTGATCTAGACCCTAATGGCCTGAGAAGGAGATTCATAAATTCTGGGGGTGTTTAATTTGTCTGTAAGGAGAATGTAATTAATTCTGTTTGAAAATTTTATCAGTTTTTCAAATTTTCCTTTGACTTTTCTTCTTCAAAGCACATATGTATAAAATATATATATATATAATATATACTGCCTATATATGCCACATAAAAGCACATTGATGTATGTCTGTATAAATATGAATTTGTATTGCTGCTCTTTTCAGCACTGCCTTCCCCACCCCCAACTCTCTCTCAGTTCCAATTACATGAAGGGAAGGGCTGGGACAAACCACCTAAATTCTAAATTCCAAAGCTTGTGAGAGATACTAGTATCAGAAACATCACTATGGCTTGTGTAGTAGAAAGGAAACTGAATTTGGGAAGGATCTGGGTTGAATCTTGGGACACAAAGACAAAAAGTTTCCCTCAAAGGCTCATACTTTAGTGGAGAGAATCCACATATGTTAAGAAAATAGATAATGGTTTGGAGAAAGGAGATCTCTAACAAGTGAGGGAATCAAGACAGGCCTTGGGGTGACATCTGAGATAAACTTGGAACAAAAGGAAAGGATTTCAGGAGGCAGAGGTGAAGAAGGAGAATGGATCAAACATGAAGCTGAAGAAGGCATGGAGGGGGAGAAGCAATACTCTGTGTAGCGAAACAGTAAGTAGATAAGCCAGACGTGAAGGGAAGTAATTTGAGTGCCTGAATTGAGGGTATGGACAGATTGTGAAAAGCTTTAAATATCAAACAAAGGAATTTTTTATTTTATCCTAGAGGCAATGGGGAGCTCCCAGAGCTTCTTGAGCAGGTGATAGGGTGAGACACATGCTTAGGACCTACTGCAAAATAGTTCAGGTAAGAAAAGATGAGGTCCTGGCCATGTATGGAGAAAAAAGGGACAAATATGAGAGGTGTAGGCTGTTTCTGACCTTCAGTTTTTTTCATCCATAAAATGAGAGTTTTGAATTAGATGATGTCCAAGGGCCCAGACATCTTACAATCCTATAGTTCCATGATGCAGAATACTCTGTTTCTTTCCTGTGTCCATTCTGTCAGACCATTTATTGAGTGGTGACTGTGTAGCCCAGCCCTCTTTGCTAGGTGCTCTGGGGAATACAGTAGTGCTGGCTGTCCCCACTTTTTTCAACTTTCAACCCTTTCCAAATGCCTGAGAGCTGGGCTGAAATTCTTGGCAGCTCTGTGAGAGATGTTTTGAAGTTCCTTTTAAAAAGTCCAAGCTAATAACCTAGTGATTGCTTTTACGACTTTCCAAGGATGTGTGAAATGCTCTGATGGCTGTAGACAAAGTGTCAAGAGGGTCTTGCGGCAGTGAAGGGTGAGAAAGTTATTGCTTCCTCCTGTATTACTAAGCGGTTGCACTTGGAGCTGTTGCTTTGAATAAACTGAGCAGGATGAAAGATGTAAGATTCTATCTTTTTGTATCCCTGGCACTTAGCACAGTGCCTGGCACATAATAGACACTTAATAAATGTTTTATTAGTTGATTGATTGATAGAGCTGTAAAGTCTATGATTCATTACTAAGAAGAGGGGAAATGTTGGGTCAGCCCTTACTTTTAAAAATGCAGCTCATTTTTTTTTTCAGTAGGAGAAAAATTAATGTTTATTACATTTACCATATTAGTTTTGGGTCAAATTTGTGATATAGTGGAGCTGAATTTTTATTGGCCATATTTATACTTTATAGTATATTGAGTCTCATGTAATCATTGTGTATCATACATTTATTTATAGAATTGTAGAATCATAGAATTTCAGAGGAAGATAATTACCAAGAGATGGAGAACTTAGCCCTACTTGTCACTGTTCAGATTAAGAAACTAAGTCCCAGAGAAGTGAAATAAATGATTTGACTGCATTTTGAGAGGCATTGGAGCCAGGATTTGGAAAGGGTTAGTCCTACTGCTGTGCTGTGCTCTGATCGGACCACATGTAATTACTGTTTTATTCCAGGTACTATGTTTTAGGAAGGATATTGATGAACTAGAAGAGTCCAGAGAAAAGTGACTAGGATGGTGAAGGGCCTGGGGATGTTACAATCAACCAACAAGCACTTATTAAATATCTCCTTTGTTCCAGGCACTGTGTTAGACTCTAGGGTTAGAAATAAAAAAAAAGTTAAACAATCCCTGTTCTCAAGGAACTGATATTATATTTGAGAGATACACCATGTATATAAATATGTGTGTGTGCATATGTATATATGTATGAAGAGGATAAATATATGTAATATAAATACAAAATGAATCCAAGGTAGTCAGAGAGGGAGGACATTAATGATTGGGGGAGCGGGAATCAGAAAGAGCTTTGTTCAGAAGGCAGGGCCTGAGCAACATCTTGAAAAAAAAATGAGATTCTTTGAGCATATTTTAGGCATGAGGGATAGCAAAGGCACAGAGATGGAAAAATGGAAAGTTGTATATGAGAAACAGAGAGATTAGTTTGACTGGACTATTAAGACTAGGTGGGGGTATGATAGCCATTTTAACTAGCTGAAGGGCAGTCATGTGAAAGAGAACTACTGCTTTGAGAGTTAGTGGGTTTCCCCTCTCTAGAAGTCTTCAGGCAAAGGCTGAATAAGCCTTTCACGTGTATGTTGTATTACAGTGTCAAAAACAGAGCCTGTGGGCCACATGCAGCCCTCCAGATACTCTAGAGTGAGGCTTGAACCAGATTAAAGTATAATTAGGAAATAGTTAACAAAATAAATAAAAATACAATGAAAGATATACATATATATTAATATTAATTAATTAACATTAATTAACAATATTAATTGGGGTGTCACAATCGGGATCATACAGCTGCAACATGAAAGGACTGGAGGTCATGGAACATGATATTCTGGAGGGAAAAGGAGCTAAGACTATAACCAAGAATCACTTACATGGCAAAATTCAGCATAATACATCAAGGGGAAAAAAATGGTCATTCAATGAAATAGAAGGATTTCAAGTCTTCATAAAGAAACCATAACTAAACCAAAAATTTGACTTCCAATATCAAGACCCAAGAAAAACATAAAGAAGTAAAAAGAAAAAAGAAAACATAAGGGATTCAAAAGAGTTAAACTGTTTCCATCCCTCTATGGGAAGATGATACTTGTAACTCTTAGAAACTGTATCACTAACAGTACAGATAGAAGACTATACATGGACAGAGAGTATGGGTATAAGGTGAATTTGAGGGAATGACATAAAAAAGATATATAATATTATATTTTAAATCTAAGTCAATATGTGGCTTTCAGGAATCCTTATATGTGTATGGTTTATTGGTCTCTGTTTCTATTAGAGTTTGACACCATTGTTATATAGGAGATTATTATTTAGGTATAGGATAAATTAGATGATTTCTGAGGACCCTTCCAGCTCTGATATTCTGTGACTCTGTTACTTTCCCAAGGCCAGTAGTGTTGGACCTGAGATTAGAACTCATTAAAATGTACATAGGTCACTGGGGTATAGTGTAAAGAGCACTGCTCTTAGATTTAGGAGACATGGGCTTGGGGCCTGGCCCTTACAATCATTATGGAATGTAAATGCCGTAGGAGTCCGGAGGAGGCAGACATCAATGATGGTTGAAAGCGTTTGGGGGAAGTTGTGTGTAGGAGCTGGATCTAGGCCTTAAAGACTTTGGATAGGTAGATGGTGAGAGCAAAGCCTTAAAGTAGGGCAAATCCCTAAATCTATGCAAATCAATTCAGCTCAGCAAATTACCTGTTTCTGAGGAACTTTGCCTTTTATTCCTTTGGATTCCCTGCAGTAGTGGAGCATTGCACCATAGCGCATAGGGCCACTCTTGGAATCAGGAAGACCTAGGTTCAAGCCCTGCCTTTGACATGTATATATTAGCTGTGTGTCTCTGCATAGGTTAATTAAACTCTCAGTGCCACAGGCCACTTTTGAAAGCTGAGTTTCTGACCTGCATCAGTGGAAGGAATTTCCATATTAGGAATTATACACGCTGATGAAAATATAGACTCTTTCTCAACAACAACAAAAAACCACAACATGACTGGGAACCCAGTAAATCCTCGGTGGACCAAGTCCCATAACATATAATTCAGAAATGAGGGTTCAGAAAGACACCCATTTGAATAACTTGGGAGTCCCCTTCCTACCTCTGCTAGACTTTAAAATCAGCATTTTCTCCTTTCTGATGTTGTAGTAGAGCCTCCTTCTTCCCTGCCCTCTCTGTGGACATCCATCACTATCACACACCCTCTGTGCCAGTTGCTTTTAAACTGCTCTGTTCACTTCAGAGAGATGAGAGAGGATTAGCTGTCAAGGGCACCCAAAGACATTCTCACCTAGGAGAGGAGACAGGAGACCCCCCAGAAAGAGGACACAAAATTTGTTCTCAGCTGTTGGTCTCTTCCCTGACATGCAATTATGGGATTGAAGGAAGAGTTGACAATGCAGCTCTCAGCTCTCATTCTAAAAGTGACTGACAGTGACAGAGTTGGTCTACATGTAGCTTGGGAAGTATCTGCTGGAGAAAGGGAAAGTTTTCCTTTCCAGTCTGGCACTCACACTGGGCTGAGGTTTCTGCAACTCCTTCAGGAGGATGATATAGGCTTTGGGCAATAATCAGTTCATTTCTCATTGTTGTTCAGTCATTTCAGTAGTGTCTGACTCTTCATGACCCCATTTGGTGTTTTCTTGGTGAAGATATTGGAGTGATTTGCCATTTCCTTCTCCAGCTCATTTTACAGGTGAGGAAACTGAGGTAAAAAAGGTTAAATGACTTGTGCAGGGTCACACAAGTAATAAGTGTCTGAGGCTGGATTTCAGCTCAGGAAGATGAGTCTTCCTGACTTCAGGCTCAGCATTCTATCCACTGTGCCACTTAATTGCCCTAGGTGCATCATTTCTTTCTGCATCATTTCCCATTGAATCACCCAATTGAAAGCCAGAAGAAATGTAGAAATCACAAATCTGATCCACTCAGTTTATAAATAAGGAAACTAAGGCCAAAAGAGGAAAAATTACTTTTGCAAGGTTTTGTTTGTAGTAGGCAGCAAAATGATATTGGAATTCAGGTTCTTTGACTCCATTTCCAGCTTCTCTTTCATCTACACCTCCTTTTATCCCCATCCCACTTTCCACCTCATCTTCTTTCCTCCCCCCATTCTCAGGACTTTCTCCCTGGCCCTTTAAGCAGGAGGAATGGGAGAAAAGTAACTTGGCCTTTGGAAAAGCATTTCTGAAACGTTAGCCCCAAACAAAGATACAGGGTCAGCCTCAAGCAATTTACTTGAAGTTGCTAAATTTACTTTCCATGAATATTACATTTTCATGTACCCCCTTTCCTCCCTGCTCTCTGTCTTGGATACCCAGCTAGCATGCTCTTATTGGGCAGGGCTCCTATGGTACAGGAAGAAAGCAATGGAAAGACCTCAGAACTTGTTATCACAGGACTTGAGTTTGAATTCTCCCATATCACTTACTACCTGTGTGACTTTGGGTTAATCACTCTCTTGGCCTCAGTTTCCTCATCTGTAAAATGAGGAGATTGAATTAAATAGGAAGGTCCCTCCCAGGTCTAGAGCAATGAACACATGTTGTTATGATGTCCTGAAATTAAGGTATCCCCGCTAAAGTGTGGGAGATTTAGTGTGTTACCTTTCTTGGAGGAATATACATCATGAATGAAAAACTCATAGTATTTCTTAACCCAAAGGAATAATAATAATAATTTTAATATTGTTGTTTAGTTGAATTGTTGTGTCTGATTCTTCATGACCCTATCTGGAGTTTTCTTGGCAAAGATAATAGGGTGGTTTGCTATTCCCCTTCTTCAACTCCTTTTTCAAATGAGAGAACTGAGACAAACAGCGTTAAGTGACTTACCCAGGGTGACACAGCTAGTAAATGTCTGAGGTCAGATTTTAATTCAGATCTTCTAACTCCAGGTCAAGCTCTCTATTTGTTTTGCCACCTACTTGTCTCAATGATAATAATAACGATAACTAACATTTCTCTAGAGCTTACTATGTGCCAGGCATTGTACTAAGCACTACAATTTTTTGTCTCATTTGTTCTTCACAACAACTCTGGGAGGTAGGTGCTATTACTGAGGCAAACAGAGGCTAAGTGACTTGCCCAGAGTCACCCGTCTGGTAAGTGTCTGATTATTAATCTTGGAAATTCAGGTTCTATGATAGTCAGGGTGAAACAGGTCCTTCATAGGGGAGGTCTCAAATCACATCATGTAGGAAATGACCTACAGTGTATATGTTAAGGACTGCTCTTCTCATGCTTAATGTGGTGTGATTGCCTAATGAGTTTTACAAGATAAATCAATCAATAAGGAGTAAAAACATTTAGAACTGGAAGGGACCTCACTGGACACCTTGTCTGAACCTCTCATCTTACAGACAAGGAAACTGAATCCCAGAGAGGTTGTGTGACTTGCCCAAAGTCAAATAGCAGCTGGTAAGTTGGAGAGGTAAGAGAGGAGCTAATATCCTCTGACCCTGAATGCAGAGCTCTTTCCTACTACACCAGTATGTCACCCCATATCAGGCACTTTCTTTCCCTCTCCTTCACCAGAATTTTCTCAACCCTTCACCTCTCCTTCAATCACTTCTCTGACCTAGAATACTTTTTCTTACCATTGCTCTTCTAGGAGAGGCAACAAAGGGGATCACTGTTGACAGAAGGTTCCATATTGAAATATACATAAATCCTTGAGGCATAATGGGCATGATAGAAAGAGCCCAGGTCCAGAGCTAAGAAATATGGATTCAGGTCCCAGCTGTGAAACTTAATAATTGGCATCTGCTGCTCTGCTTGGTTTCACCTCCCAGGATAAACTCATCACCTCTAATCTCTCTATACTGCTAGCACCACATTTTTCAGCCTCCTTTCTCCTCTGATTGGAGGGCTGGAGGGTGGAGCACTAAACTCCTCCCAATGTCTTCCTTTTTAGAAGGTAGAAACTGGATTCAGCTCACTCTCCTCTGCATCTTCTGCTCTGCCTGGTTTCAGCCCCATGGAGCAAGATGTCTCCGTGCTGGGTACCCCTTGGTTCCCCACCCCTGCTTTCTGCCTCATTTGGTCTGTTGTCTTCCCTTTTAAATTGTAAGTTCCTAGAGGGTAAGGACTGTCTTTTTTTCGTAAATTGTATCTGCAGTGCTATTACACGATGCCCAGCACATTAGTTCCTTCAGTCATGTCCTACTCTTCATGACCCCATTGACCATAGCTGTCCAAGGGGTTTTCTTGGCAAAGATACTGGAATAGTTTAGCATTTCCTTCTCCAGTGGATCCTTTTGTCAGGCAATCACAGGTTAAGTGACTTGCGCAGGGTCACACAGCTAGGAAGTGTCTGAGGTTGGATTTGAACTCAGGTTTTCCTGACTCTAGTGCTCTATCTACTGAGCAACCAGCTGCCTCACCTGGCCCATAATAGGTGCTTAGTAAATGTTTATTGAATTGGATTGAATTGTAATTGTGAGACCATGGCAAATGACTTCTTTTCCCTACAACTCAGGTGGCACAGTAGATAGAGCAATGGGCCTAGAGTCAGGAAGACTTGGTTCAAATCCAGCCTCAGATACTTATTAGCTGTGTGACCATGGGCAAGTCATTTAACCTTTTTCTGCCTCAGTCCCTTCATCTGTAAAATAGGAATAATAATAGCACCTGCTTCCCAGGGTTGTTGTGAGGATAAAATGAGATAATATTTGTAAAGCATTTTGTAAACCTTAAAGTGTTAAGTAAGTGCTTATTATTATTATTATTTGTAAAATAACACTTGCAAAAATAAAGAAGTCTGAGATTGTTTGCAATATTCCACATCTATAGCTCCCCACTTACCTCTAAGCAGTCATTTATTATCACTAATGATTATACACTAAGGCTCACTAAGGAAATGTGAGTCATTAAGGTAGGGTAGCCAGTTCCTGAGATGGGACAGCAATACCTGTTTTATCTTTTTTTCCTGAACCAGGTTTCTTTTACGTTCAGGTCATTTGGAACCTCTATTGATTTGCTTAAACTGTGCAAAGGAGGCAGAGTAAGAATGGGTTGATTTCTCAAGAACCTCAAATCTACCTTTGTTGCTTCTAGTAAAATGAACCATTGGCACCTATTCTGGCATGTGATTGAAGTCTCCTACCTCCCAAATCGCAGCAGGTTGGGGGGGGGGGACATTTCTGCAGACTCAAGCAACCTTGGTCAGGCTTGACTGTCAATAAGACCTGACTAGAATACAGTGGGCAACTGCATTTTCAACATGGTTAGGTGCCTGACTGGGCCTTGAAAAGGGCCTGTTGTATTTGTGCACATGAGAATTAAAATTCAGGAAACCATTCCATTTTTACTATAATCTCATCCATTTTCTGAATCTCAAGTCACTGAGGGAAATATTTTGATTTTGAAAAGATTTTCTCTAACCAACTGTTCCACCTTTCCCATCTTGTTTTTACAAGGACAAAAATCAGTAGTGCACAATCAAGGAGAAGCCAATTGATAGAGGAGCCGGCCTGCAACCAAACTGGCAGTCTGGACCAGTTTATCATTGGCGTATATGGCCTCCTCTTTGTGTTTTCTGCCATGCCATCTCCTGACCACAGGTTATCATGTTGCCCTCTAGTAAGAATATAGACGAAAGCTTCTTTTCTGGAGAAGAGTTTGCTTAGTTCTAACAAGGTGACTTAGTAGAGCTAGAACTGTGTTGGTTTGTAGAATCAAAGGATTTAGCACAGGAGAGGACTGTAGAAAATGGGTCTACAACAGGGATTCTTAAACTTTTTGTGTCATGTGCCTATGGATCCCTTTTCAGAAAAAAAATTTTAAATGCTAAAATTAAAAAAAAGGATTATGCAAAGCAAATCAATTTTATTGGAATACTATTACCAAAATATTTTTTAAAATTAAGTTCATGGGCCCAAGGTTAAAACCCCTAGTCTACTTAGTCAACCCCTCTAATTTTTATTTTATTTAAGCAAATATTGGTATTTCTTTGCTTTTACATCACCTTTATTTTCAAATATATTCTTCTGCCTTCTCCTTAATCCAAAGAATTATCTCAAAGTTTTAGTCATTTTTCTGTCACGTCCAACCCTTCATGACCCCATTTTGGGGTTTTCTTTGCAAAGATACTGGAGGGCTTCTTCATTCCCTTCTCCAGTTCATTTTACAGATGAGGAACTGAGGCAAACAAGGTTAAGAGGTTTGCCCAGGGCCACACAGCTAGTAGGTGTCTGAGACTGGATTTGAACTCAGGAAGATATAACATGGAAGTATGCCATGTTACAAAGAACTTTTCTTAAAAGAGAGAAAGCAGTTCAACAAAAGAATGTAGGTCTGAAGTTATATGTTTCAAACCTATACTTGCTGACTCTTTTTTTTCTTTTTGACAAGGCAGTCAGGGTTAAGTGACTGCTTCAGGGACACAGCTAGTAAGTGTCAAGTGCTTGAGGCCAGATTTGAAGTCATGTCCTCCTGACTCCAGGGCCAGTGCTCTATCCACTGCTGCTTAGCTGCCCCTTGCCCACTTCTGCAAAGAAGGAAGGAAAGTACATTTTTCTCATCTCTTCTAGAGTTACACAGCATGCAGTTTTGTTTTGTTTTCCTCTAATTCCTTCATTTTACAAATGAAGAATTGGAGGTTGACAGAGGACAAATGAACATTTTTAAAGTTACATCAATGATAACTTCCTAGAACTAGACTTCAAACCAAGCATGTGTGATTCCATAATTTAGTCAGTCCATAAAATTTTATGAAGAAGTTAACTATGTGCCAGGCACTGTGCTAAGTACTGGGGATGTAAATATAAAAAAGAGACAGTCCTTGCCCTCAAGGAACTTACAGTCCAATGGAGGAATACAGCCCAAAAGGAAGGGAACAAGGTTGGGGAGGGAAGGTACTCAGTGGAGTATGATGGAGTCCAAAGAAGTGCAGCCAGGTGGGAAAAGAAGAGATGTTTGGTCTGGGATTCCTCTTTAAAAAAATGGAGGCTTTAGACGACCTTTTTGCTCTGCCCTCCAGCTTTCTAATCAGAGAGGTGGAGTATACTGAGGGTTTAAATGGACTCTCACATGATGATGAGTTACTTGGGATGATGAGGTTCATGGAGGCTTGATGGGAGTCCACAGGAATGCAGCCAGGTAAGCAACGAAGAGATGGCTGTCCGGGGAGCCCTTCCACTATACCACACAACCTCTAGATCCAAACTCTTCTCTGATCATCCATCTAGATCTGTAAAGAACCTGGGAGGCCATCTAGTCTACCCTCCCCCAGCCCTTTTTTTTACAATGAGGGAACTAAGGCTAAGTGGTTTGTTCAAGCTGTAAGGTGGGATTTAGAGCTAAATACTCTGACTGCAGAACCATTGCTCTTTCCATGATACCATACTGCCTTTAGCTAAACCAGAAGTTATGTGAAACTACCTTACACTGAAAAACAATGGTACTTAACTTCTATACCCTCTTAATATCCAAGCCACCATCATTCAAGTTCTTTTTAAAAAAAATTAAAATAATTATTTTTAAATTCATTTAAAATTTTTGAGTTCTGAATTCTCTCCCTCCCATTGGCCCCTCCCTCACCCATTGATAAGGCAAGCAATATGATATCAATTATTCATATGAAATCATGCAAAGCATATTTGAATATTAGCCATGCTGCCAAAAAGAAAAAAGAAAAATAAGAAAGTGAAAAAAATTATACTTCAGTTTGTACTCAAACTTCATCAGTTCTCTCTGTAGGAGAATAACATTTTTCATGATGAGTCCTGTGCAATTGTCTTGGGTCATTATATTGATCAGAGCAGCTAAGTCTTTCACAATTGATTATCATTACAATATTGCTGTTACTGTGTATAATGTTCTCCTGATTCTGTTCATTTCATTTTACATCAGTTCTTGTAAGTCTTTCCAGGATTTTCTGAAAGCATTCTGCTTGTCATTTCTTATAGCACAATAGTAGTTTGTCACAATTATAAACCACACTTTTTTCAGCCATTCCCCAATTAATAGGCATCTCCTCAATTCCCAATTCTTTGCCACCAAAAAAGAGCTGCTATAAATATTTTTGTACATATACTGCCTTTTCCTTTTTCTTTAATCTCTTTGGGATATAGACCTAGTAGTGATATTGCCAGTTCAAAGGGTATGTAAAGTTTTATAGCCCAGAATAGTTCCAAATTGTTCTACAGAATGACTGGACTACTTCACAACTCTACAATGCGTTAGTGTCCCAATTTTTCACATCCCCTCCAGCATTTGCCATTTTCTTTCTCTGTCATGTTAGCTTGCAATCAGATGTTGTTGTTGTTGTCTATCCTTTGTTATCAAAGAGGATCAATGACTTGAGAAGGGTGATGTTTTGACTTACAAGTGAATTGGATTTAAGTGATACAGGGCTGTGCAAAGTCATCAGCCTCACTCTCTCTTCTAGAGTCATTCAGAGTCCAGTGGCAAGACATAGGTCAGAATGACTAGTGATGGCCCCAGATCTGATAGTTATGAGGTGGTAACTCAATTATTTTAATTTGCATTTCTCTAATCAATAGTGATTTAGAACATTTTTATATGACGATAGATAGCTTTGGTTTTTTTGTCTGAAAACTGCCTGTTCTTATTTTTTGACCATTTATCGATTGGAGAATGACTTATTTTTATAAATTTAGCTCATTCCCTATATGTTTGAGAAATGAGTCTTTTATCAGAGAAATTTGCTATAAAAAATCCCCCCCCCAGTTTCCTATTTCCCTTTTTATTTTGGCTGCATTGGTTTTGTTTGTGAAAATCCTTTTCTAATTTAATGCAATCAAAAGTATCCATTTTTACTTCTATAATCCTCTTTATCTCTTGTTGGTCACAAATTCTTCCTTTATTCATAGATCTAAAAGGGAAAATTTTCAATGCTCCTCTTATTTGCTCATGATATTACCTTTTATGTCTAAATCATGTAAACATTTTGGCCTTATCTTGGTATATAGTGTGCAATTTTGGTCTATGGTTTCTGCCAAACTGCTTTTCAGTTTTCCCAGCAATTTTTTGCTCAGTAGTCAGTTCTTACCCCCAAAGCTTGGATCTTTGTGTTAATCAAAAACTAGATTACTGGAGGGGTGGAGCCAAGATGGCAGAGTGAAAGCAGTGACTTGTCTGAGCTCTCCCCTAAATCTCTTCAAATACCTCTAAAAATGATTCTGAACAAGTTCTAGAGTGGCAGAACCTACAAAGAGACAGAGTGAGGCAGATTTCAGCCCAAGACAACGTGGAAGGTCAACAGGAAAGGTCTGTTGCACTAGCCTGAGAGAGAAGCATCTAGCGAGCAGGGTGCGGTGCAGTCCTGGCCTAAGTAAAACTGGAGTAGGCTTTAGAGGACTCAATCACCAGGAGCAGTGGTGGTTTCCAGTCTTCTCAGCTCACAGATGTCAGAGACAACTTAGAAGGCCAGCAGGAAGGGTCTGAAGGAATTGGGTAAGAAAGAAGTGTAGTCCAGTGTAGGGCTGCAGGGCATGCCAATACAGTCCCTGAACCAGCAAACCAGGAACAGGCCTTGGGAGTGACTGAATCAGCAGCAGTAGTGGTGGCAGTGGTGGCAGTGGCAGCTCCTGGAGCCATTAGTCCACAAATTGAACGTTAGAAAGTTACCTAGTTAGACTTTCAGGAGCCAAGATGGCAGAGTAAGCAGTAAGTTGCCCTCACCCTCCCTTATTGACCTTGAAAAACCCAGAGAATATTGCCCAGGAAAAATCCTGAAATAGTAGAGTCAGCAGAAAGACTAGATACAACAGTCTTTTAGCTCCTGAGGCTAGGGAAATTAAAGGGAAAGGTCCCTCTTGCTGTGGCTGAAGGGGACCAGTACAGGAAGGGAGGTGTACCAGCAAGCCAGTGGCAAGCCCTGCCTCAGAAAACCAGTAACCAGGCTACCCTAGCCTCTAGCACAAGAAGTTGGGACAGTGCCCCCTGCACCCCAGAAGCAGAGATCAACTTTAAAAGCAAAAAAAAAAAAGGCAAACAACATGAGCAACATGGAAAAGCAATGACCATAGAGAAGTATCTTGGTGACAGGGAAGATCAAAATACAAATTCAGAAGAGGATAACATTGTCAATATACCCACATCTGAAACCTCAGAGGGGAATATGAACTGGTCTCAATCCCAAAAAGCCTTCTTGGAAAGCTCAAGAAGGATTTTAAAAGTTAAATAAGGGAGGTAGAATGAAAATTGAACGATTCCTTTAAAAATACAGTTGACAAAATGGAAAAAAAGTATACTGTAGAAAACAACTTCCTAAAAAGTAAAATGGGCCAAATGGAAAAGGAAGTACGAAAGTTAACTGAAGAAAACAATTCATTAAAAATTAGAATTGAGCAATTGGAAGCTAATAACTCTAAGAGACATCAAGAATCAGTAAAACAAAATCAAAAGAATGAAAAAATAGAAGAAAACGTAAAATACCTCATTGGAAAAACAATTGACCTGGAAAATAGAACCAGGATAGAGAACTGAAGAATTATTGGTCTACCAAAAGCCTTGATGAAAAAAAGAGCCTGGACAGCATCTTTAAGGAGAAAATAAAGGAAAACTGCCCTGAGGTCCTAGAAGTAGAGGGCAAATAGTCATCGAAAGAATCTACTGATCACCTCTTGAAAGAGATCCCAAAATGAAAACACCAAGGAATATTGTAGTCCATTTCCAGAATTATCAGGTCAAGGAGAAAATCCTGCAAGCAGCCAGAAAAAAACAATTCAAGTGTTGTGAAACCACAGTCAGGATTATGCAGGACATTACCGCTTCTATATTAAAAGATCAGAAGCCTTGGAATACGATATTCTGTAATGCAAAGGAGCTTGGATTACAACCAAGGATCAACTACCGAGCAAAATTGACCATAATCTTTCAGGGGAGGAGATGAATATTTAATGAAATAGGGGATTTCCAGAATTTCCTGATAAAAAGACCAGAGGTCAATGGAAAATTTGATCTTCAAATATAGACTCAAGAGAGGCATAAAAAGGTAAACAGGAAAGGGGGGGAAAACTCCATGTTATTCAATAAGGTTAAACTGTTTACATCTCTACATGGGAAGATGATAGTTATAACTCTTGAAAACTATATCTTTATTATGACATTTGGAAGGAATATACATAAGCAAAGGGGGTGGGTTTAAGATGATTTTGATGTGATGATAAAAAACCTAATGAAATGGTGAAAAGTAACTGTAATGGGAGAAGAGAAAAGGAGGAAGCAGAAAAGGTTAAATTACATCACATAAAGAGGCACAAAGACCTATTACAGTAGAGGGAAAGAAGAGAGGGAGATGAGCATTGTTTGAATTTTGCTCTCATCGGATTTGGCTCAAGGAAAGAATAACATTCTCAGGTATAGAAATCTAACTTGCCATATAGGGAGTAGGAGGGGAAAGGGGAAAGAAAAAGAAAGGAGGGATAGAAGGGAGGGAAGAAGTAGTAATGGAAAAAGAGAGGGGGCTGATAGAAGGGAGGACATATTGAGGGAGGCAGTGGTCAAAAGCAAAACTCTAGTGAGGAGGGAAAGGGAGAAAGGAGAAAGAAAAGCATAAATGGGAGAGGGGGGAAATAGGATGGAGAGAAAGACACAGATAGTAATGATAACTGTGAATGTGAATGGGATGAACTCTCCCATAAAACATGGAAAGCAGAATGGATTAAACACCATAATCCTACAATATGTTGTTTACAAGAAACACATTTGGAACAGAGGGATACACGCAAGGTAAATGTAAAAGGCTGGAGTAGAATATATTATGTTTCAGCTGAAGTAAAAAAATCAGGGGTAGCAATCCTAACCTCAGACAAAGCAAAAGCAAAAAGAGATTTTATTAAAAGAGATAAAGAAGGAAACTACATCTTGCTAAAAGGTACCATAGACAGTGAAGTAATATCATTACTAAACATATATGCACCAAGTAGTATAGCATCCAAATTCGTAGAGGAGAAGTTCAGGGAAGAAATAGACAGCAAAACTATACTAGTGGGAGACCTCAACCTCATCCTCTCTGAACTAGATAAATCTAACCACAAAATAAACAAGAAGGAAGTTAAGGAAGTGAATAGAATTTTAGAAATGTTAGACATTATAGACCTCTGGAGAAAACTGAATGGGGTTAGAAAGGAATATACTTTTTTCTCAGCAGTACATGGCTCTCACACAAAAATTGACTATGTACTAGGACATAAAAGCCTCACAATCCAATGAAGAAAGGCAGAAATATTAAATGCATCCTTTTCAGATCATGATGCAATGAAAATTAAATGTAATAAAGGGCTATGGGAAGATAGACTAAAAATTAATTGGAAACTAAATAACCTAATCCTAAAGAATGAGTGGGTCAAACAGCAAATCATAGAAACAATCAATAACTTTCATCCAAGAGAATAACAATAATGAGACAATATGGGATGCAGTGAAAGCAGTGCTTAAGGGAAGTTTTATATCTCCAAATACTTAACATGAATAAAATAGAGAAAGAGGAGATCAATAAATTGGGCCTGCAACTAAAAACACTAGAAAAAGAACAAATTAAAAATCCTCAATTAAATACCAAATTATAAATACTGAAAACCAAAGGGGAGTTTAATAAAATTGAAATTATAAAACTATTAAACTAAGAGCTGATTTTATGAAAAAAAAAAGCCCAATAAAATAGATAAACCTTTGGTTAACTTAATTAAAAAAAGAAAGAAGAAAACCAAATTAACAGTATCAAAAATGAAAAGCGTGAATTCATCACCCATGAAGAGGAAATTAAACAATAATTAGGAACTATTACACCCAACTGTATGCCAACAAATTTGATAAGCTTAGTGAAATGGATGAATATTTACAAAAATATAAATTGCCCAGAGTAACAGAGGAGGAAGTAAAATACTTAAATAATGCCATCTCAGAAAAAGAAATCGAACAAGCCATCAATGAACTCCCTAGGGAAAAAAATCTCTGGGCCAGGTGGATTTACAAGTGAATTCTATCAAACATTTAAAGAACAATTAATTCCAATGTTATACAGACTATTTGGGAAAATAGGTGAAGAAGAAGTGTTATCATTTTTTTTATGATACAAATGTGGTGCTGATACCTAAACCAGGAAGAGTCAAAACAGAGAAAGAAAATTATAGACCAATTTTTCTAATGAATATAGATGCAAAAATTTTAAATAAAATATTAGCATAAAGATTACAGCAATTTATCATGAGAATAATACACTATGACCAGGTAGGATTTATACCAGGAATGCAGGACTGGTTCAATATTAGGAAAACTATAAGCATAATTGATCATATCAACAACAAAACTAACAGAAACCACATGATTATCTCAATAGATGCAGAAAAAGCTTTTGACAAATACAACACTCATTCCTTTTAAAAACACTAGAGAGCACAGGAATAAATGAAGTCTTCTTTAAAATGATAAGTAGCATCTTCCTAAAACCTTCAGCAAGCATTACATGTAATGGAGATAAGCTAGAAGCATTTCCAATAAGATAGGGGTGAAACAAGGATGTTCATTATCACCACTGTTGTTCAATATGGTACTAGAAATATTAGCTGTAGCAATTAGAGAGGAAAAAGAAATTGAAGGAATTCGAATAGGCAAAGAAGAAGCAAAGCTATCACTCTTTGTAGATGATGTGATGGTATACTTAGAGAATCAAGTAAAAATTTACTTGAAATAATAAACAGGGGCAGCTAGGTGGCGCAGTGGATAGGGCACCGGGTCTGGAGTCAGAAGGACCTGAGTTCAAATCCAGCCTCAGACCAAACACTTGACACTTACTAGCTGTGTGACCCTGGGCAAGTCACTTAACCCCAATTGCCTAAAAATAAAAAAAAAAATTTAAAAAAGAAAGAAATAATAAACAAGTTTAGCAAAGTTGCAGGTTATAAAATAAACCCACATAAATCATCAGCATTTCTATAAATTACCAACAAAGCCCGACAAGAGATAGAAAGAGAAATTCCATTTAAAGTTACTATAGAAATTATAAAATATTTAGGAGTCTACCTGCTGAAACAAACCCAGGAACTATATGAACATAATTACAAAACACTTTCACACAAATAAAGTCAGATCTAAATAATTAGAAAAACATCAGATGCTCATGGGTAGACCGAGCTAATACAAAAATGATAATTCTACCTAAATTAATTTACTTATTCAGTGCCATACCAATCAAACTACCAAAAAATTGTTTTATAGAGCTAGAAAAAATAATAACAAGATTCATCTGGAAAAATAAAATGTCTAGAATATCAAGGGAACTAAAGAAATGCTAGGGAAGGTGGCCTAACCATACCTAGCCATACTTAAGTAATATTATAAAGCAGCAATCATCAAAACTACTTGGTACTGGCTAAGAAATAGAATGGTGGATCAGTGGAATACGTTAGATATGCAAGAAACAATACTCAATGACTATAGTAATCTATTTGATAAACCCAAAGACCCCAGCTTCTGGTATAAGAACTCAGTATTTGAAAAAAAAAACTGCTGGGAAAACTAGAAAATAGTATGGCAGAAACTGGGCATAGACCAACATCTTACACCCCATACCAAAATAAAGTCAAAATGGGTACATGATTTAGATATAAAGGCTGATACTATAAGCAAACTGGGAGAGCAAGGAATAGTTTACATATCAGATTTATGGAGAACAGACGAATTTAAGACCTAACAAGAGATAGAGAACATTATGAAATGCAAAATGGATAATTTTGATTACATTAAATTGAAAAGTTTTTGCACATACAAAGCCAATGCAACCAAGATTAGGAGGGAAGCAGAAAACCGGGAAAGAATTTTTACAACCAGGGTCTCTGATAAGGGCCTCATTTCTAAAATATATAGAGAATTAAGTCAAACATACAAGAATATAATTCATTCCCCAATTGATAAATGGTCAAAGGATATGAATAGACAGTTTTCAGATGACGAAATTAAAGCTATCTATAGTCATATGAAAAAATGCCTAAATCACTATTGATCAGAGAAATGCAAATCAAAACAATTCTGAGGTACCACATCACACCTATCAGATTGACTAAGATGACAAAACAGCAAAATGATAAATATTGGAGAAAATGTGGGAAAATTGGAACACTAATGCATTTTTGGTAGAGTTGTGAAATGATCCAACCATTTTAGAGAGCAATTTGGAACTCTTTCCAAAGGGCTACAAAAATGTGCTTACCCTTTGACCCAGCAATACCACATCTAAGGCTGTATCCCAAAGAAATTATAAAAATGGGAAAAGGACCCATATGTTCAAAAATATTTTCTGGCAGCCCTTTTTATGGTGGCCAAGAATTGGAAATCGAGGAAATGCCCATCAATTGGGAAATGACTGAACAAGTTGTGGTATATAAATGTAATGAAATACTATTGTGCTATAAGAAATGATGAGCAAATGAACTTCAGAAAAACCTGGAAAGACATGTATGGACTGAGCTGAGTGAAGTGAGCAGGAGAACATTGTACACAGTAACAGCCATGTTGTGTGATGACTAACGTTGACAGACTTAGACCTTCTCAGCAATGCAAGGATCTAAGACATCTCCAGAAGTCTTATGATGGAAAAAGCTATCCACATCCAGAGAAAGAACTATGGAGTCTGAATGCAGATCAAAGCATACTATTAGCTCTTTTTTCTCCTCTGTTTTATTTTGTTTCTTCTTTCTTGTGGTTCCTCTTATTGGTTTTAATTCTTCCTTACAACATGACTAATGTGAAAATATGTTTAGTAGGAATGTATATGTAGAGCCTATATCAGATTGCACACCGTGTTGGGGTGGGAGGTGAGGAGGGAGGGGGAGAAAATGTAAAACTCAAAAACCTTATGGAAGTGAATGGTGAAAACTAAAAATAAATTAATTGAAAAAACTAGATTACTATAGTCATTTATTACTGTATATTGTGCATATAATCAATTCCACTCATCCACCACTCTTTCTTAGCCAACATGTGATTCTTTTGATGATTACTGCTTTTTAATGTAGTTTGAAATCTGGTACTGCTAGGCCATCTTTCTTCACATTTTTTATTGATTTCTGTGATATTCTTGACCTCTTGTTCTTCCAAATGAATTTTGCTGTTATTTTTTCTAGCCCTATAAAATATTTTTGGTAGTTTGACTGGCATGGTACTTAATAAGAAAATTAATTTAAGTAGAATTGTCATTTTTATTGTACTGGCTTGGCATGAACAATTAATTTTCTCTAGCTGTTTAGCTCTGTCTCTGTGTGAAAAAAGTGTTTTTTAATTGTGTTTATATAGTTTCTGAGTTTTTCTTGGCAGGTAGAGTCCCAACTATGTTGTAATGTCTGCAGTTATTTTAAATGGAATTTCTCTTTCTATCTCTTCCAGAGTTCCATGTCCAAAGTCCTTTATTATAATTGAATACTAATTCACACCTCCATTTTTGTGATTTCATTGCCTGGTAACAAGCACAACTAGACCTGAGCTCTAGTTTTTTGCTCTGTTCTCATGTTTTAAGTGTTACTGCCTTTACTCCTTCAATAATCCTCCTGACCATAGTCACTTCAAGTGTAGGCTCAACACATCTATACCACCACACTTAGATAATCAGTGAAGACTTCCTCATCATTTCTGTATATCCCAGAAAGTAACTAAAGAGTAAACAGTTGTTTGAAAAAAATCTGTCACCCCCTACACAGCTGTCTCTTTTGCCCTAAAGCTTATAGTCCCAACAGTGAGAGTAGCTTAAAAACCCCAAGACTCTCTCAGATAAATGAACAACAAATTGCTGCAGGCTTTTTAAGAGCATAAATAATCCAATATACAAAGAAGAAAGAGAGATCCATAAAGAATTGTGAACTTTTGTTATGTACAATTTGTTTTTTGAAAGCATATATTAAATTCAGCAAAGTAGTGGTGACAAAATTATTGTTTGTCCAAACTTCCAAACTTCTGTTTCCTTCTATGTATTTTTAAATGTTTTATTGTTACTATTTTTCCTTTTTTTTGCATTTGCTATCATTTTCCACTAACTCACCTCTACAAATAGAAGCCTCTTATTTTAAAATTTTACTGATATTTTCATTTTCATATAACTTATATACACACATTTATTTATATATAACTCAATCTGTCTTTTCCCTCTTCCCTCCCAGAGAGTCATCTATTATAGTGAAAACTAAATGAGAGGAAGAGAAAAAAGTTCAGCAAAACTAATACACTAGCCAAGTCCTAAATTATATGTGGTATTCTCTATCCATAGTCCTGCCTTCTGCAAAGAAGAAAGGGAGATGTGAGGTCATTTCTTTGGGGCCAAGCTTGGTCATTATAATTTTATAACACTAAGTTTAGATTTGTTGTTGTTTCCATTTACATTATTGTAGTCATGTGTATATTATTCTCTGCTTATTTTATTTTGCATCATTTTATGTCTTCTCATGCTTCTTTGTATTCACATCCTTCTATTCTTACAGAACAATTTCTATAACAAATTACATTTCATTTATGTGCCGTAATTTGTTTAGTCATTCTTCCACTGATGGATATATATATTTTTTTGCTGCTACAAAAAGGTACTGTTATAAATACTTTGGTATATATGAGACCATTCTTTGTATCGTTGACCTTTTTGGACACATATATGTATGTGTGTCTATATATATATATATGTATACACACACACACATATACATAGACATATGTAGCAATGGAATTGCTAGAATATGGACATTTAGAATATGGACACCTTCTTAGCATCATTCCAAATTGCTTTCCAGAATGCTTGGACCAACTAATTTGTGTCTCTGCCTCTTGGAGTATATTTGTGTCTTTCTACAACCTCTCCAACGTTTTCCTTTTTTTGTCAGTTTTCTGGCTGTGAGATGAAACCTCAGAGATGTTTTGATATGCATTCCTGTTGTGTATTTTGTAAGTGGGAGTACACTGAGATTTGGTTTACCAATTTTGAGGTCAGCAAAGTTTCTCTTCATTCTCCTAGTCATGTCCCCCTTTTTGATCCTTTGCCCCTTCTTTCCAGTCCTATTAGATTGTCTTCTGGCTACTCAACATCCCCACCTTAATCCGTCATAGCTCCCCCATCCAGGATTGTTCTTCCTCTGCAGAGATTCATGCTCCAAAGTTATCCCACTGGACTCTAAAGTCTCATTTCCTCAGTGTCTTCTTTTAGTTAGTTGTTGTAAGGGAAAGTGATCTGATGAGCTAATTCATACTAATATGTGAATGATCGATACATATGTTAGACTTTCAAAAATTATTTTCCAGTAGTAATTTCAGGCAGGACCTGTGGTAGGCCAGTGGGGGTGATTTTTTGGTGTGAATGGGGAATGTTTCTTGGAATCCCTCAAATCATATCATGTAATGGTTGCATTTATTTATAGACACACATATATATGTACACATGTGTGTGTTTGTGTTATCAAACAGAGCCTGTGAACTGACTTAAATATGCAGACTGATCTTGCCACTGTCTGACTATTTTCATTCTCTAGACAGTCTGCAAAGTCTCAGTTTAGATCAGCATCTTTAGGTGTGTGGATGGTGATTAAATTCAAGCATCACATGCCCTAAACCTTGTGTGCTTTCTGAGGGGACGTAGAAATACATCCTTTCAAACTTAGAAACCCTTGCATTCTTATTCACACCCACCCTTAAAGAGCCCCCTACAAAGTAATGAACACAACTTTTCTACACCTGTCTGCATACGTTCAAAGGGACACAGAGAGTTAACATTTTCCCCATCTTTTTTTTCACTGAAGGAACTTTATAACAAGCTGCCCTGCCCAGAGAACCATTGCTGGAGAAAAATAAAGAAGGAAACCATGCTGGTTTTCAAATTAATTTTATGCTGAGGATGCTGGGCTCTTTATTTGGTGAGTGACCAGCTAGCTTCAAGCCTTTCATTTCCCACTGTGAGGGAGGCAGCTATGATACACATGGGCATCTTGCACAACTTCCCAAGAACTAGAGAGGATCGTGGATCTGGACACTTGGCATTTATTTACGTAATAAACACCACCCACACTTACTTACTACTTTTCACTCTTTCCTATTCCCTTTTGCAATCTCTTTCTCCTCTCCTTCCCAACGGTATTTATTATGAGCACTTGTCAACTGGGACCAATCTGTCTTGTTTCCTTAAGGACAGGTTCCAACTTTTGTCTTTCTTTGTATCCCCAGTGCTTAGCACAGTGCCTTGAATGTAGTAAGCACTTAAAGATTGTTTATTGACTGACAAAGTGTGTTGTCTTCAGGAGATTATGGCCTGTGTCCATTCAGGGTTGTGAACTCCAACATTAGGGTTAAAAAATATTTTGCTTCTCATTGGGTCCCATCTATATGACATTAAAAAAAATATTGGGGAAAATGAATTATTTTTTTAAGCAGACTCTTCCACATAGTAGGAAAGGTTGATCAGAATTTCTTACCTCTCTGGAATCTGACAAGAAAATCAGGGCTAGATTTAGGAGGTAGATATAGTAGAAAGAGTACCGGTTTTGGACACAGAGGTTCTTAGGTGGCCTTAATTTCTTCATCTGCTAAATGAGTCTTGGACTTGATGATCTATAAGGTCTTTTTTGACTCTAAATATACAATCCTATGACCTTGTAAAGGGCAACTAGGTGGTGTAGTGGATAGAGTACCAGATCTGGAGTCTGGAATCAGAAACACTCATCTTCCTGTGTTCAAATCCAACCTCAGACACTTCCTAGTTGTGTGACCCTGAGCAAGTCATTTAACCCTGTGTGCCTCAGTTTCCTCATGTGTAAAAATGATTCGGAAAAGGAAAAGGCAAACCACTCCAGTATCTTTGCCAAGAAAACCCCAAATGGGGTCACAAAGAGTTGGACATGATTGAAATGACTAAACGACAACTTTGTAAACATAATACTGTGAATATGTGTAGTGAAATCTACTTACTGAAAGGTATTGTGGGCTACTGTATAGAGAACTGGCCTCACAGCCAAGATGACCACAATTCAAGTCCTGCCTCTGATATGGTCTGGCTGTATGAATCTTGGTACTTAGCCTCTGATGGCTTTAAGCAAGTCTTGAGACTTGATTGCTTGTCCTCATTGGAGAGGGAGTTTCCTCACCAGGATGTCCCCTAGACTAAAGAAATCACATGCCTGGATTAAAAAAGCCAGGCATCATTTCCATCTGTTTTTTAATGTGTTTGTTGAGTCATTTTTCAGTCTTGTCCAATTCTTCATGACCCCCCCCCCACCACTTTTTTTTTTTTTGGCAAAGATACTGGAGTGGTTTGCTATTTTTTTTTCCAACTCATTTTACAGATGTGGAAATGGAGGTAAACAGGATTAAATGACTTGCCTAGGGTCATACAGCTAGTAAGTGTCTGAGGACAGATTTGAACTCAAGAAGATAAATCTTCTTGACCCCAAGCCTAGCCCTCTATTCACTGTGCCACCTAGCTGCCCCTTACTTCTTTCTACATAGCATTTAAAAGGCATGTAAAGAACTGTGAGGGAGGCAGCACAGAAATATTTTCTCCATTTTGCTGGTGAGGAAACTGAGTCTCTAAAAGTATGATTTGCCAAGGATCATGCAAGCGGTAAGTATCTGAGGTGGATTGGTTCTCCTGACTCCAAATCCTGTACTAGTACTCATGCCACCAGGCTGCCTTTTCAATATAATTGTCAGTTTTTCAAAGATCATCAGCACCATTGGTGTGCAACATAGGTCTGTCATGTCAGATGTCATTAATACAGGGACTGCACCCAGCAGCACAGATTCTAATCACTCTTTACTCTAGGAGGTGGTTTTCCTGAGTTGCTGTTCTGAGATGGGACTGACTCCTTGCCCTGCCCTCCCTTTCTTGCAAGTAGACTCCTCCCAAGAGTATTTGGGTTTTGAGAGAGGATAATGTCTTAACTCAAAGGAAAGCCTAATTCATGGTAGAAATTTAAGACATCAGTGATAGCTGAAAGAGAAATTATTTCTAGATGGTCCAGTAGAAATGTGTTGAATTTGAAGTCTGAGGATTTGGCTTTAAATCTGAGCTCTGTCACCTGTCTTTGTGACCTTGGGCAAGTCACTTAACCTAAGTTTCCTCATCTGCAAAATAAGGGGGATTGGACTAGATGTCCTCTAAAGTTCTTTTCAATGATTCTATTTCACAGGCCATTACCAAAACTAGACCCTCTGCATAGTAAGCTCTTGGCTGAACACAGTCATGAGCATACTAGGATCAAGCAGACTTTTCTTTTTGATAAGAAGGAAAAAAGCATAACTCTGACAGCTCTTTGTGTCTCATTTTCTCCTTGCATAAGATAATAATAATAGCCAACATTTATATAGTGCTTACTATGTGCCAAGCATTGTGCTTAAGCACTTTGCAATTATTATCTCATTTGATCCTCATGATCCTGTGAAGTAGTGCTATTATCTTCCCCATTTTACAGATGAGAAAACTGAGGCAAACAGAAGTTAAGTGACTTACCCAGGATCACACACCTAGTATCTGGGGCTGAATTTGAACTCCAGTCTTCCCGATTCCAGGCCCAGTGCTCTATCCACAGCGTCATCTAGCTGTCCCAATGTTCCTTTGAAGAGAACTTAATTTCTGTTCCAGGGAGTCACAGATCTATTTCTAGACTGCTCTACATACTCTAGCAAGACTAAATGGAACTTGCCACACATATACTACCCATGATCACCTCTAAACATTCAAAGTTCCCAGAAATGAGAGAAAGGGGGAGAAAAGGTCCAGGTGGCAAGACTTTGCTGGCAATACACAGTGTTCAGACCTGTTTTGGAGTGGCTCCTTAACCATTTTCCCAAAATAGGGGGCCAATACCTTGGCATCTATCCCAAGTCACAAGATGCAGGGTCTCCAACCTTAGTTTCCTCACCACAAAACTTCCCCAGGACAGGAGAGGCTGCCACATATGTCACATCATTTAAGGGGTACTGTCAAGGCTTCACATTTCATTTCTTTGGGCTAAGCTCCTTCCCTGGAGTCCTATTTTGAAATGCATCTGTTCATGGGAAGGGTACTGCATTGAAGCCCTGACATTGTCTCTAGCATAGTACCTGACACATAGTAGGTGCTTAATGAGTGTTTGTTGAGTAACTACCTTCCTTCACTGATTAGAGAGGAGAGGGAAACATGTGGACACTGAGAGGAATCTATGGGACCTAGAGGTAAGAGGGCTTTGAAAAGGGAGTCGGGGAGGGAACAGAGAGAGATGAAGGCATTGGGAGATGAACATCACATTTAAGGATTTTTTTCCCCAAGAGTATCATTTCTATTCTTTCTATGTGTTAACTTTCCTGTCTTTCAATTCTCCCCCTGTTCTCCCTTTTAAAAACATGTGTATGCAAGTCCACCGGAAAATTTTACCATGAGAGGTGGAGCGTTGCTGAGTTGGACACAAGGTTCTGTGTAGCTGATTGGTCCTATTTATGACTGGGCTTCCCTCCATTACTCCTTAATGTTCATCACCATGTTAAGCCCCAGGCAGAAGAGTCCTATCCAAGGAATGAGACTGGGAAATGTGCCTTCCTTAATCAGGCTATCCACAAGTCTCTATGAGACTGCATGGCCAGATGTAATCATGGAAAATGGGATGGGATAAATTGCCAAGAAAAAAAGCAAGCCAAGGGAGATAAGTGATTCTGCAGGAATAAACAGGGTTATCAGACTGATCTTCCCATACTACTTTTTTTTTTTTAAAAGTCTCTCCCTCCCTCAGAAGCCTTCTGTGGCTGCCTGTTTCCAACTGTTTCAAATCTATGCTTCTCTCTTGGCTTTCTATCATCTGACTCCAACTCTACTACTGCCCAACAAGGACCTTCAGGGGCAATTAGGGTCCCTCACCGTCTGCCATACATATCAGGGTCATTCTCTGCCCAGGCTGTTCTCTGCATCCTTGAAAACATCCCTGCTCCTTTTTGACTTTTCAAGTTGATTCTTTTGGCCACTGTATTAGCTGTCCTTCTGTGTACATTCAAGGAAACATTACAGAACAGAACCCTATTGCACTGGGTAATGAGTAGTGTAAGCTCAGCCTGATTTTTTTTCCATCACACTGACTGAGAGTAAACTAAGCCCATTCTTCTATGCTTTCTTCCTGCTGTGTCAAGGATTGTAAACAGAAGAGGTGTTAATGACAATGGTTAAATCTACAAAGCATCCTAGAGACCTCCCTCCCCAACCTACTTTTGTCTCAAATCCTTGATGTCCTTTCTCATCTTTTCCTTCCCTCATTTGTACTCTTTTTACAGGAAAAGAATGGGGGAAAATCTATCTGTGACTTATTTTTAACCTTTTATGTTTATGTCTCTTCACATGTAATGCTCTGTCCCATTTATGATCTGTACCTCCCTCCCCTTTCTTTTGCCTGAAATGTCCTTCCCTTTCTTTTCTACTTTTTTGAAACCTATCCTTTAATGCCCATCCCTTCCTTGACTTCTCTCATTCACACTGTCTCACCCTTCCTCTTCCCTCCCCTCCTCTTTCCTTCCCTCCTTCCCTACTAGGACGTTTGTGGACATTCTGTTTCACATAGTTACATTCTGTTTCATATTATTTGTTGTTATTTCATAAGTATTGCCATTGTCTACTGAGATAGACCTTAGATTTCTGATGATGTAATTTGGCTAGTAAATGATATTTCTTCTACTTTTTTTTCTGGTGTCTCTACTGAGCTGTTCTCTTTGTTGGCATCAGCTATTTTTCATTTACACTGTTCCTAAGGGCTTCTCTAGTTAAATCCATAGATATAGCTGGCTGGAGTTAAAAAAATCCCATAACTGTCCATGTGGTTATAAGCTAAAATTGCCGCTAGATCTTCTCCCCCTTTATAGAAAAGACCAGACAACAGATAAAGATCAGATGTAAGCCATGAATAGTCAGAGAGCATTTCAGCAGAAACACCAGAACAGAGTATCAAAAAGCAACAGAGAGCAGCACAGCAGAGATGCTAGTTTGTAGTCAATTAATAAGCATTTAAGTGCCTACTATGTGCCAGGCACCATGCTAAGCTCTGGAGATGCAAGGAAAGGCAAGAGATAATCCTTGCTCTCAAGAAGCACAAAGTCTAACTGTAGCCCAATAACAACATTAGAAGATACTGGTGGTTCTTCAGGGAAACAAATAGTAGCATTGGAGGCAGAAAATTGTTTTAGCAGGAATTCTGCATTAAGAGCAACAGTTGCTCTGATGCAGGCAGACTTCAGAAAAACCTGGAAAGACTTATATGAACTGATGCTGAGTGAAGTGAGCAGAATCAGGAGAACATTGCACACAGTAACAGCTACGTTGGGTGATGACTAACTTTGATAGACTCAGCCGTTCTCAGCAATGCAAGGATCTAAGACATCTCCAAAAGTCTCATGATGGAAAATGCTATCCACATACAAAGAAAGAACGATGGAGTTTGAATGCAGATCAAAGCATACTATTTGATCTTTTTTGTTGTTTTGTTTTGTTTCTTCTTTCTTGTGGTTCCTCCCATTGATTCTAATTCTTCTTTACAACATGACTAATGTGAAAATATGTTTAATATGAATGTATATGTAGAGCCTATATCAGACTGCCCTCTGTCTTGGGGAGGGGGGAGTAGAAAGAGGGAGAGGGAGAAAATTTAAAACTCAAAAGCTTACGGAATGTTGAGTGTTGAAAACTAAAAACAAATAAATAATTTTTTAAAAAATAAACTACTTGGACTGAAAGAAAAAACAAACAAACAGCAGTTGCTCTGATTATAAATGCTTCTCTAGGCATACATGTTCACTGGCCACATGTTTTCCCTGAACTCATGATCCTCCACTTATGTTGTTTGGCCAAGCATGTTCCCCAAATTTATTCCTTCTCCTCTTCGGTGTGTGATAACATGTGAGAGAGTATACTCCTATATAAGAGGGAACTTTTTCTTATAAATTATTTTCCTGCTTCTCAATTAAATAGCTTTTGCTAAGTTTCTAGTGATTTTGTTGTTGGTTTGAAAGGAAAAAAAAAAGACTCTACTAACTATGGGTTCCATGGGTCCTGAAAGGTCTATCCCAAGCAGAATTAATTCAAGCACAAGACATAATATGTCTCACAACACCACTCAAATTTTATTTCATGATGACATTTGGGAGTAATTGTTGTAATAAGAGTATGTCCATAATATTCTCAGAAAAATCATCAAGAATCTGTCCTTGTTCTTTTTTACATCTATTTCTCTGTCTGTCTGCCTGTCTGTCTCTCAATGTCTCTCTCTCTTTCTGCTTCTTCTTTCAGGTACCCAGTGCCATCTACTTGATCACCCATTGAAATTAAATGACTGCTTAATGAGTATGTACTATCAACAAACAACAAACCCAGTGGAATCTTTATACTTGGCACATTTCAGTCCACTGTGTGACTATAAAGATGCCATCTACTGTAGAAAATCATTAGTAAAAGCCAGCCTTTTCCCCTCTGTGTATTTTTATCAAGGATATGCTTGATATGTGCATAGAACATTCTTATAGAACTTTTAGAAAGACAGGAAAGTAGACAGATGGGGTGGTAGTTAATAATGCCATTGTGTATTAGAAGTTGAACTTTCTGATTCCAAAACTGGCTATGTATCCACTATACTATGTTGCTTCTCTATCTTCTATTATCTAGAAGAAAGTAATTCATTTAATGAATGTTTTTTGAGCAACTTAGTAGAGATACCAGAAAAAAAACATTTTGCCTGATGTTTCTACCTTCTCGCTTCTGCCTGTACAAGTTCTATTCATCCTTCACATCTCCCCTGCTCCCTGAAGCTCTCCCTTGATTTTCCAAGCCTGTCTTCCCCTTCTCCGAATTACCAAATCACTTGGAATTTGTTGTACCTGATTTTACACTTAAACTGTCTTATGAAGACATAAGACCATAGACATTATATCTGGAAGGGTCCTTAGGCATGGTCTCATCTCATCTCATCTCATCTCATCTCATCTCATCTCATCTCATC